>NC_141685.1:1763225157-1763718787 GCF_964263255.1 Lissotriton vulgaris | reverse complement strand
CTGTGTGCACACAACATAAAAGAAAATAGCTACTAGCTTTTTTTAAACATACTTTTATTGGTTTTATTCATGTTATCATTACAATCGAGCATAGCATTATTATAGGTTTCAGGAATCATCAACATAATACACAGTACACAGTTGGTCTTCCAATCTTACATTCAGTGACATATGACTTTTCCATTGTACTTGCTATAGTCAAACAGTTTATGTATGTATTTTATGTATGTATTTGGTGTATTTCAATGTAGCTTTCCAATATAGGATGGCTGTTTTGAGCAACAAGGGTATTTTAGAGACAGGCAAAAGCAGTCTGTGCTTGCTCCCATACCCCCTGGCTGTGCTTGCTTCCCCGCCCCCTGGCTGTGCTTGCTTCCCCGCCCCCTGGCTGTGCTTGCTTCCCCGCCCCCTGGCTGTGCTTGCTTCCCCACCCCCTGGCTGTGCTTGCTTCCCCGCCCCCTGGCTGTGCTTACTTCCCCGCCCCCTGGCTGTGCTTGCTCCCCCGCCCCCTGGCTGTGCTTGCTCCCCCGTGTGTGTGTGTGTATGTGGCTCTGGGTATGTGTGTGTGTGTGTGGCTCTGGGTATGTGTGTGTGTGTGTGGCTCTGGGTATGTGTGTGTGTGTGTGGCTCTGGGTATGTGTGTGTGTGTGTGGCTCTGGGTATGTGTGTGTGTGTGGCTCTAGGTGTGTGTGTGTGTGTGTGTGGCTCTAGGTGTGTGTGTGTGTGTGTGGCTCTAGGTGTGTGTGTGTGTGTGGCACTGGGTGTGTGTGTGGCTCTGGGTGTGTGTGTGTGTGTGGCTCTGGGTGTGTGTGTGTAAATGCAATAGGTCATGCATTTGCGAGCGATTAACCTATTGGCATTGCAAATGACAATGCCATTTATTTAACGAGTAAGCTATTGGTGGTGTAAATGACAATGACGTTTATTGAAGATTAAAAAAATAAAAAAAATGTCATGAGCAATGCCAATTGCTCTACCTTTAATAATGCCGAGACCATTGCATTGTAAATGCTTGTTTAATATATGGTTTGAGTGGCCACCTGGCCTATCCATAATTGTGCAGCTTATTGTATGTTATATTGAGTTCTTTGTTTAACGCTTGTGCTTCTGTGCTCATAGAGAGTATAGGGGATTATTCTAGAAATAAATACATATATTTTGTAATATATAACTTGTGTGGTGTCCTTTCATTTGATATTTAAAGGATTGCATATGTTTAGCCTAAGACTGCTTTTGTCCATGCTACCCCTGATAAGCGTGGCTCAAATCCACCCGAGTGACTTACAGCACTCACCTATAATTACCTTATAGGAAGTCAGCCGGACAGTGGAGAAGTATAACAAAAGTCTTTTATTAGGCCAAATAACACTCATATGAGAGGGCCTGTCCGACCTCACTCCTAAGAGTGCGAACGAGAGGACTGACTCTCTGCATCACAGCAATACATTATAATGCAACACAGTAAATAGGGTACGCCCCTTGTGGAAAACTACTGAGCCCCAGACCAGTGAACAATGCTCTCATACAGCAGGCATCTGCACCTGCGAGGGATACATTATTATCTCTGCTCAAGGCCATGGAGCTAGGCTTCAGCGCCTCTGGGCATGAGAACATTGCAGATAGCGGAACTTGTTACTTTCGGCCACAGTAAGCCGAGAAACGAAAACTGCTGTCTTAGTATATTTCTGTATTCCTGCGGGAGGGGCATGAGCGAGCAGAACCCGCAGGCACAGAGAGTTACACAAAATGGTGGCACACAGGCTAAGCTAAGAAACTAATATGGTCACGCATACATTTGGATATAAGCATAAGTGCGTTTACGTAAATGCCTTAGTTAGTCATATGATGCTAACTCACACGTCATCATAGGGTAATTAGAGCCTCGAAAACTGAATTCTATCAGACCCTCCTTTTAGCATCATTGGCTAGCTATAGCCTCATTTATTTGCCAAAGGTAGTGCCGACATCCATTCTAGGGGCAGAACTGTACCACCTCAGTCGAGAACATCTTCTGCAATAAACATTAAAAAACTTGCATCAGCAGGAATTTCAGTAATCATAGAAGTGGCATATTGACCATGTAACTTCTTTTTCGGACGTATATTTGCAGCACACATTGAACAACATGGAGGAAGGCAATATATGCAAAGGCAACATGACAGAATTACACTCACTACTCCAACCAATCCCATCAGTATTTTCCAGCCCCAGGAAGAAAAGGCACCCCAGAGCCACCCTTGGAGAGACCATGTTCCATTATCTTGGTGTAGTTCAGTCGCTAATCTATGCAATTTTTGTACTGCCAAGTTAACAGTCGGGGCGGAGTCAGGGATATACACACAGCAAGAGGTCCCGATGACGCGGCAGGCCCCGCCCCTATCAGCTAGTATGACGTCAAGGACCATCCTATTCTGGATCGTAAATAATCTCATAGCCTGAACCTCAACAGAGATGTTAGTGGTAATGTCAGCCTCAACCAGAACCACCTTCTCCATTACCCTAGAGAGTCGTCTGATAGCTCTACTGTTGAATATAGGACCCCAGAAAGGAAGCAGACCCTTAGAAAAATCAGTCCACTGCTGATACGAGGTATCTGTCTGATCAACGTCCTCTACCTGAAGGTCCCTCCTTTTACGCTGCCTCTGCGGCTGCTCTGGAGTATTGGGGAATCGTCGATGAGTTCTGTGGTAATCAGAGGGAGCCACATATACGGGAGGAATCAGATAAGCCAGGTAGCACACCCCACCCCAACCCTCGGGCAACCATAAGTACCCATTTTCACCGCAAACAAAATAGACACTGGGTGGGGCAATCAAGGAAGGGCTAACGGGCAGGCGTATTGAAGCAGTCACGTTACAAGAGCTATTTCCAACCTTGATGGGACCCCTTCCCTCTATACAGAAAAATGGAGGAGGACCCACCACAGCCAAGGGTATCAAACTTTTGGAGCTGTCGTTACTCCTAGGGGGATGCCTATAAGACAAAGTGGCGTTCAATTTCATGAAACTATCCCTTAGTCGATCAGTATCATTAGGTGTCAGGAAGCGACCCAACTTTTTCTCACATGTCTGTATAAAAGTCTGGTCAAAACGTCCATCAGTGTATATTCGTCCAAGGGAAGCTGAAGGCAAGGGCCGCACTCGCATTGTCATTGTCCACCCCCTATTCTGCAGGAGTGGAGTCAAGGAATCTGGCTGCTGGAAATATTTAACAAGACCTATAAGAGTATACCACCCCACACAGCTATTCACTGGCGTTAAAGGGAGAGCGAGGAACCTATCTTTTTTATAGGCAGCAGAAGGCAAAAGCCCACATACCCAGCAATCTGTCATGTTGGTAGTGGCATGTGCATGATGCAAAGTTTTAATAAAAACATTATCCCTATAATTCTTACGTATCATTCTCTCACCATATTCAACAGTTAACATTTTATGTTCTGGAACAGCAGTAGGTGTGGGTGCAAATGTATGAACGGGATAATGTTTATCTACGAAAAACAGTATTCCAAGAGTCACCAGAAAGGCAATTAAAACAATTATTATTACAACAATCTTTCCCTTTCGGGGAAGGGCCAACCAGGGGGAATCGGGCTCACGTCTCGGGGGAGCTGCGAAAGGCTGCTCCTCATCAGGAATTGGCCGCCCAAAGGGATACATTTTTAATAATCGTTCAAAAATATCAAAAATCAAAGGAAAAAATAAAAATCACACTGCTACTAAAAAAATAGTCCCAGACAATCCTCCACCGGCCAGAGGGGTTCTTCAACCCTTAAAAAGGGATCTTCTCCCTGTGTCCTTCAAAGCCTCACAGGCAGGCTTTTACCGTCCATACCTATTCCCACGTCGCTTGGTCAATACTTAGAAATAAGGGAAGCACTTTATTTGGGCCCCGCACCACTCTATAGTCTCAAAGAACACAATCTTCGGCTAAACACCAGGGCTCTTACAAGTCCATCCCTACCACTAAATCTTCTTTTTCAGAATGTCCACTAAGCCCTTCTTCCAGTATTTAGTCCATCATATTCCAGCACTGCACTTATTTCTTTCGGGGCCTCAAATTGTAGCGAGTGCTCCCTGGCACTTCAGGGTCGGAGAACAAAGCAGGTGTCTCCGTGGCAGATGCTGAACTTTCCGGTATCTCTTTGCTAGCAACAAAGGGAGTTGTCGAGCTCACAGAATTTTCAATGCCGCTTCGCTCTTCTCCAATCAGTGAAGCATCCGAGAAAGGAACATACCTCGGAATATGTTCAAACTCCTGGTCAGCGATGCCATCTTGTACCCATTGATCATAGGGCAACGGGAGCGGGACCCTCTTCACATGAGAGGCATGGGTCCACGCCTTTCTGCCGTCAATTCGTAGTGCAGTGCGCGTTGTCAGGAGCACCTGACGAGGCTCCGACCACCTAGGCTCCAAACAGGACTTCCGCTGGTATCGTCGCACCACGACCCAGTCCCCTGGGTGGATGGTGTGTCCGGGCCCCTCCGGCAACGGCTTCAGAGTGTCTGCTACCTGCTGATGAATAGAACGAAGATCTTTAGTCAAAGCATACAGATAGTCTGTCAACAGAGGATAAGGAACTTCGGAAAAACATTTTGGTCGGGGCACTCCCCAGATATTGGCCGGGCGGCCAAATACCACCTCGTGCGGGGAGACGCCCATTTTTGCATTTACAGTGACTCTTGTGGATAGCAAGGCTAAGGGAAGTGCGTCTGGCCAACGGAGACCTGTACTCTCACATATTTTGGCCATTTTTAACTTGAGCGTCCCGTTAAAGCGTTCCACCAGTCCTGCTGCCTGAGGATGCAAGGCCGAGTGGAACTTCTGGGTGATGTGTAAACCTTTGCATATATTTTTCACTAATTCAGCATTAAAGGACGTGCCATTATCACTCCAGATCACCCTAGGTAATCCAAAGCGGGAGAAATACTCCTTTATCAACATTTTAGCAGTAGACATAGCCGTGCAGTCTTTCGTTGGGAACGCCTCCACCCACCTACTAAAGGCGCATACGACTACAAAGACGTACTTCAAGTTGTTGACTCTTTCCATTTCTATGTAATCCATCTGGATCACCTCAAAAGGGAAAGAGGGGGGTGCAAAATTTCCAGTTGGGACAGGGGTACCCTTTCCAGGATTGTGTCTCAAACACACCATACATTGACGAACCAAATTGGTGGCCATCTTAGAGATATTTTTATTGCTCCACACCGGGTCTAATAGTTTGCAGATACCCTTCGCACTCACATGGGCAGGCCCGTGTGCCATCGTCACTACTGGAAGGACATACGCATTCGGTAACATCCATCTTCTCTTGTCTGTTACATCTGTCCAACATTCATCCGCATCCAGCCGTCCCTGCCCATCCTTCCATGCTCTCAATTCCTCATCCGTCACCTTACTTTGTATGTTCTTGACACTCTGTACCGTGTCTGCGAACATATGAATATCTGGGACCCATCGTGCTGGCCCTGCCACAAACATTCGTGGTAATTTTTCTCTAGCAGTCTCTTTTGCTGTCTCGTCGGCAAAAGCATTGCCTCGCCCGACATCATCCACTATTGTCTTGTGTGCGCTACATTTTATCACAGCCAATCGTTTGGGTAATGTCAATGCCGTTAACAGTCGTAATATCAGTGGACCATGTTGGATGCGCTGTCCATGGGAGGTCAAGAATCCCCGTTCTGCCCAAAGTCGCCCATAATTATGAACCACGCCAAAGGCGTATTGGCTATCAGTGTAAACGTTCACATCCAACCCCTCACTCAACTCACATGCCCTCAGTAAGGCAATAATCTCAGCAGCCTGAGCAGAATTGTAAGGTATTCTAGAAGTCTCTACCACCGTCTGTAATGTTGTTATTGCATATGCTGCTGTCGATGTCCCGTCTGGTAATTTAAAACAGGATCCATCAACATACAGTTCCCCGTCTGGTTCTTCCATGGGCCTGTCTGTCAGATCCACCCTCCCCTTTGTCTCCTCCTCAGTCCTATACACACAGTCATGTATGTCACCATTCGTGTCAGTGTCTGTGGGGATAGGTAACAAGGTGGCGGGGTTCAATGTGGCACACCTTTTTATTGTCACATGGGGTGCAAAAAGAGTCATCTCGTAACCCGTCAGACGAGCGCTTGTTAAATGCTGCGTCTGTGTCCTGTTTAGTAAGATATCCACAGCATGCGGTACCATTACTGTGAGATCTGTCCCCAGCACGAGCCCTGCCGATTGTCTTATAGAGACCGCAGCAGCCGCTGTGGCTCTCAGACAACTCGGCAGCGCTCTTGCCACATTATCGAGCATTGCAGAGAAATACGCACACGGTCTCTGCTTTCCCCCAAAACACTGAGTTAGGACAGACAACGCGCAACCTTCCGCCTCGTGCACGTAAAGGACAAAAGGCTTCTGGTAATCAGGTGTTCCAAGAACTGGCGCAGAACACAGAGACTCTTTTAGTAACTCAAACGCTTCCTGACATGCGGGGGTCCAGGGTAGGGGTTCGCGCACTTCTTTGGTAGTCAGATACAATAGGGGTTTTGTTAGTAACGCATAGTTAGGTATCCACTGACGACAATACGATGTTATGCCTAAGAACGCGCGCACCTCTCGCTGCGTGTTAGGTACTTGCATGTTAGTGATCGCTTTTATGCGCTCCGGCGTCAATCTCCTCCCCGCTTTCGAAAGGAGGTGACCGAGGTAGGTGACCTCCGTTCGACAGTATTGAAATTTCGGAAGGGACACTTTATGCCCCCTTTTAGCCAAATGGTGTAACAATTTCACAGTAGCATCCCGACAACCCTGTTCGTCATCCGATGCTATCAGGATATCATCCACGTACTGCAACATCACGTTGCCAGGTGGAAGTTCCAAATCATCCAATTGTGCCTTTAGAGCCTGACTATATATGCTAGGACTCTCAGTGTACCCCTGAGGAATTCTCTTGAAGCGGAAACTTCGGCCAGCCAATGAGAATCCGAAGAGATACCTGCTATCTTCATGTACTGGAATACTGAAGAAAGCGTTTTTCAAATCAAGGACAGAGAAATATTTTGCCGAAGGTGGAATCATTGTTAATATCGTAGTGATGTCCGAGACCACCGGATACTGTGGCTCCACTACTCTATTCACCTGCCGCAAATCGATCACAAATCTATAGACATCAGGAGTATTATCTGTTGCATCAGGGGATCGTCTTTTAAGTACAGGCAAAATAGGACTGTTACATATATTCGAATCAGTCTCTTCTACAACTCCAGACTGTATCAATTCTTGAATTATCTGTAACAAGGCCTTCTCACCCTCTCTAGGTATTCTGTATTGTGGAATTCTGGGCAATTTGGCTCCCACCTTCACTCTAATTGACACCGGGGCAATGTCCATTCTTCCCACATCATTATCACTGACGGCCCACAAGCTGTCTGGTATGCCTCGAAACTCAGGTGGCAGCGGGTCGTCTTTTGAAAAGCACTGTAGTGGGCGGGCAACATTGGGGCCTAGAGTAAGGTACACGCCATCCGGGGAACAATAGATGGTAGCATGCAATCTCTTCAATAAGTCTAAACCCAACAAATTTTCACCACAATTTGATGTCAATAAAAACGGTGAATCAACAGTAAAAGGACCAATCGTTAACGTGAGAGGTTTAGAAATGGGGCTAATCACCGGAGTACCTGCGAAACCCACGGATATGTTATTCTTGCCAGACAGAGCCGCCCCTGGGACCCGAGAACGAGCCACTGAACTTTTCATTGCACCCGTATCCACGAGAAATTTCTGTTGAGACCCTAGTAAGTCGGCTTTGACATAAGGTCCCCTCTGATCCACTTCCATAAGTACTGGTCCCATGCTCTGTCCTACGCTGTCCTAGTTGTGGGAAAACCCTGTCAAATCGTCCACTGAATAATCATCGTTATAATACTGGCCCCCGCTCCTCTGTGACTGTTGTCTATCTGTCCCGTTGTCAAAGTAATTGCCTCCCGGTCTCCCGCCTCCTTCAGACCGCGCAGCCTGTCTCCCAAAATCACCGCCACCTCTTCCTCGTCCGCGCCCTACACCAGCGCTTGCCTGCAGCAGCGGACAATCCCTCCACCAGTGCCCCTCCTGCTTGCACTTCGCGCACTGATTCGGTCCCAGCCTGTCCCTGCTCTCACCTCTTCCAAATCCACCTCCGCGGCTCAGCCCTGCACCCCTTCCTCTGCCTCTTGCCACCTGCTGCAACAAAACCCTCGTCTTCAAATCTTTAGCCTTCTTTTCCTGTTTGTCCTTATTTTCATTTTCCCTGTGCTCGTAATATTGCGCCATACTTAGTATTCCCGAAGGAGAGGACGTTGTCCACGTGCTCTCCGACGCTTGCAGTCTGGCCGATATCTCAGGCAATAAGTTTGTGACAAACCTGTTGACGAAGAGCCGTAACCCTCCATCCTGTGACACATCCTGCCCACTAAAATCCATATACGTTTCTTCAAACCTCGTAAAGAAATCAGAGACCGCCTCATCCTTTTTCTGCTTGCAAGCCGTCAATTTGTCCCAATCTACCTTTTTCGGGGGGATGAGGGAATGCATATATTTTATAATACGCCCTGGCAAAGCCAATATCTCAGCCTTCGGCTTCTCCCCTGGCTTACGCTCCTTGTCCCAATCTTGCAACTCCTGCCATGTACCTCCCAGCTCCTCCGTATGATCCGTACCTTTCACTTGTCGCCACACATCAACCGGGACCAAAAGCCCGAAAAACAATTCAACATCAGCCAACGTCATCACAGTAGAAGACGCCGCTTCCGTAAGCTCTTTGTAATAGGCGGTCGGATTCTTTCTAGAATCCGGCAGCTGAGCTTTCAATGACAACACCTCACTTCTCTTCCATGGCGTATACACCCATTGCTCCTGAAAATGCGCATCAATTCTGTTCCTTGTAACAGCCCTCGTCAGTGGGTCTAACAACTCAGGGACCTCAGGATGAAAAATAGGGTGCACCTCTCGCATCGGGTGGAGACCTGGAAAATGGGGTGTACCGGCAGAGGGCAATTCATTCCTGTATTGCAATAGCGCGCGCAGACTACTCATCACTTCCTTCACCCCTGTGTTCGTTCTGTACGCTCCAGCCTGTATATCCCGCAAAACCGCCGGAGCCACACCTCCATATCCCTGTTCCCATAGCGGTATCAATACACCAGCCATGTGCCACAAAGCGTGCTGCTGCATCAAGGGCTCAAAATCTTTCATGGTGGACCAAATGTCTTCGAACGAATAAATATTATTCCTGGCCCATTGACATGCCTGATTAGCCACCACACTTTTTTCATCTAAACCAACTGTAGAACGTGTAAGCAACTTCCGTACCTGTGAAAGCAATCCGCTACCTGCGCCGCGACTCGGTGTTAGCATCTCCTGACTGGGGGTGGTACTAGCTGAGACGGTAGGGAGTGCTAAGGAAAATGGTGAGGGGGCGGGTGAAGTGGGCTGAAGTAGAGAAACGAGGGGTGTCGAGGGCAGGGATTGTTGGGGGGCACTCGCTGAAGGACCTGGAATGGCGCTACTAGGGGCCGAAAGTGGCAAGGAGGGGTACAATGGCTGCGGGGCATAAGGGGGAGGGGGTCGGGCATTCAAAATGTCCTCCATCTCATCTGGGTCGTCCTCTCGTACTACGTAGCTTTTATTTTCTTTCAACCTACAAAGTCTATCAGCGCGCTCCATGCGTAATGCATTCTCATTCCCCACCTGTTCCCTCGCTTTCTGCGCCATAGTCTGGGTGGACTTTTTATACTCCTCTTTCTCCTCTCGCATCTTACGTTTCCTGACCTCTTTCTGCCATATTCGCAAAGAGTCAAACATACTCTGACGGCTACGCCTAGCAAACAGTTTATCTTGCAAATAATCCAACTTAGCTTCATCAAAAGAACCCGTCAAAGGCCATTGTAAATCCACATTATCAGCTGTGTATCGATGCCACAAAGTGCCGAACATAATCGGGACCAGTCCATGTTTAACATACATATCAAAACTCGGTGTCCCTTCAGGGGGTGCAGGTTGGCTCTCGGCCAGTCTAGTATCTGAGGGTCGACAACAACATCCAAAACATCGCAACTTGCTAAAACACGGCATCTTTACTTTATCTTGAATCTCAACTCGAGTTCATTCACACACAAACATATAGACGTACACCAAAGAACCACGTACACATATACAATATCTCCAAACACGTGTTACCAAATGGGACAAGGCCCGTCGACCAAGTCCTGGGGAACCTGGACTCCACCGCAGACCGAACAGTACACTAACTGTTCTGAGGAAGGGGAACGAATCCGCCACCCGTGCGGCACTGCGGATCACTGCGCACTTTACCGCGGGAAACCCAGATCACACCTCCACTGAATCACCACACTAGGAGTTCAGGGTAAGCGCACCAGAGTCTGCCCACAATGAGCCACGCCGTCACCACAGTACCATCCGGTCGGATCGCTACAAACAATTACCTCGAAATACGTCCCCCAACCCCGTCAAGTCTGTCAGAGCACCAACTCGTACTCTGAGTTCCCCGGAGCACACTAGCCCCAGGAGCACACCAGCTCCTCAAACCATCGGAGACACTCTAGTCTCCCGGAACACTCCTGTTCCTGCAGCAATCACAGGTGGACCACTCACCTTCCGTTGGCGGCACCGACCTCTACCGTTCTCCACCTCCGGCTGCCAGGACCAACACGGTCAGCTTCAAGTTCCGCCTTCTGGACCCCGGCGTAAGATCCGAACCGGGACCTCTCCCGATCAGCAGGGTGGGGCAGCGCTGCGAGAACCAAGCTCGGCATCAAATGGGATCCCGGACCCACCGTGCCGACCAGCGGGTCCCCGGTCTTCTGCTACCCACTTACGGGTGAGAAAGATCCTTATCGCGGGGTCCCTATTCGGGCGCCATCTGATAAGCGTGGCTCAAATCCACCCGAGTGACTTACAGCACTCACCTATAATTACCTTATAGGAAGTCAGCCGGACAGTGGAGAAGTATAACAAAAGTCTTTTATTAGGCCAAATAACACTCATATGAGAGGGCCCTGTCCGACCTCACTCCTAAGAGTGCGAACGAGAGGACTGACTCTCTGCATCACAGCAATACATTATAATGCAACACAGTAAATAGGGTACGCCCCTTGTGGAAAACTACTGAGCCCCAGACCAGTGAACAATGCTCTCATACAGCAGGCATCTGCACCTGCGAGGGATACATTATTATCTCTGCTCAAGGCCATGGAGCTAGGCTTCAGCGCCTCTGGGCATGAGAACATTGCAGATAGCGGAACTTGTTACTTTCGGCCACAGTAAGCCGAGAAACGAAAACTGCTGTCTTAGTATATTTCTGTATTCCTGCGGGAGGGGCATGAGCGAGCAGAACCCGCAGGCACAGAGAGTTACACAAAATGGTGGCACACAGGCTAAGCTAAGAAACTAATATGGTCACGCATACATTTGGATATAAGCATAAGTGCGTTTACGTAAATGCCTTAGTTAGTCATATGATGCTAACTCACACGTCATCATAGGGTAATTAGAGCCTCGAAAACTGAATTCTATCACCCCTAGGATAGCTGGGCTATAAGGTTGACTTACAACCAATCATCATAAGGGTCGTTTGGACTGGTGCAAGGTGCTCACTGGAATAGTGATCATCATATACCAGGCCAACTTCTCACACAGTATTTGTTGACCTAAGGGCGGCGTTCGATCTTTTCCCGCGGGGGAAACTTTGGCAAGTACTGGAGGAATTAGGTATGCCCCTGGAATTGCTGACGTTGATTGTCCGCTTACACGAGGACACTTATGCTAGGGTCAGATGGGGCAGACAGGGTGAGGTTACAGATGCCTTCCCGGTCGAGCGGGGAGTGAGGCAGGGGTGCGTTATGGCACCAACCCTGTTCTCACTCTTCGTGAACGGGGCGGCTGAATACCTTTCACTGGTCCCGACTGATGCCCCGATGATAGCTGGAGAGTGCGTCCCGATCCTTATGTTCGCGGACGACACCTTGATAATTTAGAAAACCCCAAGTGGACTCCAAAGGGCACTTCAGCGCTTTACGGATTTTTGCTGTCTGCGCAGGTTGGAAATAAATACCGCGAAAACAAAATTTATGGTCCTCACTGAACCTAAACGCCCTAAGTCAATGAAACAGTTCAAGGGAAGTATATATATGAATAATTGCCCGCTAGAGCAGGATGAATCCTTTACTTATTTAGGGGTCAATCTACAGAATGACATGTGCTGAAATACCCAGCTAGATATGACCGTATTAAGGCACAAACAACAAGCGGGCATTCTTCTTAAAAGATATAAGTCTTCCTTTACTAAACCCTTTGAGATCATTACTGGAAATTTATGGGATGAAAGTTTTAGGCTCTGTCCTTTATGGCGCTGAGCTATGGGGGTTCTCTAATATTAAACAGCTGACATTATTAGAAAATGAATTTCTGAGGAAAGCTACTCATGTTCCCCAAAGTACCCCACTAGTTCCTCTGTTTTGGGATCTTGGTAAAAGATCAGTGCAAGATTTGGCCATGCTGCGCCCAGTATTATACTGGCGCAGAATATGGACAACTGAGGAATTGTTTTACTATGCTAGGGGTCTCAAGGAAATTATAGAGAAGGACCGCTTTCATAAAATTAGCTGGTTGAAACCCATTAGATCCCTTCTAGGGAGAATGGGCTTGATTGATCTGTGGGATGATCCAACAAATGCTGTCTTCCCTTCTAAGGTAGAAATGAAGAGGATATATTGGGAGATGATTATCTCAGAGAAATGTGCCATGAGCTCCTCAACTCATCTTACAGAGCGCTTTCTTGAATTTAAGGTCTATCCAGCATTGGAACCTTATTGGGATGCAATTGAGGAACCATTAGAACCATTAGACCGTAAGCTCTATTTCCAATTTAGGGCAGGAACCCTTCCCAGAAGGTCATTCACCGCAAGGTGGGCAGGGATCACTGAGGATAAATGCCCTAATTGTAAGGACAAGAAAGAGTCAATAAGTCACTTTTTGTTCTTTTGTGCTTTATATGCAGCACCATGTGATAAATGGGTGAAACCAATATGTCGTCTAATTGGCTTACGGAAACATGATGAGGCATTGAAAATATTATGTACTGATCCTAGCCTCCCGATTGCTATTGCTATGGCAAAGTGTTTGAAATGGGCATGGGTAATTCGACTGAAAGAAGAGTGTCAGTAGTAAGGGATGATGTGTAATACTATGATGTGGGGTCTGCCACTGGTGTAATTAACTGAGCCTATGTGATAACTAGATCAACATTGGAAATATCTCCCATCCCCTATTTTTAAGGAAAATTCGACAGTAACTCTGTGGTGTTTAATTACTTTTTAAAAATTTTAAATATTTATATAAATGTTTTTTTTAAAAGGGTTTTGTATTGTGAAAAATGTATGTTTGGGACGCTTTTATGAACAATTTGTCGAATAAAGTTTGAAATTGAATTTTTTTTATTTCATCATGAAGATAACAATAACCTTAGTGTACCATTATCTTCATGAATACTTCATGGTTAAATAAATATAAATTGGGCACCAGTGTCTGGAGTACCACAACTCTGCTTATAAACGAATATGGGGGTTTGGTCTGATCGCTTAGCGACCACCAGTGTTTTGGAGCAGACCACGCTACACTTCGAATTATGGAAAACGATATGCACAGATGCTACTTTATTACAGCCCCTTCTGTAGGCCCGCTGCAAGCCCATTCCACTCCCTAGGCAAAATGGGGGAGGGGCCCCCAAACAAGGGAAACTGCCATTTAAAAAATCTGGGGCCACCAGGAGGTGGCTGACCAGCAGCAGTCCTCTCCCCCCCCCCATCCCCCCGAGAGATTAAACAAACCCACAACTACAAACAATGGAATGCTTAGCAAAATTAAATGGAGTGTGGTCACCTTAGACTAGACCAGGGGTCTCCAACCTTTTCAACTGTGAGAGCTCCTTCTGATCAATGAAATCCATCCTGAGCTACTGCCTTAAAGTAACTTAAGTACTCTTGAAGAAAGATAGGAGAGAAAGAAAGAAAGAAAAAATGAAGAGAGGAGAGCGTGGTACTGCAAATCTGGACCCCGCTGTTTTACAGATATCGAGGTCCAACACCCGTGTCATAAAATATCGTCGTACCATGACGAATTTGGTATCTACGAACCGGTAATGATCAGGACATTATCCCTATGTATTTGCGTCACGATTGAGTGATGCTAACACCCTTAAATCGTAGTTTCCGTCCCGAACCCTCGGACTCCATTTTGTAAACGGCATCCATCTTATGGCTTGCCCTCATATAAGTCAATTGATTAAAGCCGAGCTTGATCTAAAAGGACACGTCCTTTGTAGCTGACTTCCCCATGACCTGGCCGAAGCTGACTCCACTGCCTCCAGCCAAGCCTGTTTGGGCAGCTCCTCGCCCAGTGGCCGAGCCAGATATCATCAAGGCACAACATGTCATAAACCCTTCACTACATACAGACCCTGTTTTCCATACACACACACACCTGTCCATGATTCTTGTTTATGACCCGTTTTATGATGGGAGGGTGCCCGACTTTATTGGTGTTTCA
Organism: Lissotriton vulgaris; assembly: GCF_964263255.1. NCBI lineage: Eukaryota > Metazoa > Chordata > Amphibia > Caudata > Salamandridae > Lissotriton > Lissotriton vulgaris. Next base: position 1,763,704,201 of record NC_141685.1, on the reverse strand, counting down.
TTGATATCTGATGGGAGTCCTGGATCTGGCGGGGTAATCCATCACCAACTGGACATCTAAAATATGTGCTGACCAGCATGACTTCGCTCTTTGTATTATTGTGGAAATATTTGTATAGCCATACCATGAACTCAAGAATTCTTGCCTACAGCCATTATGTATGTATATAAGGAGAAGGCTGGTTCTGTAAAAACGAACAGTCTCCTGAGAACTTACGGCACGTGTTGTCGTACTTCTAGGACGCATGTTACTTGGTTGCAGCCAATAAAACTCGATCACTGACTTCAACTAGAAGACTCTGTGTTTCTGTAAGTCCAGAACAGGGAGAACTCAGAGGTCTTCGGGTGTGATCCCCTGGCACCACCGGGTCTCTAAAAACCCGGCACCTCAGTTGGCGCCCGACTCGGGGCGATATCAAGCGGTGACGGTCCAAGCCAGATGTTCGTGAGGAGCTTCGTGTGAAAATTCCGGAGGACGGCCAGCCACTTCAGCGACCCCTGCATGTCGACGTGGTTCCGAAGGTCTTTGCTGCGAGGTTCCCCACGTCCCGACGGCTACGAAGGACTGCTGCCCTGACTATCGCCCTGTTTTGGACCCAGTGATCCTTGGTAGAGCGAAACGATAGACGAGTCTTCTAGTGACGTCACCGATCATCAATATTCAGTTAAGTATAAGTGGAGCGTCTCCCAGTTCTTAGTTTGGTTCTTAGTTTGGTTCTTAGTTTTGGTATCCCAGAGATACGGTTTGTATTGGTACTTGCAAGCACCAAAACCGAGGGGTTCGTGTATTCACGACAATATCATAATTAGATAATCCCTTGAAGTTTGAAGCTAGACTAGTGAGCGAAGATGCCTGGTCTCAGCAGACTTGGAAACTTGTTTTGTCTTGGTTGTAGTAAGGACTCCCGATTAGAGGATTCGTGTCCGGTTCCTCCGATTGGAACTCCAACATATGAGTTATATATAAAGCATGGAGTAGGTCCTATCACGTTTAACGAGGTATGGATGAAATACACCCGCAAGGATGGTGTTTTAAAATGGCCCCAACATGGTAGTTTTGACTCAGAAATATTAGATAACCTCGAGGTCAAATTGTTCAAGAAGAAAGCCCGGCCGGCGATGTTTGACTCTTTTCGCTTATGGCGCAAAGAAGCCAAACAGAAAGAAATGAAATTAGCAAAGAAAAACAAAAGAGGTATGTCGATGGTACAAGCTGCCATCGCATACAGGGATAATGAGGAAGAGCAGGAAAGTGAGCAAATGCTCAGAAGCAAGAAACTAGCAATAGATAAATGCTACCCGATGTTACCACATGGGGGACAAGACTCAAAGGGAACACCTGAGAAAGATCCATTAATGTCCCATTTATTAAACTCACCACCCCCATATACATCGAGTATTGTTGGACCCCCGAGACGTATTGTTATACCGCGCCCTAGCGCACGAAAAGCAGCTCTTGCACAAGCACCAGCTCCTCTTCCGCTGGTTCCTACTTCTCCGGCGCAGCCTTCTCAAGGGCCGCCGCCTTTGCTACATACTCCTTCTACTTCTACAACTTTGACTACTGCTCCAACTATTCACTACGATACTACGTCTGCTACTGCCTCAACTTCCTCTGCTGTTGCCTCCACTTCCTCTTTACATCAGCCTGTCTTTTCTGGCGCATCTGCTTCGCCGCAAGCTTCTCCTTCTGTCAGACAGAGAGTGACACGTACTGTCACTGGTCTGTTCTCGCCCTTCTTTGGGTCGCCTAAAACGACCCCTAAACCAGAACGTAGACAGTTGCGTAGTCATCTACCCGACTACGAGGAAAGAGAAGTACTGAATGAGTTAGCACGCAAATGGGTTACTGATACTGTAAGGTATGATCTTCAGTCTGTTATGGAAGTTTTCCGTCAGTGGGATCCATCCACTCAAAGATACGTATTTGAGGAAATGTGTGTATACCTCTGGGAAGATGTACGAGACAATGACCCAAAACGCAGAATGCAGGAACTAGCCCGCATACGATTCAAATTTTATGAAGGCATGATTATAGGCGCAGATGTTGAGAAAGCAATGGATTTGTTGTTATCTTATAGGAGCACGGGAAACAGCTCTAGATCGTTTGATGAGGACGATGTGTCTGGTAGGAAAAGGGCGCGACAGTACCCCATGAGAGAGGTTCCCCCGGTATGGAGGGAAGGCGATGAGAAAGCGCAACCGCCTGTTCCACCGCATTTCCAGCGTGTATGGGTACATGTCCCCTGGAAAAGATCCGAAGTTTTAGCACTCAAACAGACACTACCCGATCCCCGTAAAAACCCAGCAGGATATTACAAGGAGTTGTCACAGACTGCCAGCTCATGTATAATGAATTTAGCAGATATAGACATGTTGTTTGGGAACGTTGTTCCGCATCCTTTATGGAGTAAAATTCGTCTTGCGGATCATGATCAAGAACTAGGTGAGTCATGGGCTAATATTACTGCTACTGATGCCAGACAAGTTGGTGGTTCTAAACCCGAGCCTTTAATAGCAGATCTTCCCGGTAGGATTATTGCGTACATGAAAACGTTGATGCCTGAATTACGCGTAAATTGGGACAAGCTATCTGCGTGCAAGCAAAAGAAAGATGAGAATGTGTCTGACTTTTTCACAAGATTTGAGGAGCCTTTCACCGATCACAGTGGTCAGGACATGGCTACCGAGGGTGGCCAAAGACTGTTTGTAGACAAATTTGTACATAATCTGCTTCCTGAACTATGCAATAAATTGAAAGATTCAGAGAGTGCTTGGGCTGTCTCCACGTCAGCACAGATTTTAGCCACAGCCCAGTACTATGAAAATAGACGCAAAGACGAGCTAGATAAGTCAGAGAAGAAGACTAAAGAACTAAAGACTAAAGTTCTTCTCCAGCAAGCGTATCCGCCTCGCACTCCTAGTCAGCCCAATTATCAGCAACCGCAGCAGTATTCGAGAAACGCGCAAGGGAACGAGTTTTCCCACCAGCGTTCTCCATATGGCCCGAATCAATGTGCATATTGCAAAGAAGAGGGTCATTTTAAAAGTAATTGCCAAGCTCTTGCACGACGCTTAAACGGTGCCTCCGGCGCAAGAGGTAGAGGTGTTCAACAGGCTCCTAGAGGTAGGGGCCGTGGAAACTTCCCCCAGAACACCAATTCTTTCCCGCCTCAGAATTCTATGAATAGCTTTGACCAACAGAATAATGCGTCCTCCAGGTCAGCTCAGTACTATGCAGATGACTATTACGCAGAAAACGAGAATGAGGGTAATAGTTGCTAGGACAGCCATGGACAAAGAGAGGGAGTTGTTTCAGTTCCAGTAGATCAGAATGGACCTTATGTCGAGGTGATTACATCCGGAGTGTCGGAGCCATTTCTGCTGGATACTGGTGCTACAAAAAGTACGATTATGCACTCAAAACTTCCTGGCGCACCTTTGTCCGGCGAAATGAATGTTTCAGTAGGTTTTTCTGGCGCCCCTGTTAGATACCCGATCTCCAATCCCATGCCCCTTTCTGTTGGCCCATGTGAATTAGAAGCACCCCTCATTCTTACAACAGGTTGTGGCGAACATTTGTTAGGTTTGGATTTGCTGAAGAGATTATATGTGACTTTATACTGTTCTCCTTCGGGAGTACAACTCACCCTTGGTAAGAAAGTGATTTCCCCGATGTATTTGGCAAAGGAGAGCATTCCGACTGAGTTGTCATCTCTTCCAGATGTACTTTGGGCGAATGGTTCAAATGATGTAGGTCGTTTGGAGATAGCACCGTATGTCATAACATTGAAAATTAATGTCAGGTTGCCACGTATTCCCCAATATAGAATGTCAAAAGAATGTGAAAAGGCTTTGCTAGAAATAGTCCACGATCTAATTGCGAAAGATGTCATTGAAGAGACTACAGGCAACATTTGTAACAGTCCTGTTTTGCCTGTCTTAAAGCGTACCGATCCTTCACAGCCCCCTGTGTACCGATTTGTGATCGACCTAAGGGAAGTGAATAAGATCGTTGTACCACAGTTTCCAGTCGTCCCCGACATTACTGCCTTATTGACAATGGTTCCAGCCTCAGCCAAGTGGTTTTCAGTGATCGACCTGAAGAATGCCTTCTTCAGCATCCCGATCGCCGAAGAGAGCAGAGACATCTTCGGCTTCAATTTAGGAGGTCGAAGCTTCCGCTTCAGACGCGCTCCCCAGGGCTACTGCGAGAGTCCATCAATATTCAGTCAGGCTCTGAAAACGCAACTAGATACGATTGTTCTACCTGGTGGCGCGACTCTGATTCAGTATGTAGACGATTTACTGACCGCTGCAGATACTGAAGAGATTTGCAAGCAAGCCACGTTGTCCTTGTTGCGCCATTTATGTGACATGAAGCACAAGGTCCCGCTTTCCAAATTACAATTTTGCCGACAAGAAGTAACCTACTTAGGTCACATATTATCGAAGGAGGGAAGGAGACTGACTCCAGAAAGAATACAGGCAATTGCAGAATTGAGTGTCCCAAGAACACAAAGAGAAGTGCGTGCCTTCTTGGGCATTACATCATACTGTAGACAATGGATACCGAATTTCTCACTGTTGGCCAAGCCCTTGCTGGCATTAATGCGTAAAGACACACCCAATCCTTTGCCTTGGTCTGAAGATTGTCAGGCGAGTTTCCATGAGTTGCGTGAGGCATTATGTTCGGCTCCTGTGTTGGGCAATCCGGACTACAGCAAGCCGTTTACATTATACGTCCATGAGAAGGAAGGTTGCGCATTATCGGTCTTGACACAGCACTTTGGGGACAAACAACGCCCATGTGCATACTTCTCCACGACTCTAGATCCCGTAGCTAAGGCATTACCGAGTTGCTTGAGGGCCACTGCCGCAGCGGCTGTCTGTATTCGACAGTCGGCTGGGTGAGTCATGAATAATACTCTGACCGTTATGGTCCCACATGCAGTAGATATCCTACTGAACAGGACGAGAACACAGCACCTAACTAGTGCTCGACTGTCCAGCTACGAATTGACCCTGTTAGCAAGCCACATTCACATAAAGAGGTGTGATACACTCAACCCCACTACGTTACTACCCATTCCACCAGCAGAGATGGATAAGGTCGACAAACATGATTGCTGCTTTAGGACAGAGGAAGAGACCAAAGGGAGAGTAGACTTGCAGGACACTCCCTTCCCTGAATGTAATGATAATTTATGGGTTGATGGTTCATGTTTCAAGTTGCCAAATGGTGATACGACTGCAGCATATGCCGTGACAACATTACACACGATTGTAGAGACAGCTCGTATCCCCCACAATTCTGCACAAGCAGCAGAGTTAGTCGCACCCACAAGAGTGTGCGTGTTGGCGAAAGGAAAACGAGTGAATGTGTACACTGATAGTCAGTGCGCCTTTGGCGTCGCCCACAGTTTTGGAAGATTGTGGCGTGAACGTGGGTTCCTGACGTCGCATGGTGCAAAGATTCAACACGGCCAGCTAGTACACGACCATCTCGAGTCACTGACCTTGCCCCTACAGGTTGCGATTGTGAAATGTAGCGCGCATAAGAAAATCCGAGATGATGTTGGTCGAGGGAATGCATTTGCCGATGAGGTCGCGAAAGAGACTGCAAGGAACACAATGAGTCGGATGTATGTAGTAGGTCCTGCTAGATGGACCCCTGATGTGGGTATGTGTGAAGACACCATTGAAAGTGTAAAGTCTCTACAAGCTGATGCTACCGAGAAAGAAGTGAATGAATGGAGAGAAAGCAAGGGTAGGTTAGACGCGAATGGTTGTTGGGTCGAACTGTCAGAACATCAGCGATGGTTGTTACCTAACGCTTATGTACTCGCAGTGGTAACGATGGCCCATGGAATGGCACACATCAGTGTGAAAGGAATATGTAAGCTGTTGGCCCCAGTATGGCAGAATAGTGGTATCCCAAAATGTGCAGAGAATCTGGTCAGAAACTGTATGGTGTGTTTGAAACACAATCCCGGTAGGGGAACCCCAACCCCAGCTGGTCATTTCGCCCCTCCAACATACCCGTTCGAGGTCTTGCAACTCGATTTCATTCACATGGAGAGGTGCAAAAACCTGAAATATGTCCTTGTTGTCGTTTGCGCCTTCTCCAGGTGGGTAGAAGCGTACCCCCTTAAGAACAACACTGCATTGTCAACTGCCAAAGCCCTTGTAAAGGAATTCTTCCCTAGATTCGGGATGCCTAGGATTGTCTGGAGCGATAACGGAAGTGAATTTGTGGGACGAGTGATGAAGAGAGTGTGTGAGTGTCTAGGCATCCGCCAAAAGTTCCATGCTGCAAATCATCCCCAATCGGCAGGATTAGTAGAGTGCTATAATGGCACGTTAAAATTGAAACTGGCCAAGATCCAAGCCAGCACAGGCCTCAAGTGGCCAGATGCCCTGCCTTTAGCACTCCTGTCTACCAGGATGATTGTCCATTCTAGACTGGGACTTAGCCCACACGAGATCGTGTTTGGGCGCCCAGCTAATATATGGGGAGTACCGAGGCCAAGAAAGCTCAATGAGATCGAGTACCCTGTACTGTTTGACTATTTGCACGAATTGACAACTAAACTGCATACTTTACATCAACAGGTCCACAGCTCCTCTCCACCGGCGTCTGACGATCCAGGCCACGTCATCGAGCCCGGCTCCTGGATCCTGATTCGGAATTTCAGACGTACCAAGAACGAGGAGCCTCGCTGGACCGGACCTTTCCAGGTTTTACTGTCTACCCGCTCTGCAGTACGTGTCCACGGAAAGAAACATTGGGTGCACGGCGCCCACTGCAAAAGGGTCCCATTGCCCCTTCCATACGACCAATGGGTCCAGCAAGGAGTCGCTGACTCCGAGACTGAAGTTGTACCACGTTTTGTCCCCTTCAGCGATGCACGATTAAAAGGAACTGGTGCCGACAAAGAGAGTGACTGTATCTTGCAAGGATCTGTGCCCCCGTCGATGCAGTTGGACACTACAGAACCTGAGACATTGTTTGAAGATCACGCCGTGCCTGGAAAGGAACGCTATAATCTGAGGCCAAAACCGAGGAACTGACTTAACTGAATTTGTGCGATTTTTCCCCCCTCTTCCCATGAACTATTTTTGATTCCACAGCTCTCTCACCCAGGGAACTAGCTCATTTTTGATTTTCGAACCGCCATCCGGTTCTGCTGCTAAGGCCGCGGTTGAAGTCTGAGGAGTGCAGCCGGGGACGCCTAGGTCAACGGTTCTGGTCAGTCTGAGGGAATCACCCCGGACTGGACAGAGCGCACATCTTGGCAGAAGTAACCTCCCACCGCGGGCAGCAACCAGAGGATGGAGTTTCCAGGGGTTGAGAGACCTGCTAGACACATGACCTTTGAAAAGAAAATATGTACTATAATGGCAAGAAGACGAACTCTAGTGTTAAGCATCTTAATGTTGTGTGGTATAATAATGTTTTTGATTGGCTTTGCTCTGTCCATTTTTTCGAGTTCCATTCATACACAACACACAACTCGCACCTTCTCCCACTGATCCCACACACTCCTTTCACCCTCTACCTGAACACGAGTCTGCCAGAAGACTGGAATTCGCAAATAACTCCTTTGTCCAGCTCCTACACCAGCACCAGTCTGTTATGAACACATCGAACTGTTGGATATGCGGACTCATGCCACACACTGCAGATAAGGGCATCCCTTACTTTGTCCTGCCATTCAGTTATTTCGGTTCCCTGTGGGCTTTCCAGACTATGTTCCTGTATTCCCTTGAACCCTACGTTCGAGGGGAGAACTCAAACAATAAGGCACTAGTGGCAGGGATCCGAAATATGAGTAGAGATATTGACACGGTTAGAGCAACTCCCAAGGATGAGTTTACCCCATACAGCAGGTGGAACATCACCAAGTATGGGATTTCCTTAAGTGAGAGCCAGAAATCAAAGAAATCCTCCCCAGTCTGGATAGTACCCCACCGAGGTCACTTATGTCTGCAAGGTATTGGCAGGGATCCCAAAGCGCAGTTGGGGAAGAGCATATGTACGGAGACGTATGTGTTTGCCTCCCGAACTTCCCCTCCATTCTTGGCGGCTAAAGGCACCTATTTCGTCTGCCATGACAAAGCCTACACATGGTTGCCCCCTGACTTTTCGGGCACATGTTTCGTCTCGTTTCTGCTGCCACCCACCTACACGGCCGGGGCAGATTACCATCGGACAAGGATAGTTAGGGGTGTCGTGAGTCAAGACGACACCGCGGGTCAGGAGTTTGGAGACTTCGCAAAGGGTTTTCTGCCATTTTGGGGGCCCATGGTGAACAGCAGGAACATTCGACAACTGACAAGAATAGTTGAATCCGCCGTGACTGAAACGGCCGGTGCCCTTAGCAACTTAACAGCTGAACTTCAGTCGGATCGACTTATGACCCTTCAGAACCGGGTTGCCCTAGATGTCATACTTGCAGACCGTGGTGGTGTATGTAGAGTGATCCAATCTAGTTGCTGCATTTTCATCCCCGATAATGCTCCGACGGTATACCAGGCCATCTCCAAATTACACAAAATCTCCGACTCCCTTCACATGGAGAAAGGAGACTGGTCTCTGCTAGGGTGGTTCTGGGAACTGATCTCTGCCTGGGGGTGGAAAACTCTGATCTTCATTGGGATGATCTTAGCCGTTCTGTTTATGTTCTGCCTGTTTGTGCAGTGCGCTCCTGCAATATGTGGCCTCTGCGCCACTTCATGTGTAAGGAAGCCTGTGTCAAGGGACGAATTGAGCAACAGAATGATGCTACAGCAGCATCTCCGTGAATTCCTCAATACAGATTTGGACTCAGATTAGTGTGAGTTATTGCCTAATATGAGGGCAAAAGGAGGGTCTGTGGTACTGCAAATCTGGACCCCGCTGTTTTACAGATATCGAGGTCCAACACCCGTGTCATAAAATATCGTCGAATTTGGTATCTACGAACCGGTAATGATCAGGACATTATCCCTATGTATTTGCGTCACGATTGAGTGATGCTAACACCCTTAAATCGTAGTTTCCGTCCCGAACCCTCGGACTCCATTTTGTAAACGGCATCCATCTTATGGCTTGCCCTCATATAAGTCAATTGATTAAAGCCGAGCTTGATCTAAAAGGACACGTCCTCTGTAGCTGACTTCCCCATGACCTGGCCGAAGCTGACTCCACTGCCTCCAGCCAAGCCTGTTTGGGAAGCTCCTCGCCCAGTGGCCGAGCCAGATATCATCAAGGCACAACATGTCATAAACCCTTCACTACATACAGACCCTGTTTTCCATACACACACACACCTGTCCATGATTCTTGTTTATGACCCGTTTTATGATGGGAGGGTGCCCGACTTTATTGGTGTTTCATCGATATCTGATGGGAGTCCTGGATCTGGCGGGGTAATCCATCACCAACTGGACATCTAAAATATGTGCTGACCAGCATGACTTCGCTCTTTGTATTATTGTGGAAATATTTGTATAGCCATACCATAAACTCAAGAATTCTTGCCTACAGCCATTATGTATGTATATAAGGAGAAGGCTGGTTCTGTAAAAACGAACAGTCTCCTGAGAACTTACGGCCCGTGTTGTTGTACTTCTAGGACGCATGTTACTTGGTTGCAGCCAATAAAACTCGATCACTGACTTCAACTAGAAGACTCTGTGTTTCTGAAAGTCCAGAACAGGGAGAACTCAGAGGTCTTCGGGTGTGATCCCCTGGCACCACCGGGTCTCTAAAAACCCGGCACCTCAAGAGGAGGAAAGGAGGAAAGTAAAAGTGAGAGAAAGGGCAAATTATTGGAGTGGGAAAGGAGAGAAGAACTGAATACAAGGCAGTTAGGAATAAATGAAGAAAAAAGAAAATGAAAGGCGGAATAAAGAAGAGAATAAGGAAGAAAGGCCAAAAGCACCAAAGAAGAGAAGGAACTAAAGTGATATGGACGCAATGAAAGAAAATAGGAGCAGAAGTGAAACAATTGAAAGAATACAGAAGAGACGTAAACAGAAGCGAGGATAGAGAGGATATGTAGGTAAAAAGAAGTAAACAAAAATTAAATTGGCGATGACCGAGACAGACATAAGTTCAAGAAGAGAGGAGAGACAAAAAGAAAGATAGAAACAGAGAATGAAAGGCAGTATGAAGGTGAGACCGAAAGGAGAGAAACTAGAAGCAAAAGGTGGATAAATAAAGAAAACAAAGACACTAAAGGAAAAATAAAGAATTGGGAAAGGAAAAACAAGAGGATGGAAAGGAAGAGAAAGAGAAAGAAGGGAAAAAAAGCGAGAAAGGAGGAGATAAAGGAAGACTGAATAAAGAGAGGGAAAAGATGAGAGAAAGAAATAGGTGAAGGAATACTAAGAAAGAGAAGGGAAAGGACAGGAAAAAGAAAGGAACAAGAAAGGAAAGAAACTTACGTGCAATACAGCAGTGAAAAATGCATGTGTTGATGTAATCTAATTACCATCCAAATGTTTTTCATTGAGCTACATGAAATAGAAGTTCATAATATGTTTCTGGGTAAAGGCTTTCCAACAGTGTGCTGTTATGAGAGACATTTATTTATGGCCAGCCTTCTTCCCAGGCAGCAGCCTGGCATTGTTTCTTTAAGAAGAAGGGGCTGCATGCTGTTCCTGTTACACCTTTCTCTTCCTCACAAGACTGGTGCACAGAGTTTTAAAATGGAGCATCAGCAGGGAGATGGCAGCATACTCGCACACATAAATGACAGGCAGCGATCTACTCCATGACAGGAAATGAGCTACTTGTAGCTCAGATCGACCTGTCGGAGACTCCTGGTCTAACCCGACTTGTCCTACCACCACTGAAAAGCTGGGACTTAGAAACGTTTTGGATTTTCCAGATCTAGAATGGGACGAACCAACCGAGTCTATCCACCCTAGGTTTCTTGCCCTCTGAGCACCTCTGCAGTAGCAAATCTGGTTCAGCGAGCCCTGCAAGAAGGTATCCGCCCTCGGAGAACCCATCATCGATACAGCATGCCACTTGGCCCCTGAAGCATTTTTACTTCAATTTTACAAAGTCCCATGGTAACATTTCTACTGTGAGCATTGACTATCATTGGCACTTAGTGGTTTTTGGTACTATTTTCCACTTTAATCTTTAGAAATTCATATCTCTGGCAACCCCTAAAGGACTTTGTTGGTGTGGTGCCATTTTATTTATTCAATTTTTACTCTACTTTTATAACCTGATGCAGGATCACCTTTGCTGGGGACCTCAAGTCCCAGGATGCTTTGCTGCCACTTTCGTGCCACGAGGCGCCTGCACAGATGGAGGGAGAGGAGTCACCATCACCCCCCAGAGCTTATAGTACTTCAATCACTCCTGCAGTGCGGCATGCGCCCGGGCCAAACCCTAGCCAAAGGCGGGCCCATCTGCATCCCTCCACGGCCTGACGAGGCTGGGCCACCTCTCTTTTGCCTGCCTATTCCTAGAGAGAGCCATTGCTGAGGTGAGGGGCCGTGAAGCAGAGTTTGTGTCTGTTTTTGCCTGAGTCATTGATGGTCAGGAGGGGCCATGCTGCGTTTGCGATCGAAGCAGCCTGTAAAGCCCTTTAAAAACCTTTATATTGTTCCTAGGTCTCCTTTCATCGAACCAAGTCCTGAGCAAATTCGGTCCAAGCAATGGGGAAGCAGAAATGCCAAGAGAGGGCTCAGTCACCAATATCTTCCCCAAAACCAACCTCGATTGATAGGATTTTACAAAGGGTCATAGGGGTGGTGGCCACAGAAATTGAGTTAACAGATTGGCGGCTCTCCCTGAGTTCTGACGCCCATTACTCAACATCGAGCCCCCGGCTTGTTCCACCTTGCAATACTGAGCATTCTGACAATTAAATTTGTTTGGCCCCTTACCAGCCTGAGTTGAATGGCCCTTGGCAGGAATTCGAAAATAATTGCCCCCTGGTAGAGGAAGGGAGAGCGGGCACTCACTTGTGTGCCAGAAAGAAGCATAACGCCTGCTGCACTCCCAAGCCCTCTAGAAGTGGCAAAGACAAACTCGTAGTGACTGGTTTCATATACGATGATGTAGTCCCTGGGTATACTAAGAAGGACAGTGGGAAGGTTTCTCAGCCCCCTTGGGTAATAATGCCCCTAGTAAAGGACATCCTAACCCAGGTTAAAGCTGTCCGTCTTGGCAAACTTACACCCTTAATAGCTTGCTTGGAGTCGCTGGGCCGTAGTATGATCTTTGTGCAGCAACTGGGCAGGGCCAAAGGTTACTGAGGACAGAGGCTGCCAAACTGATTCTGCTCCCCCGGCCACTATGCCCAGGGCTACTAACACAGGTGCAAAGGGGAGAAACAACTGTGTGAGCAACAGTGGGGGCATTGTGGTGTCAAACAGTAAGACCTCGAGGGGCCTTTTGTATGTATACTCTGGTAGGAGTAATTCCACGGCTAGGCCAGAGGAAGCCCCCATAGAGGCTACCAACATTAGTGTTATGAAAACTCCAATTAATATTCTTCCCCCTGCTTCTTGCCCATATGTTGTGATCCTTTCAGAGGTCACAAAGCTAAAAAAAAACAGGCCAGAGGTAATATCGCAAGGACCTAACTAAAAAATGTTTATATTGGCTCATGAGATATAGGAATTTTCACAATGGCAGGGCTGGCGGCATTCTCTTGACTGGATGTATGACCTTACAACGCATACTTTTACAACGCATACCTTTACAATGCATTTTTTACAACGCAACATCCATTACAACGCATTCCATTACAACGCATGCCATTACAACGAATTTTTAAAAACTACCTTTACAACGCATTCCATTACATCGCAAACTACCTTTACAACGCATACCATTACAACACATAACATTACATTGCATGTAAGGTAAGTATTGGATAGTGTAGGGGTAAAAATTACTATTCCAACTCCAGGGGGTGCAACAGTAGGGTAAGTGTTGGATAGTGTAGGGGTAAAAATTACTATTCTAACTCTAGGGGGTGCAATAGTAGGGTAAGTGTTGGATAGTATAGGGGTAAAAATTAATATTCTAACTCCAGGGGGTGCAACCGTAGGGTAAGTGTTGGATAGTGTAAGGGTACTATGTGTTGTAATGCTATGCGTTGTAATGGTATGCGTTGTAATGACTGAGTTGTAATCACATGCGTTGTAGTGGTATGCGTTGTAGTGTCATGCGTTGTAATGGTTGCGTTGTAAAGGCATGCGTTGTAATGATGTTGCGTTGTAAAAGTTTAGTCGTAATGGTAGTGCATTGTAAAAGTTGCGTTGTAAAGGTTGTTTCCCCTCTTGACTCAGTGACTGGATTGGGAAGGGACCGATAGACAGGACTGGTATTGCGTTATTATTCATTTTAACCCCTTCGCTGCGGCGGCTATTCCGCCGCAGCGCTAAAGGGGCGGGGCGGCCGCGCGGCCGCCGCATGCTGGTGACAGAACCGCTCCGTCACCAGCTACAGTTGAGCTGTGCTGGTGACGGAGCGGTTCCGTCATGACCCGCCCCGCTCTTTAGAACGCCCGCGCAGGCGCGAAATCAGCGCCGCGCAGGCGCGGCGGCCGGGCCATGACGGAACCGCTCCGTCATCAGCACAGCTCAACTGTAGCTGATGACGGAGCGATTCCGTCATCAGCATGGAAGGGGTTAAAGACCCGCAGCAGGTCTACAATCTTCTGGCAGGTCAACTATCTATGCAGGAGCCAGGCTCGCCATAACACTTTTCCACTGGGCTATTTTTATGGAAACCCTCCCAAAGATGAATACCTCCAGCAGGCTCCTAATCTACAGGTCCTAATCCCAAAACCGGGCATTTTGATAGTCAGGTGCCATGTGCCCTGACTTACAGGGTACCTGTAGCCGATAGATTTGATGTGCGGGAGGGGGTGGACTGACTCCTTGAGACTAGGGCTGGCTGTGTCTTTAGGCCAAATGGGGTAATTGTGAACACGGTATGGGAGGGTTGATATGGGATCAGGGAAACCGCTCCAACCCTATAAGCCAGAATTCACCACACCAAGCTAGTTCTCCTAGTTAGGGTGGTGATAGGAGGGGCTATGTTCGCTTGACAGCCCATACAGTTTCAGTGGTTAGCCAAGCCATAAATGGGGTTGGCCCCTCGGACTCCTTGGATCTTTATGCCCCTTGCCAAGATCTACTCTCATCAGAAGGTTGCTCTGAAGCCATGGGTGACAGCAGGGAGTGTTGTGTCCATTGTCTTGGTGAGCCCTCTTGTGGTGCAAATATTCATAAGACAGGGGGGCCGAGTCAGGCGCCCTTACACGTGGGAAAGTCCACTGCTTGGGATGGCAACCTGGCAACATCGGGCATTCCGGAAGCCACAACGTCCATTAAAGTGGTGTCAGGGAACACTGTGCGTCTGAAGGAAAAAATAGATTGTAGTAATTGGGGATCAATTCTAGACCAGTACGATATTAGTCTATTCCAAGAAACCTGACAATCCAAGGGAGTCCGGCGGCCAGGCTGTGCAGCATTCTGTAAGGCGGCCATTGTAGAGTGGAGGAGCAGGCCATCAGGGGGGTTGTTCAGATGGGTAGCTACTCACCTGGGATGTGGGGTCAAAATGATAGAAACTCCCTCTGAAGACATAGTATGTGTTTTATTATCCTTCGCCCCCAAAGTTCATGTGTACTTGGTTAACATCTATTCTAGACCAGTGCGCATTTGTCATGAATCTCCAATTGTGGAGCAACTAACTATCCTTTTTGTCCACACTATTATCAGAGAGTGCTTTTAAGGTGCCGAGGGCATTTGAAATTGTCATTTTGAACCCCTTGTCGCCAACCATGATGATTCTGTGCATAATGAGGACAGGATGTGGACCATCCCAGTGTTGTACATCATGCCAATTAGGAAATGCCCCCCCCTGGCCCTTCAAATTAACGCTCTTACTCTGAACCATTCTCTATGGGCCTGCAATGGGCGCACTATGTCAGACAGCCAGGGGGCCCATTCGTTTAATTGGGCAGGGTGCTCATCTTTAATTGATTACATCCTTGTAGATGTAAGGTTATGACCCTCAGTATTAGATCTGGAAATGTGGCCAGACATAATAGTGACCTCAATGCTCTGTCCCTTGATCTACCTTTACCCCCTAGGAGTATAACGGCAACACAAATTGACCAGTTGAATGGTAGGCTGAGGTTGACCTCCTCCATTCACAGACTGAGCTGAACCAGTTCCCAGACTCAAATGACGCTTTGTAAAAGGTGATGAGCAAAGCTATCACTTCTGACGGCACAGTGTGCCATCCTGCAAGGGTGGCCGAGATTCACGCGCTGCTATCCGGCAAAAGGAAGGATATATTTTATATAGAAACATGCTCTAGGGCCCCAGGGAAGAATACACCTTCATGGTTCAATAAACATTGTAGGGTTGCCAAATTATCCTTAGTAGAGGCACTAAAAACCAAAGATAGCAACTCAATTCGAACTGCAAAAGTTGTTTATAAAATGTTATTAGCTCTGCAGAGAAAGAGTGGGAACTAGCAAAATGGAATTCCTTATTCGTAAAACTAAGTGTAAGCACTACAAGGCATTCTGGAGCATAGTTACGCATGGGAACTGTGTGGACAGAGCTAGCATAGAGCACAACATTTGCGCTGAAAAGTGGAATGAGCACTACTGGTCCCTGTATAACACATGGCTGGTATTGTTGGTAAGGTTCTGACAAATAAGGAGACATCCTCCCATGGTCAGATGGACTACCCTACGATAATCCAGGCGGAAATGCTCAGGGCCATTAGCTGGATTGGCCCTCGTAAGGCAGCTGGCATTGACAACATTCCAGGGGACCTCTATCTTTCTGAACTGGAAGTCTCAATCCCATATTTGTGGGTGATCTTTAATTCTATCATGGACAGGAAGCCCATCCCATCCTCCTGGGTGGGGGCGGAAACCATCTCCATCTATAAGAAAGGTGCCCCATTATTGCCAGGAAACTATAGTCCTATCAGTTTGATAGACACAATGTAATAAGTATTTTCCCTAATCATACTAGAAAGATTGCAGGTTAGGATGGAAGAAAATATGGTACAAATATGGTCCCCAGCCCCTTTCAAGCAGGTTTCAGGCAGCGTACATCTACGATAGTCCACGTTTTCAGATTACAACTCTTATTTTGGAAATCCATTGTCTTTGAGGGTGACAGCCTCTATTTGATTTTTGACTTAGTCCCAAGGGCTCTACTTTGGTGCGTTTTGGCCGATCTGGGGGTTCCCAATTACCTGTGCCATATAATTAAGAGACTCCATGAGAAGAACTTTGCACAGGTCTGCAGTGGTGAATTGGGGAACTTTCTGAACCCTTTGCTGTTTGCAGAGGAGTCCGACAAGGATATGTGCTTTCCTCAACACTATTTAGTTTGTATATTAATGGCCTGATGGACTCACTGAACACCACCAAAAATGATGCACCTAGGCTTGCCTCTATCAAGGTGCCTGTGTTGATGTTTGTTGATGATACCCTCCTTCTTTCAAAAACCTGTATGGCTATTCAGAGGATATTGGATAACTTTAATGCCTTTTGTAAGCTAAGGGGTCTAGAAATCAACATCACCAAGACAACATTTATGGTCCTTCATCCATCCCATTCCACATGACCAAACCCTTGTTTGAATGGACCTCCTTTAGAGAGGGTCTCTACGCTTGATAACCCTAAGTGAGCATATGGAGTGGTCGTTCCTTATCCCTAAGCAAAGGCTTAAACTGGCTCAACACACAGGTGGGCCCTCCAGGGTGTATAGGGGGTCCTTCTTCAAACCCATTGTCCCCACCATTGAGATCTATAAAAGGCAAGCCCTGGGTGCCACTGTGTATGGGGCTAAGCTTTGTGGACTTAAACAGGCAAGAGACACACCGCAGATAGAAAAGAGCTTCATCAGGCAATTGTTGTACCTAACCCCCCAGTACCTCATTAGTCTCCATTAGATTTGATTTAAGTGTTAGACCATTAGTGGAGGGAATTGGACTTCAACCTTTTTCTCTTTCGGAGAAGAATCTGGGTTACTTCCGAAATGATCTCCCACAGACTGGCCCTGAAGGAGATCTTAGTGTTACGGAGGGCAGGAAGGTTGTCAAGGCTACATTATATCAGGGAAACTTCAAAAAGCATTGGAAAAGTGAGCGTGTGGGATACTCCCGTAGAGGCCTGCCTGTCTGTTTCTAAGGATGAATTTGTGAAATGCTACAAGGGGTTTAAAGTGTCTTCTCTCCAGATGAGCTCTTCCCCGGGTGTTTTGACAGCAAGATTCATAGGACATAAAGATATTTATAGGTTTGCGGAATTTCAGGGCAAAGTCCAACCGGCTCTTGCAAGGAAACTCTATATCCAGTTTAGGCATGGATCACTTCCCCTGTGCACATTTACTAACCGCTGCAGAGGTGAGGGCCATGGCTCATTGCAGAAATGTCCTTCCTGTGGTATAGTTGAGGAAACTGAGGCCCACTCTTTTTTTTTTGCCCAGTTTATAAAAAGCTTAGGTCCAAATGGCTCGTCCAACTCGATTTATTTATTCTAAGGGTGGTTTTTAATGATTCATGGTTTTATTGATTTTATATATTTTTTTACGCACTACACACTTTATGCCTACCTACTTTAGGTAGTGCCAGAGTACCCCGAAATCAGTGCATGCTGCTAGACATCACTGTTGGCACAGCGGACCCTTCTAGAGCTCATTTTCTAGGTTCTTTCTGAGGTTTTGGCCTTTTTGGATTATGTTTAACGGAGAGGTACTTTTGAGTGCTCTATTGTAAACAGATGTAATAAGCCCATTAACTATTTCCTTTTTTTAATTACTTTTTGTACAGAATCGTGTATTTGTTTATCTGGAATTGTCCTATTTTGGAAGTCCATATTGTACTCTATCTTGTACATAGATGCTGTATGACATCAGTTTTTACAACTGAGCTCTATTTTATCAAACAGTGTATTTGTTTTATTTGTTATGTATTTTATCAAGATGTTTGTTATTGTGCACTTTTATTGTCTTTGAACAGAAACAAAATTGATTGATGATGATAATAATTTGTTTTGGGATTCTTATTGCTTAGTATTTTTACTTTATTGCTTGTCTGACACTGCATAAATATTTCACACATTTCCCTAAGTTAAACCTGTCTGCTCTGCACCATTACTATAAAATGTCATTTTTTAGGTCTCAGCCTGCGTAGGCTGCGCTTGCGCAGTCTCGCTGGGGATATCTTATGTTTTTTTTCAGAGTGGGGCTTGAACCCGCCCATCTTCTCCATTGGCTGGCTTCTCAAACGGAAGCCAGCCATTGGAGAAGAGGGGCGTCTGTCCATTTAAGCCCAGTCTTTTTGGGATTCGGGTGTGTTTTTTAATTTCTTTTTCTCCTCTTCCCATTGGCTGGAATTTTACATTCCAGCCAATGGGAAGAGAGGAGAAAGAAAAACACGCCCCCGAATCCGAAAATGAAGTTGCGTTTCTCCGAGGCATTTCTGCATGACCTCGGAGAAACATGGTGGTGAGTGGTTGTTCCTGTTTCAGAAAATACGAATGAGTAATTCCTGTCAGCGATCACATCACCTTTTAACACAGAGAATCAGAATCTACAGCAGCAAAAACCTGCTCCCGAACAACCCCTCTGATGCCTGGTTATATACAAGATGCTTGTTTCCTGCGGCTTCCATGCAGCTGATACAAACGACGTTTCCTTATGCTTTAACTCCGTATACTCGGCGCTTAACTAACTGTTGCACAATACGTCTTTCGATAATACATCTTTCGAGGCGGGCGTCCAGGCGGAGAGTCGGGGGTCCCGATCCCGGGCTCACCTTTAGGTAGGAACTTGAATGTGTAGCAGCCCAGGGTTGCGTGGGGAGTCGAGCCTGTGGCTAAAATTGCAGGCTTCCCTACAGGAGACGGTCGTCTGCTTGCGGCTCTTGGTGGGGGCTACCAGCCCCCGATGGCAAGAGAAAAACTTCGGAACTTGGTGTATAGGGATACATTGAACCAAAGCATTCTGAAGTGTAATTTAATTTGTAGTTCTCTCCTCCTGGCAGTTAGTTGTTAATGCTGGTTGAAGCAGTGATAATTGCAGCTATCTTTCGGTTTCGAAAGGAAGCAGAACCTGGTATCCGCTTTCGCGCCATCTTGGAATGAGACCGCACCAGCAGCCCTCAGCAGCGGGTTAAGCGGTAGATCCAGCGCAGTGTTCAAGAGTTTGTGAACAGGAACAGCACGTTAGCAGCCACGGAGTACAGTGTGAGTTGAGGTAGACAATGCTGTCCATCCCGCGGCACGAGGAGAGTCTGCGCATGGCGGACTATCACTACAGTGGACCGGTAGAACACAGATTATCCCCATACACCTTTAACGGCGGGTAAGGCTTGGAGGGGCTGGGGTGAAATTCGAGTTTATGCCCTGTCATGCATGATGTGCATTACATCTCAGGAGGTGTCAAAGAGACTGAGTGTTGCAAACTCTTTCTCCCCCACCCCCTTATTCTTTGGCTCTTCAAGTTCCCTGGTTACCTATTGACTTTGTCAGTATTGCAAACCATTGTGTGCTACTACAGTGATAGTGAGATTGATGTAAGGCCTATGTAGAGGTGTCAGCAGAGTGCAGTCCCGAGGATAACGCAAATACATCATCTGGGGAGGGGAGCTAACGAGGTTTACAGCTGTGGGGGATAGAAGTGGTGCCAGCAGTGTGCAGCTGCAGTAATAGAGTGAGTGGGGTGGCAGAGTGCAACGAGTGTGAGTGCAGTTGTGGGAAAAGCCTGAATGAGGTCTGAGTAGTGGGAGGTTACGAGTAAATGCAGGGCCCGTAGAGAGATGCCAGCAGAGTGTAGCTGTGGTGCGAGGATAGAGCCCATGAAGTGGTGCTAGACAAGGGAGAGCCTGTGAGGGTACAGGTTCATAAAGGCTCCCTTGAGGGGTGCCAGCAGTGTGTACAGCTGTGAATGCATAATCTGAAAAGGGGTACCAATGCATTGATGGTGTGAATAATCTCTCCGGGGGGTCGGTGGTTTTAGCGGAGGAGGGGTTCCGGTGAATAAAGGGCTCACAAAGTGGGTTGGCAGTGTGTGTAGCTGCGAGGACACGTGAAATGCATAGGCATATAAGGACTGGCGGTGATGCGTGAAACTGGTGGCTAAGTAGGTACAAGCCACTAAGAAGGGGTGTTGTTGTCCGCACGTTTGGTACTTTGCAGATAGTGAACGTGGGTTTTGGGAAGGGGCTCCCTCCTGACTTGCAGCTGGAGAATGAGTGGGCATGCCCTTCTACTGTGCAGCTGGAGGCCACAGTTAATGCTTACCTTCGGTAGGGGTGTGCGGAGGGACTGAATGCGCATGCCACCAAGCTGTGAAACGAGGAGTATTGTGAGCGTGCGTTTTATTTAACAGTCTTTGGTCTTGTCAGTGGGGGTGGAGAAGGCACAGCTTGAGGTATGAACTCAGTGCGCAGCTGGGCGTAGAGTGACTGTTACGTTTCTTACAAACAGTCGTCCTTCGCACCGGGTGTGCCAGGAAAGTGAAACCCCCAACTTCCTGTCCACCATTCAGCTAGCACTGAGGCAGTTCGAGCGCCTGCATGCGAGGACAGACACTTGATGGATTTTAGCATAGAATGAGAGCAGTCGTATGTCGAGTTTGTTGGCCTAAGTGTGTCAGTATAATAAAGCATAGTTTCGGTTTGTTAGGTCGGAGAAACATGTAAACATCACAGCAGTCATAAATGACCTAAGTCGTTATTTGTGCTAGTACTAGCTTTATTTCTTTTAAGGGGCGTTGAAGGCAGCGTGTCCATTTTTTTCCTCTTAGGCTCATACGATCCTATGTAAATTTGGAAGCGCTCGGACTCTACAACAGTGGTTTGGATCACTTGGTAAAGCTGTTGAATACACAATGCCGTGTCTCAGTGGCACCCTTATACTGGCTTATTGAAAAAAATGCACTATCCACGACTAAAACAATGGCGGTCACTTGCCTGCCTCGCCAAAGCCTTTACTTTGCATTTTTTCTGTATGTTTCAGATGTTCTGGATTCATAACATTATATGCTGTAGCTTACAAACTATGCCACCACATCCACCACCACATTCACCACATCCACCAACACCACCACATCCACCAACACCACCACATCCACCACCACATCCACCGCCACCACCACATCCACCACCACCACATCCACCACACCCACCACCACCACATCCACCACCACATCTTCCACCACCACCACATCCACCACCACGACATCCACCACCACATCCACCTCCACATCCACATTCACCACCACATCCACCACACCCACCACCACCACATCCACCACCATCACATCCACTACCATCACATCCACCACCACATCCACCACCACCACCACATCCACCACCACATCCACCACCACATCCACCACCACCACATCCACCACCACCACCACATCCACCACCACCACATCCACCACATCCACCACCCCCACATCCACCATATATGTGTGTGTGTGTGTGTGTGTGTGTGTGTGTGTGTGTGTGTGTGTGCAAATGCAATAGGTCTCGCATGTGCGAGAGAGTAAGCTATTGGCATTGTAAATGACAATGCCATTTATTTATCTGTTTTCAAAACCAACACATAAATTAAAAATTTGTCATTTACAATGCCAATAGCTCTAACTTTTGAAAAGGCGAGGCCGTTGCATTTTAAATGCTTGTTTAAATTAGAGTTTTATATAGCTCAAACTCAACCAAGGTATCAGAGCACTGTGCATGAGCACCAGTTGCGTTTCAGACTCATTCATTTTGTTAGGCACGGGGAGATTACATGATTTGTCCACAATCATAGGATGTTGAGTAACTTTGAGGGTTCACCCTGACTTGAGGTGTGATTCCTATTTTAAGTTTATATGTCAGAAGAATAAAATACAGAATTGTATTGCTTTTGTAGTCAGCATGGACACATAAATATAGGACTGGCTGGAAAAAGGCCAATAAGGTGTATAGTTGCTCAGTTTCCCAGGTTCATGAGTGATGCACTAATCCAGTCCAGTCTTTTTGTTCTTTTTAATTCTGGGACTTGCAGCCCTGTTTTATAAAGGAAGAAACAACACTACAGTCCCAGGATTCAAAGTAAAAAAACCTGGCCTGGAGGACCACTTCAAGCATGGACCTGGGAATTTTGACAGGGTTGAAGGTGGCAACATTGCTATTGTATGAATTTAATCGAACATTCAATGCTATTAAACTTACTGTGCAAGTTATGTGCTTGTCAATAACACTTTGTAACATGATAACACTTTATTTCCCCGTTTTCATCTCACTTTTTCTCCTTGCCACCTGTAAAGTGCCCTCATTGACAGACCAGCTAGGCCTCTCTGGGCCACGGAATGACTGGTGAAACGCACATTGCTAATTATTTCTCAGCTAAGACCACAAGCGACCATTTGTCCTTTTATTCATACCCTCTGGCTGAGCCTAACCCTGAGGGTAGAAGTGGATATATTTGGGCGGAGAGGCCGGGTGGCTCTCTACATCCCTCCCATCTTTTAATCAAGAAACATAACAAAATACACAAACCGTACATCAGCACAGAAAGTCTCTCAATCTCTTACTGGGTGCCGGGTTCAGGTGTAGTTGGTACCTCTGGCTCCTCTCCTTGGTATTGCATCCGGCTCCTTCCCAGCATGCTGCACTCCATCTGGAACATCACTGGAAGGTGCTGACAGGGACCTCGAAGACAGGTCAAGTGGCGGCCACGTGGTGCTCGCATCCTTCTCTGCCTATTGAGGGGGCGAGGAAACCCCTCCACTTTCATCCACGTCCTGCGTGCCTTCTCCGTCTTCCAAGCTGCTGTCGTCACCTCTTCTTAGACTCACTTTTTTGTTTATCACATATTGCTTTCATTGAGTCTTCTCCACATGGTGTCCTGGAATTCTTGCCCCTGAAATTGGGAATCATTATCAGACTTCACCTCCTCAGGCAGACCTAGCAATGGTAAGGTCTTCTCCACTGCAAGTTGGACGTGGGCAAACGCAGTGGAGGGTACCAGTTCCACCACGAGGAACTTGGAGTATGAGTCCATGACCACCAGGATGTTGCAACTATTGGGAAAACTTCTGAGATTGATGCTGACCTATGACCACGGGGTGAGACTGGGCTCTTCCATCAGCACAGGTGCCGGGATTCGGTCTTTGTTTGTTATGGCGCAGGGGTGAAATCTCCTAAGTTCCTCATCAACTAGATCATAAATGCCCGGGAACTAGATATTAGCTCTCAACATCGCCTTGGTCTTCGCGGCCCCTTGGTGTCCTTGGTGGTTGAGGGTGACCATCTGACTGTGGAAGTCTTTAGGGATGACGATTCTCTGTCCCTACAGCACCAAGCCGGTGCCACTCACGTTGAGTTTGTCAAACCCTCCAGAGTGGATGATGCATTTTCTGCTCCCACCACATCAATGACTTGGATCCGTCAAGGAAACTGTGCCATTGTCCCTTGGGACAGGACCTCTTTCACTTTCACAAGTGTGTCATCCATATCTATGGCATCCCGTATGTCCTCCGAGGTGACGGCAATGGGGCAGGCATTGTCTTCGATCATGTTTACAAAACACTTGGTGCGCTCTTCTTCATGGTCCTGCTGGCTGGGGGTACCCTGCGTAGGATGACGCAACAGGAAATCATCAGGGTTATTGGTGCCTAGTCTGTAGACCAGTTGGAAGGCATAGGCTTGCAGTGGTATGGCCCACCTCTCTATCCATGGCGGGGCAAGCCGGGGCAATCCGGTCAACAGTGGTATAAGCGGCTTGTTCTGTCACCATCCGGAACTCGTGACCACACAGGTAAAGGTGGAAATGTTGACATGCCCATCTGATGGCGAGGGCCTCGCGTTCTATTTGGGCATAGCGGGTTTCCGTGTGTGATAATGCTCTACTTGCATAGGCCACTGGCAAGCATTCACCTCTGACATCTTCCAGTAGGAGGACGGTTCGAGCCCTACCAGGCTGGCATTGACTACCAGCTCAGTCCTGCGTTGAGGGGGAAAGTAGGCCACGGAAGCCTGAAATGAGCTCTCTTCTTTAGGTCCCCATTGTCACGGGACGCCCGTTTTTGTTAGTTGTGGCAGCATCTCTGCTAGAGTGGCTAGGCTTGGTATAAACCTCCCACAGTATGTTGCCATTCCCCGGAAACAACGTACCTGAGTTGGGCTTGGTGGTATCGGTGCACTGTGGACTGCCTCTGCTTTCCTCGGGTCAGCTTTGAGCATATCTCGGGAAAAGACTTATCCGAAAAAGTAAATTGAATTCTGGTAGAAATAATTTTTTTATCAATGTAAGTTAAGGCCACATCCTGCCATGCATTGGAGGGTGGCCCGCAGTCAGACATGGTGTTCTTCCAGGCTCTGAGAGTAGATGAGGATATCGTCACTCAGATTTTTCACGCCTTTCAGCCCTGAGAGTGTTTCTTTGATGGCTTTCTGGAACACCTCTGCCACAGAGGAGACACTGAAGCTCAGCCCTGTGTAACATGGAGACCCACATGCGTGGAAAATGTTGAGATGTATCTACTTTCCAGTTTTAACTCCAATTGATGGTATCCTGAATTTAGACCTAACTTCGAGATTCATTGGGCTCTGTTTAGGTACACGATTAGGTCATCAATGGTTGGAGTAACATGTCTTTCTCATCCCGATGGGTTGGGCTGGCACTCTCTTTTCCATGCATAGTCTTATGGCACTAAGCTGCTTAGGTTTAGGAGCAATGACAAGTGCGGATACCCATGGAGTGGGACCAGACACCTTCTCAATGACCCCTTGTCTCTCTAGTTCCTGCAGTTCCTTCTCCACTAGCGGTCTCAGATGAAAAGGAACTCTTCGATTTTGAAGCGCAGTGGGCATTATGGACTTGTCGATGTGTGGGGTGACTTAGTGATCTTTAAATTTCACTAGTCCGAGGAACAGTTGAGTAAAGTCCTTCAAGATGTTGTCCGCATGAGAGTCATGGATCTGCTTCGTGAAGAACATCCGTTCTAGGTCCTCCATGGTACGGCATCCTAGCAGCAGGGTCGGATTGGGATCACAATTTGGCCAGGGACCTGACGAAAAAAGTGGCCCACATTTGTGGGGCGTGCCCTTTAATGAAACACAAAAGGAATGTAAGTGGAAGGATATTGTTCTTGGGAAGGACAAAGGGCCAAGGTGACAATGTCCTACAAGCTGAGCAACTGAAAAACAGTGAGCCAACTTTATCTTAAAATATTATTCCCCAGCTCTCCAGGGCTGAAGCACCTAAAAAGCAGCGAGGCCCCTTTCTATTACAAAATTATTCCTCAGCCCTCCAGCGCAGGAGCACCTGAAAAACAGCGAGGCCCCTTTCTCTTAAAAAATTATTCCCCAGCCCTCCAGCAGGAGCACCTGAAAAACAGCGAGACCCCTTTCTATCACAAAATTATTACCCAGCCCTCCAGCGAAGCAGCATCTGAAAACAGCAAGGCCCCTTTCTATTACAAAAGTATTCCCCAGCCCCTCAGTGCAGGAGCACCTGAAAAGGAGCAAGGCCCCTTTCTATTACAAAAGTATTCCCCAGCCCCTCAGTGCAGGAGCACCTAAAAAGCAGCGAGGCCCCTTTCTATTACAAAATTATTCCTCAGCCCTCCAGCGCAGGAGCACCTGAAAAACAGCGAGACCCCTTTCTCTTAAAAAATTATTCCCCAGCCCTCCAGCAGGAGCACCTGAAAAACAGCGAGACCCCTTTCTATCACAAAATTATTACCCAGCCCTCCAGCGAAGCAGCATCTGAAAACAGCAAGGCCCCTTTCTATTACAAAAGTATTCCCCAGCCCCTCAGTGCAGGAGCACCTGAAAAGGAGCGAGGCCCCTTTCTACTACAAAATTATTCCTCAGAGCTCGAGTGCAGGAGCACCTGAAACACAGTGAGGCCCCTTTCAATTACAAAATTATTCAACAGCCCTCCAGCACAGGAGCACCTGAAAAACAGCGAGCCCCTTTCTATTAAAAATTATTTACCAGCCCTCCAGCGCAGGAGCATCTGAAAAACAGTGAGGCCCCTTTCTATTAAAAATTATTTCCCCGCCCTCAAGCACAGGAGTTTCTGAAAAACAGCGAGGCCCCAGCTATTTGTAAATTACTCAGCCCTTCACTGCCTCAGGGCAATGGCCTGGCAGGAGAGGGGATAAAGCAAAAAACACAGCTGCTGGGCCACCCATTGGGATTGGGGGGAGGCTAAGGTGAAGATGGTGCAAGTTCCCAGCATCACCTGGCCCCCACAGCGATACCCATTCTTCCTCGCCCACTATGCCCTGAATGAGAAGGGCTGTGGGCAAGGTGTTAATGCAAACACTGTTTCAGGGCTGCGTGGGCCCATGGGGGCCGAGGTGAATATGGCTCAATGGCCTGAGCAACACCTGAGCCCCTGGGAGGCCGATTCTTGCACACAATCAACCCTTCCCAGCCCACCATCAGTGTGATTGCTTGGCAGGGCAGTGGGTCAAGGAGAGACATTGGACATGGACTGGTGCATGCCGGTGGAGAGGGCGGTGTATGAAAGAAGGGGTTGCCCGGGTAAATGGACCAAGGTGTGGGGCCACTGGAACAAAAGTAAAGGTTTTATCTGTACCTCATTTGATGAGACGAGCAATGTTATTGACAATGTAACAGCATAGGCTGGCTGTTGCAGGGGTGGATGACATTATTGTGTTTTCCTTTGACCCAATGTATTCTTTTGTTTCATTCATGCTTTCTAATGTCCTCATGGATTGTATTTTGTTTTGTAACTGCACCAGTATTGTTTTTATTTGGTGTATGTTTATTTTCAATGAACAGAGTTGAAAAAAAAATTGACAAGTAAAAAAATGGTTCCAACAAAATATTTAAAGTATACCATCCAAAGTAATATATAGTAGGAGTGGTTCGCTTTATTTTCGTCTATGACGTTTCAACCCCTATAGGAATGTGGGGACTCTTCAAGACCTAACGATAAAGGGACGTCTACAAGAAAAGAAAAGAGTATGACTAAAGTGAGCCATGATGGCAACAGCGTAGCTGTATATGAAAACAGTGGGAGGGCTGTACCTGGGAGGATGGATGCTCGGTCAAGGTGTGCACCACAAAGTGGAAAGTGAAACGGTTACTCACATGGGACCCGGCCGGGCACTGCACATGTGGTAAAGTCAAAATTGAAACAAGAATGAGAAACTAGTCAATAGAAAATGATGGGCACCCTAGAGAAAAAAGATACAACATAAATGACTTACCCCAGCGAGGGGAAGGGGAAGTGGAAGGGGAGATGGCAGGAAAGCCTGTCTGCAATTGGGTGCAGCTGCTTGTACAATTAATTCACAGCACAACAATGCGCATGTTGGATTGACCCGACCAACCCGTGGTTGTTCTGGTAACGCCTAGAAGTATTTCCTCATTGGCTTCAAGGAGAAGGATCAATTAAGGCCATGTTAGAACGTGTACCTACAATATAATGGAGAAATTAACTCAGCGTAGGTAAAAAGGGTAAGAATGGAAATATCTATGCTAGTAGCTGCCGGCAGACGGTTCTCTTACCTGTCTAAAGATTGAGAGAATGTCTCAAAGAATCAGCCACGTGTGTCTCCGCTACGCGCTCAGAATGGGGTATTGGGGGCCCGACCAGCGGGAGACCTGCCACCCGGGGGTTTTGGGGGCCCGGAGGAAAGGGGAGGGGCTAGGAGCCACAGGTTCTGGGTAGCATTGGGCTTCTTGGGCTGGTCCTGGATTTTTTGGGCTCTTTTGGGCTGAGTTTTGGGCTTGTTGGGCTGGGGAGGTACATAACCGGCCATTTTGGGTCACCTGTCACCATTTTGGTGGCAGTGACTCAGCAGCCTGAGGGGGACCCTGGTCGCGAGTTTTTTCCTGCGCGTGGGCCTGGTGTCTGGCGTTAGTTGGCGGTGCGATCGGTGGTGCGCTGGTGGATCGGTTTACGGGCGTTATGTTGGAGGCTGCACGCGGGCGCGCTGGTGCGGAGGAATGGCGCACGAAAATGACCCCCGAGTCCTGGAGGCCTTGCGATTGCTGAGGGATGCAGGACGGCTCGACATGGTTCGGCCGGAGGTCCAGGTGAGGCCGCCGCTGCGCGCTGCCAATGGCGCCGCAGTAGCTGTCATAGCATGCGAGCCCCCTGCGGTCTCAACCGCGGAGGGCTCGCGGTTCTGGTGGGAGCGGCGGGAGTGGCCCTGAGGGAGGCAGGCGAGGTCGGGCGGGCCAGGCGGCGGGTGGGAAGAGGAGAGGGGTGTGAGGAAAGAAGGCGGCGCCGGCTAAGGCCGTGCTGCCGTTTGTGGCGGTCACGGGGGGCCGGGAGGCTGGCGCAGTGGTGCTGCAGGGCGGGGAGGGGGGAGCAGTGGCGCAGGACCAGGTGGAGGGGCAGGAAGGAGGCAGGCCGAGGGAGAACTTGGGAGCTGGGGTGTCAGCAGGGGGAGGGCACGGGGAGCTTGGGGGGAGGGGGGTGGGCTGTCACCTGTCCTGATTTTAGAGTCTGACCTGGAGGGGGGGAGGAGGTGGGGGGCAGGGGAGGGGAATCATTTAGATTGGGGTACATCGTCAGGGGAGGAGGAGGACATGGTGGGCCCTAGCAGGTCGCAGTCCCCAGCGAGGAGGCGTAGAGAGCAGGGGAGAGGGAGGGGGGGAGGGGTTTGTGGGGTGGCCAGAAGGAGGGAGGGGTTGGACGGGAGTGGGGGGGCGGGGTGCTCTGGGGTGGAGCTGGGGGGCCGAGTTGGGGGCCTGGCCTGGGAGGGGATGGGGGTTTCGCGGCAGGCACCCTGGGGGGTCTGGGGAAGGGGGGATATGGGGGCGCCGGGGGAGGGTGGCAGGAGAGGCCGGCAAAGAGGGAGGAGCACTCTGCGGGGTGGGGGTCGCTGAGGGGGGGGGTTGTTGGGGGGGACAGGGGGGCGGTTTTTCCCCGGCTTGCTGGACTCCCCGTTTTTCCCTTGGCAGGAGCAGTGGGAGAGGCGCTCGGGTGAGCAGTTTGCGGCTCCAGTCCACCGAGAGGATGGGCTGGCTCTGCCTGGTAAGGGCGGTCGCGCTCCAGCGAGGGACACGGCAGGAGAGGGCGGCAGAGGGCGGGGCGACAGGTCCCCACCCGCACTCCCCCGAAGAGTCGAGACGGCCGCCGGGAGTGGAGGGGCGCGCAGCGAGGTGGACGTCACAGCACATGGGTCATGCTTGACGGATGACAGGAGAGTGGGTGTGGATTTTTGTGCGTTGATGTGGGTGTGTAGAGAAAAGGCGGGTTTGAGTCAAGTGGAGGTCATGGAGAGCGAGCAGGAATGGCATGGGGATGGGGATGGAGAGTCTGAAGAGGAGGGGGAAATTAGGAATGGGGGGTCAGTAATGCTGTTGGCAGTGTATTACAGGTTCAACCGCGGCTGGATGCGCCCAGGGTGACGGCCCCCTCAGCTCCACTGGTTAGGCGGCGGGATCCAGTGCGGACGCCGGCCTTGACGCCAGGTAAAGTGGGACACCGAGCAGGGAGTGGTTTGGGCAGGAAGCGCAGCGCGCAGGTATCGGTGAGGACTGAGGCGAGGGGTGAAGACTGTGTGCGGCTGGTAAAGGGGCGCTATGTGACTGATGCGGGGGTGGGAACAGATGGGGCGGCTCCGGCGGGGACGGTGGATGCAACGGACGCCGGGGCGACTGGCGCAAGAGATGCGGCGGCGGGGAGTGCATCGGCGGACGGGGCGGTCGCCGGGGGCAAGGAGAGTTGCGTCGTACCAGTGCGTAAGCTCCCTTATATGGGGGTGACCAAGCCGCTGGGGGCACACCTGTCCCTCGCGACGAAGGAAAAGATATGGAAGGGAGAGTACATGGAGATGTTGAAGGGAGCTCGGGAGCTCACGGCCAAGGAGGGGTCAAAAGAGGAGGAACAGGAATTGCCCAGGCGCCTCAAGGTACCGCTGACGATTGACAATTGGTCAGCGGCTTTCCATATATACGCTAGCGTATACTGCAAGAAGTATCCGGACAGGTCCGCTGCGTTGTTCAAATATATGGATGTGGTCCGGAGGGCACAGGCTACGCTCGGTCCCATTACGATGAGGAGTTCCGAGCTCGGATGGCAGCGGACCCGGACGCAAAGTGGGGCGAACTGGACTCCAATTTGTATCAGCAGACGATGGGCGGGGTGAAGTTCGGTCGCACGGTGTATACGGCGAGCGGTTTGCCGCTCGCGCCAGCCCCCTTTTCGGCTCGCTTCACCCGCGGGGTGGTGGGGCAGGGTGAGAGTTCCGGACAGAACACAGTCGGCGCTTGTTGGGACTTCAACAAGGGGTCATGTGGCCGGCAGGTGTGCCGCTTTCGGCATGAATGCTCCAAATGCAGCAGGCGGCACCCAGTGGTGCGCTGCTGGGGAGTCGGCGGTCCGGCGGGGCAACAACACCCGGCGACGGGAATGCAGCACCCTTCGTCGGGCAACCAGGCCAGGGGACGGGGGGGAGGCAGGGGAGGGGCAGGGGCTATGGGAAAAGGCTTGTACGCCGGTTAGGCTGGACAGGCTGGAGCCACTGCTGGCGGCGTACCCACGGGCGGACAATGCGGCCGTGTGGTGTCGGGGTTTCGGTTGGGGTACGAGGGGCCACGGATTGTGCGTTGGGTGAACAACTTGAAGTCGGTGCGTGAGCGACAAGGTGTGGTGCGGGAGAAGTTGCTTAAGGAAGTGAAGGAGGGCCGGATGGTCGTTCCCTTTTGCAGAGCCGCCATTGTCGATTCTGATCTTATCCCCGATTGGGGTGGTTCCCAAGAAGGAGCCCAGACAGTTTCGGCTGATACAACACCTGTCATGGCCTGAGGGGTCGTCGGTGAACGATTTTATCTCGGCGGATCTCGCGTCGGTGTCATATTCGTCGGTGGATGAGGCGCAGAAGATCGTGGCGGCGGTGGGGCCGGGGGCGCTGATGGCGAAGTGTGACATTAAGTCGGCTTTCAGGTTGCTCCCGGTGCACCCAGAGGATTACCAGTTGTTGGGTATCCAATTTGACGGGTGCATATTTGTGGACAAGGCACTGCCGATGGGGTGCCCGATTTCATGCGCATTGTTCGAGCGGTTCAGCTCCTTCCTGTAGTTGGATTTTTCCTGGCGGACAGGCTCTGAGACGGTGACGCACTATTTGGATGATTTCTTTTTGGTGGGATGGCCCGGTTCGACGGATTGTCAGCAGCAGCTGCACAATTTCCAGGAATTAATGGGTCACCTGGGGGTTCCCCTGGCGCCAGAGAAGACGTACGGTCCCAGTATGGTGCTGTCATTTTTAGGCATAGAGCTTGACTCCGATGCCACGGAAGCACGCCTACCGGAAGACAAAAGGGCAACAATGCTGGCTTTGGTGAGCGGCATGTTGGACAGGCGGACGGTGACGGTGTGGGAGGTGCAAGTGTTGTTGGGACACCTCAATTTTGCGTGCTGGGTCGTGCGCGCGGGACGGACGTTCTGTCGGCAGTTGGGCTTGACATTGTCGGGCTTGACGTTACCGCATCATCACGTGCGGCTGTCGGCGGGGACAAAGGAGGATTTGCGGATGTGGCTGGCTTTCCTGAAGCAGTTCAACGGGGTGCCTATGGCGCCCCCGGAGGATTGGGAGTGGGACGCACGATGTTTTCCAAAGCAGCGGGGGTTGGGGGTTTCGGTTTGTACTGGGCGGACCGCTGGTGCGCGGAACAGTGGCCATTGCAGTGGCAGGCGGGGGGCCGCAGCATCGCTTTTTTGGAGTTGTTCCCTTTGGTGGTGGCGGTGTCCGTTTGGGCCGTGCAGGTGGTGCAGGTGGTTGAACAGGCAGTCGGCTTGGGACCCACAAGTGTTAAAACTGATGATGGTGTTCGTCCTTCGCTGTCTTGAGCATGACATTTGTTTCAGGCCAGACATGTGCCTGGGTGGGCAATGACATTGCGGATGCTTTGTCTCATTCACAGTGGCAGAGGTTCCATGGGCTAGCCACGGAGGCGGAGGAGACCAAGATGCCGGTGCCGAGGGAGCTGTGGTCGGTAGGAGACGCAGGGTCATTCAGCTGGTGAGGGCGTCGGTGGTGGCATCCACTTGGAAGGCGTATGTTCAGCTTGGGAGGAATTCCGGCAGTGCGGAGCGGTAAGGCGAGGGAGCAGATGGCAGCGGAAGGAGCAGGTGGTGCGCT
This sequence comes from Lissotriton vulgaris, assembly GCF_964263255.1. Lineage (NCBI taxonomy): Eukaryota > Metazoa > Chordata > Amphibia > Caudata > Salamandridae > Lissotriton > Lissotriton vulgaris. The sequence continues at coordinate 1,763,672,066 of NC_141685.1, read as the reverse complement.
TTATGTTGGCTTTGATGGACAAGGGTTTGTCGAGGGTGACGATTGCGGGGAAGTTGTAGGCGGTGACTTTCATGGGGAAGATGTGGTGGGGGTACGCGCTGTCGGCTGGAGAGTTGGGGGCACTGTTGCTGAAAGGTTGGACGCGAGAGAAAGGCGCACGGGTGAGCCAGCGGCGGCCCATTACGGAGGAGATGCTGGGGGGGCCTACTGTGGGCGCTGCCGTCAGTTTGTCGCCATGGAGGGGAGACGGTGCTGTTTTCGACGCTCATGTTCTGGCTTTTCTTTGGGGCTTTCCAGATTTCTGAACTGGTGGGCTTGAAAGGAGGGCAGGGGGTGTTATGGGAGGATGTTGAAGTCCAGGCGCAGGAGGTGGCGGTGCGATTGCGGCATTCCAAGACAGATCAGCAAGGGGTGGGGACCTGGGTGGTGATGGGACCGGGGAGGCTGGAAGGGGTAGGCCCAGCGGCGTGGGGCCGGCGTTTGGCGTCCGGGCAGGGGTCACCCGGGGAAGAAGTGTTTTGTCGCGGTGCGGATGGACGGGTGACAGCGGGTCAGGTGTTGTGGGTCCTGCGGCACGCCCTACGGCTCAACGGTGAGGACTCCAAGGCGTTCGGACGCATTCCTTTAGAATAGGGGCGGCGATGGAGGCGGCATGTCAGGGATGGGGGACAGAGGACATAAAACGACTGGGGAGATGGAAGTCGGATTGTTACAGAACTTATATACGGTTGTGAGGGGTAGGTGGGGCGTGATGAAAGGCACGTTTTTCCGCTCTCTCACATGTGTGTCTTTGCAGGTGCTGTGGCGGGAGCGGCGGCGGTGCAGATATACATTGTGGGGCATTCATTTGTATAAAGAGCGGAAAGGGCTGAGTGGGAGAGCCACAGGACCTTGAATTTGGACTTGGACGACAGATTGTTTAGATGCCATTGGAGAAGCAAAGGGGGGATGCGTTGGCACGAATTGATGCTGGTGTTGAATAACGTGGTTCGGGGGGAGTGTGTCCGGATGTGGTGATCATTTATGTGGGAGAGAATGATTTGGTGTTATGCAAGGGGCTAGCGCTGGTGAAGCAAATGAAGCGGGACCTGTTGGAGATACGGCAGAAGTGGCGGGTGTTATGTGATATGGTCCGAATTCATTCCCAGGAAGGTCTGGCGGGGGCCGAGCGGCCAGGAGCTATAGACAGGACACGGAGGAAGATAAACAGGGAGATGAAGGAATTTTGCAGGAAGGAAGGGATAGGGTGTATGGAGCATCCAGAATTGAGGTACGGGCGGTGTATTTTTTCAGAGAGGACGGGGTTCACTTGTCCCGTTATAGGATGGAACTGTATATCGTCCAGATGAAGGAGGCCCTGGATGCAGCTTTGGGGGTGCGTAGGTATCCAAAAGGTGGGGATTCCTATGGGGGTGGTCGAAAGTCACTAGGTTCCTTTTGAGTGGAGCTTTTTCCTACAGATAAAGGGGGGGTAAGGGTAGGAGGCCCGGGCTTGGTGGATATGGGGTGGGGATGACAGAGCTCAAGGAATGAATCAGTCGGTAAGGAGGCATGTTGCAGGGGGTATGCTGCGGGAGGGGGTGGGAGGTCGGTCAGGTACTTCTTATTTAGTGAGGTATAGTTTTGTTCGGCACAGGCCAAGGTTTGTTTATTTAGGATGCACCTGCTTCCAATAAAGCGGCCTTTGTCACACCTTATCACCTGTCTGTGGTCGTTTCCTTCCCCCCCCTGCCCTCCTGGGTGGGCCCCAACAACCGCTTCCGTCAGTTTCCCACGTTGTTCTGTGAAACTCTGGGCTGCGAGCAGAAGCTAAATGCTTTCTCGTTGCTCGCGCCCTGTAACCGGACGTCACAGCAGGCGTCTTATTGGATCCCTGCCTGGATTTATGCTCCGGTTATCAGTATTCATCTTATGGAAAGAGAAGACATGTGCAGTGACTGTGCTATGTCTAAGATACAACATGCTGAAAATGCTGCTCTGTGAATAGAGTGCAAGGGCATGCTGAAGGGAATGAATGTACTTGCGGTAAAGTGAAAAGACATGGACCGTGTTTCTAAAAGACAATGTATTGTAAATACATGCCATTAGGGAACTATAAGTGACTGTAGTACTTCACATTTACAGGGCATCGAAGAATTCCTGTCATGAGAGTACTGTACCGTAATTACATTGATCCTCGATACGGCCGTAGAGGCTGCCACAGGTATCTAGGATTTGTTCATCGCTCTGGAAACATATGTGTTAGAAATATGGCACAGTTACAACACACTCTGAAAAATGCGCGATGGTAGTTTGGCATGTGTGTGTCAGTAACTCCGTCTCATATTAAGAACCACATGTTAAAAGACATAGTTCATGTTACTATGCCACACGGTGTTACATCACCTTTGTTACAAACATATAAATTTACATATCAATTAGCAAGCACATGACAATGGAGGCTGCACTGCCCTTATCCTATTGGACCTTAGCACAGCCTTCAACACTGTAAATCATCAGCTTATGATACAAAGACTCAGGGAGGCCGGAGCGACCGGACTGGCATTAAAATGGCTACAGTCTTTCCTCCAAAACAGGGTTTTTACAGTCTTCGAAGAGGAATGCTCCTCAAAACAAATACCGTTGACTTGTGGGGTCCCACAGGGATCTTCCCTTAGCCCCACTATGTTCAATGTCTATATGAGCTCGCTATCTGAAACGGTATGCCCATTTGGTGTACAGATTATCACATACACCGACGACACACAGTTAGTTATCTCCTTGAAGCAATCTAACCACCTTGATCCTGATCTTGCCACCTGCCTTGAGAAAGTCTTTGACTGGATGAATGATTCCTTCTGGAAAATCAACGGATCAAAGACCGAACTCCTTCTTTTGGGGAAGTCTGCTCCCCCTAACATAGACCACCTCTGTCCCAAAAAATCAAATCAAAAGTCTAGAAATCTGGCTTGATTGTAATCTCGATTTTAAAGAACAATCACGCCTAGTTGCAGCGAGTTGCTATGGTCTTCTAAGAATGTTTAGAAAGTGACTTCCCCTGCTCCCTCTTGTTGCTAGACGGCTACTGGTACAAGCCCTTGTCATATCACGACTTGATTATGCCAATGCCATATACCTGGGAACCCTCCAGGCCACCACCAAAAGACTTCAAGTAGTACAGAACTGTGCGGCCCGCATGCTGCTGAATACTCCCAGACGCTCCTCCGCAAGACCTGTCCTCGCTACCCTGCATTGGCTCCCTGTCCAGGAAAGAATTCGATTTAAGGCTCTCTGTATCACCTATAAGTCATTCTCCGGAATGGGCCCGCCTTTCATCCGTCCCTGGATCCAAACATATGTACCCAACAGAGCCCTTAGATCTGAGAACAAAGGTTTAATCTTGGCTCCCAAGATTAAACGTGCACGTAGTGGAGGCCGACTGTTTACATACAATGCATCCAGACTTTGGAACAGTCTCCCCCTCCACATACGCTCTGAACCTGACTAACTCAAGTTCAGAAAACTTCTGAAAACATTTCTCTTTCCTTAATCTCCTCACAGGTTACATGGAGTCGTAGCGCTGGGATACCCCTGCGTGACCACGCGCTTTATAAATGCTCCTTCAATGTTCCTTGTAATCAGAGCATTATGATCTCTGGGTACACTCATTTAAACAAACGGGATGAATCACAATGGTACAATTTATGGATTTAGTAACATGCAATGAATGGTACCCCATTAGCACTTTACACACATTATTTTCAATCATGTTGTAGAATATCCACAGCCTGATAGTGCATGAGTGAGCAGTTGTGAAATACGCATAATGAATGTCCATAGTATAATCAGATACAGGGTTCGCAATAACATTTACCTAGTATATAATGATTTAACCACAGTGGCACATACAATTTACCACAAGTAATTGTTGAACTTTAAAGGCAACCATAATAGAACACATAATGCATGTATCATGGGACTTGCAATAAAGTTGTCCCATTTACTACAGAAACAGCCTGGCCTGCCGGGCTGTGGATATTCTACAACATGATTGAAAATAATGTGTGTAAAGTGCTAATTCATTACCATCAATTGCATATTACTAAATCCATAAGATTGTACCAGTTGTGATTCATCGCGTTTGCTTAAATGAGAGTACATAGAGATCATGATGTTCTGATTACTAGGAACATGTGCTTGCTAATTGATATGTGAATTTATATGTTTGTAACAAAGGTGATGTAACACTTTGTGGCAAAATAACACGAACTATGGTGTCTATTATAAGGGCGGACGGATCGCCAGCACCTGTATGGCAGTGGGGATCCGCCTTCCGTTATACTCCGTCCACATGCAATTTACCCCCGCCTGATTATGTTGGCGGGAGTACCGCGGCGGACGAGAAGACAATCCGCCGCTTTTCCACCCAGTCGATGAGTCGACCGGGCGGAAAAGGTTTGAATATGGTGTCGGTGTCACTGCCATCCATATTACAATGTAAGCGGGGAAAAGCCTTTCAAGGCATGCAGATTTAGCAAATGGGAGCCCGTTGTGGGCCCCCAGGATGTTGGGGGGTGAGGGGTCACATGGAGGGTACCTATGGTAACCCCCTGCATTGGCACGGACAAAGTGGCAGGCACTGCGCGGTGCCTGTCACCTTGCGCATGCCAATGCACAACATGCTTTCCCAGCATTGTGTCTGGCAGTGCTGTGAGCACAATGCTGGGAATGGAGGATGCCCAGCCACGGTGGCATCCTAATTACCGTTACGGGACCGCCGCACCACTGGCGGCCGGCCGCAGCACCGCTAGAGTGGCGGGCGGACAAAAGTCCGCCCGCCATCCCAATAGGCCCCCATGTCTTTTAACATGTGGTTCTTAATATGAGACGGAGTTACTAAGACACACATGCCAAACTACCATCGCGCATTTTTCAGGGTGTGTTGTAACTGTCCCATATTTCTAACATATATGTTTCCAGAGCGATTAACAAATCCTAGATACCTGTGGCAGCCTCTACGGCGTATCGAGGATCAATGTAATTACGGTACAGTACTCTCATTGCAGGAATTCTTCGATGCCCTGTAAATGTGAAGTACTCCGGTCAATTATAGTTCTCTAATGGCATGTATTTACAATACATTGTCTTTTAGAAACACGGTCCATGTCTTTCACTTTACCGCAAGTACATTTCCTGGCTTCAGCATGCCCTTGCACTCTATTCACAGAGCAGCATTTTCAGCATGCCGTACCTTAGACATAGCGCAATCACCGCACATGTCTTCTCTTTCCATAAGACGAATACCGATAACCAGAGCGCAAATCCAGGCAGGGATCCAATAAGACGCCTGCCGTGACGTCCGGTTACAGGGCTCGAGCAACGAGAAAGCATTTAGCTCCTGCTCGCAGCCCAGAGTTTCACAGAACAACGTGGGAAACTGACGGAAGCGGTTGTCCTGAGCGCGTAGCGGAGACACGCATGGCTGATTTATTGAGCCATTCTCTCAATCTTTTGACAGGTAAGAGAACCGTCTGCCGGCGGCTACTAGCATAGATATTTCCATTCTTACCATTTTTACCTACGCTGAGTTAATTTCTCCATTATATTGTAGGTAGACGTTCTAACGTGGCCTTAATTGATCCTTCCCATTGAAGCCAACGTGGAAATACTTCTAAGCGTTACCAGAACAGGCACCGGTTGGAAGGGGGGACCCAGGGAGAGCCAGGCGTGAGCTGGTCTTTCCCTGGGTACGTTCGCGCGAGGGAGCTGGAACAGGTGGGGGTGATTAGGGGGAGGTAATAAAGGGAAGTCAGGCTGGCGGTTGGGTACTGCGTAGCGGGAGGCAGGGGAAGGGAGGTTCTTTTTGCCGGCTCATGTTCTTGTTTACCTTAGTGGGCCATGGACGAGGCGGCCGAGGTGCGGAGGGCGGTGCAGCTGCTGTGCGCTGCAGGACGAGAGGACCTTCTGCGGCCCGGTGTAACGACGGGGGCGTGGGTGGGGCTGGCCCGCCCCCCTCGTAAGGCTGCTGGGGGCGTGTCGCGGGCGGTGACTGCCTGCTTGTCACCCGACCCGGACGACGACGAGGATGGAGAGGCTGCCACTCCGGCGGTCTTGCCGCTGCCGGCCCAGGTTCCCACAGACTCGGGGCCCCCGCCGGTTGACTCGGGCGCCCACCAGCAGGTATGTCTTTTACCATTGCAGAGTGCTGGATTGCGTGGGGTGCCCGGGGGGAGGCGGGGGTGCTCTTTGGGCCGGCAGGCCCTGCGTCGACCGGGCCTCCTCCTGTCAAGACCAGGAAGCCTTCTTTGGTTTCTGGGGCACAGCGTGGGCGGAGCCTTGATTCGAAGTGCTCCGCCCGGGCCCATATTGCTACTACTGTTCCCGGGGGGCCCTCCCCTGCTGTGTATGGTTTGCAAGACGGGGCTTCGCCCTATTTATGGGGAAATGGGCAGTGCTACCTGCTGTATCCTGCCACCCCTGTGTTGGGTCAAGCCCCCCCCCCCCACTTCCCCAGTGATTTGGCTCAGGGCTGCCCAGAGCTTGGGGCCCCCGCCCTCCCCTGCGGCGATGCCCGTTTTTTCCCTCTCTGGGCCGCCCCCCCCCCCCGGCCACTGACTCTGTTAATTTTGGTGAGGTGTCCCCCCCTCCGCCCCTCCTGGCCTCCAGGTCCATGGCTCCTGGTTTTGTCCCCCCCCCCCCTGTTTCCCAGCAGTCCCTGGCCCTGGTGGGTTGGGTATGGATCCCGGGGGGGGCGCCCTCTGTCCCCAGCCAGGTGCTGTTCCCGGCCCCTCGGGTCCACCCGGGTGCTTCTCAGGGTGGTTTGGCGACCGGGTCGGGTGGTGTCTCTGGGTTGGCGCCGGTGGCTGGGTCTTCAAGGGATGTTCCCTTGCCTCTGTGGGGGGGGTCTTTCTGCTGATTCTTCACAGTCTGGCTTGAGCGGCCGCAGTTTTTCAAGTTGTTCCTCCGGCTGGGCGGCTGTTGCCTGGTTCTTCGGGCTTGGGAACTGTCCCTACGGCTGTTTCCAGTGGTGGGATCACGGGAGAGTTATCTGGAGCGGATCTCTCTTCTGCAGTTTTGCGCGCGCGGAGCTTTCATGACGTTGCCTGGCAGTTTTATGATGGGGGAATTGGTGATGGGGCGCTGCCAAGTGGCAGTGCAAAAGTTTCATTTTCTGGGGAAGCTTTCTATTTTGGATGTACAAGATGATCACTTGGAAGAAGGGGAGTTGAGGGATAAGGAGGTTGGGCTTTTGGCAGCACGGGCCAAGAGGGGTGGGCTGGGGCAACCCCCTGTTTCTCGTCTTTTGCAGGAGTCATGTGCGGACCACGCAGCGGTACGTGAGACAGCGAGGAGTAGGCCAGCTAAAAGGGATCAGGTTGATGTTCAGCAGAAGTCGGCACAGTTGCCAAGAGGTAAGGATGGTTGGTGGGCCGTGTGGAAACCAAGGGAGCGTCTCCCTGTTAAGAGTACCAGATCAATCGGTACGGGTGATGGGGTTATTGGTGAGCGAGTCGCTCTGGCACCGAGGCTTGAGCGGCCTGTGAGTTTGAATGTTTCTGATGTGCAACTTACAGGGGATGCTTTCTACAGTGGGGGATGGGGTGGCTGCTGAAAAACCTGTCACGCAGCGGTACATGAGGCAGCGAGGACTAGACCTTCTAAAGGGGATCATGTTGATTTTCAGAAGCAGTCGGCACAGCTGCCAAGAGGTAAGGATGGATGGTGGGCTGTGTGGAAACCAAGGGAGAGTCTCCCTGTTAAGAGTACAAGATCAATTGGTACGGGGGATGGGATTGTTGGTGAGCGACTCGCTCTGACACCGAGGCTTGAGCGGCCAGTGGTTTTGAATGTTTCTAATATGCAACCTACAGGGGAAGTTTCTACAGTTGGGGATGGTGTGGCTGTTCCAAAACCGGTTACGGAGGATAGTATCCTGCCAAAAAGATTGCCATGAGTGTGCGCAGTGTGGGGGGTGGCATGCTCTCACACAGTGTTTTCCCGGACAGCGTTTTGGAGACCAGGTGAGGCGCTCAGGGGGTAGGGGACAACCTCCGCACTTTGTAAATGAGGGCTCCTACTCATATTAAGCAGGACATTCTGGATTTGTGGTTGGTGGACTATCCTGACTTTGAGGCTGCTACGATTTTGTCCTGGGGTTTCAGGGTTGGGTTCCGGATTGGATATCAGGGTCCCCGGGTGGGTCGGTGGTCTGACAATCTGAAGTCGGCGAAGGAGTGCCCTCAGGTTGTGCAGAAGAAGTTGGATGCTGAGCTTGCAGCGGGTCGGATTGCTGGTCCTTTTCTGAGTTGTCCTCTCCCTGATTGGATCGTCTCTCCGCTGGGGGTGGTCCCAAAAAAGGCGGTGGGGGAGTTTCGCCTCACCCATCATCTGTCTTGGCCTGAGGGCGCATCCGTCAACGATTTCATTGACCCAGCTGACTCAACCGTGACATATGCTTCGGTGAATGACGCCTTACGGCTCGTTCGCAGGGCAGGTGTTGGGGCTTTGCTGGCAAAGAGTGACATTCAGTCGGCTTTCCGGCTCCTTCCCATCCATCCGTGGGATTTTTGGTCTCTTGGGCATGCATTTTGGGGGATGTTTTTATGTCGATAAAGTATTACCCATGGGCTGCTCGGTGTCATGTTCCCTCTTTGAGACCCTCAGTACATTTCTGCAGTGGCGCTTCACTTTTGTCAGCGGCCACGTCCTGGTCTGCCATTACCTTGATGACTTTCTTTTCATTGGTGGGGGTCAGTCCGGGCAGTGTCAGGCGGCTTTGGCAATCTTTCAGGCTATGACCAGGGATTTGGGCGTTCCTCTGGCGCCGGATAAGACCGAAGGTCCCTGTACATCACTGACTATCTTAGGGATTGAAATTGATACCACGACTATGATGGCGCGCTTGCCTGCTGCTACCGTGCGGGAGATGACTGCTTTCATACGCTTGGTGTTGGGAGACCGCAAAGTGGAGCTGCAGAAAGTCTAGAAGCTTTTGGGGTACCTCAATTTTGCTTGTCGGGTTGTTCGGGCGGGTAGAACGTTTTGTCAACGTCTGGGCCTCTCGATGTCCGGTGCCAGCCTTCCTCATCATCGTGTGCGCATTACAACTGCTGTCCGTGCTGATTTGAATATCTGGTTGCGTTTCCTGCAAGATTTCAATGGCGTGTCCTTATTTTTTGCGGATGAGGACATGGTGTGGCAGGTGCAGCTTTTCACGGAGGCATCAGGAGCTCACGGCTTCGGCATCTTTTGGGAAGGTCGTTGGCGCGGCTGGCTGGAGTACGTATGGGACTTGGGGGATTGAGGGTCCACCATTTGGTCGAACATTCAGTAGCTGCCTCTACACGGAGGAGTTATTTGAAGGCCCGGCATGATTTTTTGCAGTTTGGTGAGGAGATGGCAGGTCCGGTCAGGGCTGGGTTATCTGATGAACAATTCTTATTGCAGTTTGTTTTACATTTAGCGGACAATGGCCTCTCTCACACGACCATTTCGGGCAAGTTGGCCGGGGTGTCTTTTTATGGTCAGCTTTGGTGGGGGAGGGATCCGGTTGGGGGGGTGTTGGTTCGTATAGTTCTGAAAGGGTTGGGTAGGCTTCGGGCTGGTGGTCAGAAGCTACGGCAGCCGGTGACCTTGATTTGCTTCAGTTGCTTTTAATGCACTTGGAGGTGTGCTGCTATGATGCTTTGGAGGGCCACAAATGTCGTTTGTGCTTTGTGTGGTTATTCTTTGGGGCATTTCGGGCCTCTGCACTGCTGGGTTTGAGGGGTAGAGTGGGAATGACCAGCAGCGAGGTGGTGGTGGAACATGACAGGGTACGCCTGTGGCTGAGGATGTCCAAAACTGATCAGTTGGGGAGGGGTAGGTGGGTGTTTCTGGGTAGGAGCGGTGTGTCTGCATGCTGCCCTGTGGGGGAATGGGAGGTTTTTTGTGTCTTCTCCTCATTTTATCCCGGGGGCAATTTTTTGTCATGCTGATGGCAGTCCCATCCTTCTTTCTCAGTTGTTAGCTGTCCTCCGCAAGGTTTTGTTGGGCCTGGGGAGGGATCCTTCTCAGTTCGGCATCCATTCCTTCAGGATTGGCGCGGCGACCGAGGCCGCCAGGTTGGGGTGGGATTGGTCTCATATTCATCGTATTGGGCGTTGGCGTTCTAGATGTTGTGAGAAGTATGTGAGCAAGTAGTCCGCCTTTGCTTTGCCTAACATTTCTTTTTCTCCTAGGTCCTTGGCCCTCAGTCGCTGGATACAAAAGGAGGGTGTGGATCCTGGGGCACTCTTTTGTTAAACGGGCTGCTGTAGCCGCTGCGCATCAGCTTTGTGGGAGATCTCTTGGTTTAAGCAGTCTGACACATGACGTCTCCTGGCATGGCACAGGGGGCATGCGCTGGGGCGGTCTTTTTCCCGCCTTGGCTTCTATGGTTTCAAAGGGTTGGGGGGGCCCTTCGGATCTACTGGTGCTGCATCTTGGGGAAAACGACTTAGTTTCTCTATCAGGTTTGACTTTGCTAAAGTTAATGAAACAAGATCTCGAAGTCACCAAGACCACATGGGTGAGCACCATGGTGATATGGACTGAGTTCGTGCCTTGATTGCAATGGACTGGGGCAAGGAGCTATTCCGCCATGGAGAAGGCAAGACGCAAAGTGAATAGAACAATGCGCTTTTTTGTAACCATTTATGTATATACAGTTTGGCTCATCATCATTTGAAAGTTTCAGAGAAGCATTTATTCTGTGAGGACGGGGTCCATCTGTCTACATTAGGCATTTCTTTTTACCTTCTAGAACTCAGAGATTTAATTGCCACAGTTCTTCAGGTGCAGTTGTGGAGTGCTCCTTCCCTTCCTTCTTTGGGTGGGGCAGGAAAACGCTAAAGGTTTTCCTGGGTGGCGGTTTTTGCTAGTGGGGTGGGAAGCCTGGAGCGGGTTGGCCATCCTGAAGGGTAGCTCGTTGGGTAATCCTGGGGGTATTAGTCGAGAGTTAGTTTCGGGTTCTGTTAGGTAGGGAGTTTAGGCATAATGTGTAGATTGGAATTTTATGATATAAGTAAATAATGAATGTGTTCAAGAAATGTATTATGCACCTGTCTTAAAATAAAGTGGCTTTTCTTGCTCCTTGAAGAAGTGTGGACAGTGATTTCTTGCGCGATGGTCATTCCTACACGCTGTGAATTAATTGTACAAGCAGCTGCACTCAATTGCAGACGGGCTTTCCTGTCATCTCCCCTTCCCCTCGCTGGGGTAAGTCATTTATGTTGTATCTTTTTTCTCTAGTTTGCCCATCATTTTCTATTGACTAGTTTCTCATTCTTGTTTCAATTTTTACTTTACCACATGTGCAGTGCCCGGCCGGGTCCCATGTGAGTAACCGTTTCACTTTCCACTTTGTGGTGCACACCTTGACCGATCATCCATCCTCCCATGTACAGCCCTCCCCCCTGTTTTCATATACAGCTGCGCTGTTGCCATCGTGGCTCACTTTGGTCATACTCTTTTCTTTTCTTGTAGATGTCCCTTTATCGTTAGGTTCTGAAGAGACCCAACATTCCTATAGGGGTCGAAACGACGTCGACGAAAATAAAGCGAACCACTCCTACTATAGATTACTTTGGATGGTCGACTTTAAATACTTTGTTGGAAACCATTTCTTTACTTGTCACAATTTTTTCACAATTGTATGTAGGTTCCATGTTCATTGGGGACACAATTCACTGTTCATTTTGTTAATTGTTTTTATATAAAAACTATGATTACCTATACCTTAAACTGTGCAGTGTTTGGTTCTTCTCCTTTTGATATTGCAGTAACCCACTGCTTCATTGCAACTGCACATATAACTATCAGTATTCCTAATATATTTAATTTCGCCACAGGAACCACTGTTTCTGCTTATAATTAAGGCACCCTGGTTCCGTTGTGAGTAGGGTTACCTTGTAACTTATTTTCCACCCACTGTCTTTGCTTGGCGCAGCTTGAAACGCTCGTAGTCGGGATTCAATTCTGGGTCGAAGGACCTGTTAAGGACGGCTATTGCGGCGTCCTAGTCATTGTTGTCCCCGTATTTGGCAAGGTTTCAAACACTTCGTAGAGCTCATTACCCCCAAAGTGCATCAGCAGCAAGCATTTCACTGCAACCATCTATCTCTCTTGTGGTGTGGAAATAGTGATTTAATCATCTGAGCCATGGGCGTCCGCAGGGAGGGGCAAGGAGGGGTGCTTGCCCCCCCACTCCCTGGAGCGCCCCTCCTTGCCCTCCTCCCCCTTGTGTGTGTCAGCCCGGGCTGAGACAGCTTCCCGGGCTGGCGACCGTCTTGTTTGCAGCCGCACCCGAGTACTTCACAAGTCTTTAAAAGACCATTTACGTGTTAACTAGGCTTTTTGTGAGGCTTTGTTGTTTTTTCACCCATTAATCTCCACTCTGCCTATTGCTGGAAGAATTGGCACCCCTTCCCCCTAGAAATGTGTAGCCTCAACCCCCCCCCCTCCCTCCCCCCCAACCCACTCCCCTGAAATTTGTGCTCTCGTTGAGCCTCTGGTCTGGGACTAAATATATTTTCACCACCCCTTCTGCTGTGCTCCGAATCCGCTCCGAAACTGAAGCTACTTCCGATGCTTGTACCAGGCCAGAGAGTGGCGTGCGTTGTACACCACGGATCACTAGAATTTTTATGTGAGGCTAACCGGCTATGAGTATGACTGGGATTACAAGTGCAAGTAACATTACTTGAGAGGCCGAGTGGATGTACTCAGACATTTCACGATGATCTGAGACTAACTAACTATATTGTGTATTGCTTACTATTGCCTATGATTTCGTACCAAAGCTTTCTGATGGAGTGCATGTTCTCTTTTTGTTGAATCCACTGCTCTGAGTGCTGACATAAGGGCCAAAAAACGACAGCTGCTGTCTGATTGTGAGGAAGGGGTGTCTACTTTCCATATCATTGGGGGTACTTTTCCAAGTCCTTGCACTGGATCTGGCTTAATTACTGTACAATGTGCACAAACTACATAAAACCAGGAAGAATATGTTTCTATTCGATCCTTTCACTCTTCATTTCTCTTTTGGTCTTCTTATAGTACTGTTTTCAGTACTTAATTTGTAAACAAGTAAATAAATAGGTTCAGGGACCCAATGTTTTTTTCTTAGAAGCTGCCAGCAGCACTGCTGAACACCAAGGTGGCCAAATACCAAGGCTGCTTACTCTTGGTTCCAGGTCACGCCTCTTCTGTTCACCACCTTACACTTCTCTCTCTTTCTCAGAGTCTTGCCCATTCTTTTTCATATCTCTGCTTCATGAACCCAGTTCATAAGTGGGGCCTCTTATTTTGGTATCCGGGTCTTTTCTACTCCAGTCTGACACTGACTGAGTCTCCCAACACTTCTCCCCCTCCTTAGAACTCAGAGAGGGATCGCCCCTCAACTCTTAAACCTGCAATAAGTTTTGGGTTTTGTCTCTCCCTTGTCAGTTGAAAAAATAGATCTGTTCTCTGTTACTACAGATGATTCGATACCTGCAGTTATGGTAAGTTGACACTCATTTGGGCCATGTGCCACAAAGTCCATTGTAGAACTACAGGCTGTATGGCACTAGTCGCACTAGTCGCAGAGGCAGCAGTGGACGGGCTTGCTAAACAGATTTTTGTAGCATCAGCCAGTCAAAACCTATTTATAGATGTTTAATCAAGCAAACAACCACTGTATGGTGGCAGATGCTGGAGGTGCCTGCATTCTCTTTCCTCAAGGACATTTTATTAATTTACAAACAGGTGCTACTGAGTCAATTCAATTCAAGGAATCTTTATTCGATGATTAAAAATCACCATAAAAGCACATACATATTTACATGAATAAAAAGTCATTAAACAATTTCAAGATCCCAATGCTAAAAATTAATATTAACATGAGACAAACGAAGAAGGAGTGCGACACAAGAAAAATCAATAACCATTTTTTAAAAACATCATTCTTCTCCCCTGGTTACCCTTAGACGGACCGCCACTTTGATAAAATTCATTATACAGCACAGTGTTAAAGGGTCCGATGCTTTTTGTAAAAAAACTAGTGCCTCACTAGCATGTTCCAATTTGGCTTGTTTTAAAATTTTTACTAGGAATCTGCGCCTGGGCATTGTGAAAAAAGGGCAGAGTAAAACAAAGTGAAGGGAATCCTGCGGAGACCTATTGTCGCAGCCGCAGGATCCCTTCTGCTCAATTGTTGTTGAAAACCCTGCTGGTGATGCCAATATATATGGAAGTAGGTTAAGTCGAAAACGACACATCAAAAATCTGTCCTGCGCATTGTGCATAAGGTACTAATATGGCTCCATTCCCTCAACACTCTTAACCAGGTTGTGAGCCCTCATTGTCTTTTTAATCCCTTCAGCCTCAGCTCTCCGTTGTGATTTCTGCTCTAAAAAGGCTTTCTTTACTAACATCTTGTGCTGGGCTACAATTGTTACAGGGTTGGTAAAGAGATTCCCATACCCTAGTTCCTCTAAGCTATTCTTTACATAGTTGAGCCATGATATTCGCATACATTTGTCCCTCTCTAAGCAATCCTTTAAAATTACTCTGCTTAGAGACGCATCAGGATTAACCCAGATTTTTAACCAGGCCACAATTGGCCTTAGTTTTACCAGATCATCTAGGTGGGGCCTCCCTAGTTCCCTGTGTGCAATGAAACCAGCAGTACTTGGGGGTACCCTCAGGATGGTTTTTAGGTATTTGTTTTCCTCCTTTTGGGATCTTGTGGTGTTAACACAGTCCCATAACTCTGCCCCATAAATTACTTTGGAGCAGCATATGGAGCTGTACAGGTTCATCACCTGTTCCGGGCTCCATCTACCTAACCTCCTGCCATAGCTTGCTATAGCCCCGTTGGAAGCGATCATTTTACTGCAGCGCTCCTCGACCAGGGAATTAAACTGTAAGGCACCATCAAAAGTTACACCTAGGTAGGGGAATGTTTTAACCTCTTCTACTATGTGGCTCCCTATTGTGTAAGTACATTTAGAGCAGGGTTTTTTACCAGCCAGAAGCACATAAGATTTGCCCAGGTTAACAAAAAGATCTAGGGAGACCATGAACTTAACGAATCCATCAATCAAGATTTGTAAGCTCCTGGGTGTGCG
Source organism: Lissotriton vulgaris (assembly GCF_964263255.1). Classification (NCBI taxonomy): domain Eukaryota; kingdom Metazoa; phylum Chordata; class Amphibia; order Caudata; family Salamandridae; genus Lissotriton; species Lissotriton vulgaris. The sequence continues at coordinate 1,763,656,956 of NC_141685.1, read as the reverse complement.
TGCAAGAAGGACCGCGTCATCTGCGTAAAGCAGAACGGGAATATGACGCGACCCCACCCTTGGGTAATCTGCCTTTAAATCTAACAAAAACTGCTCCAGATTATTTATATAGAGGGAGAACAAAAATGGGGCAAGAATGCAGCCTTGCCGAACTCCACTCTTGCAGGGAAATGAGTCGGTCAGCCCCCCCTCCCTGTTGAATCGAACCCTGGCCGTAGTGTCACTATGGAGTTCCCTTAGGATGTTAATTAGGCCACCCTCTATCCCAATACGAGACATCATGACCCAAAGTTTCTCCCTGTTGACGTGATCAAATGCCGCTGCCAAATCCATGAATCCCATGTAAATGGATTCATCGCTGGCCATAGTGTATTTGGCAGTCAGCATGTAAAGGTTCAGGCATTGATCACTGGTGGACCTCCCTGTCCTAAATCCGTATTGAGTGTCCGAAAAGATGTTATTTTCTTCGGTCCACTCGGACAGTCTATTAAGGATCGCCCTACCCAGGAGTTTGGCGGATACATCAATCAGGGAGATTGGACGATAACACTTGGGGTCATCCCTGTTGCCCTTCTTAAAAATCGGTACAATTATGGCTTTGGACCAGGACGGTGGCAGACCACAGGTGATGGCAGTATTTATGACCCTGGTCATTAAGGGAGCCCAAAGTTCTATACAGCTCAAGAACAAATCGGGGGGGATTCCGTCAGGGCCAGGGGTTTTATTTTTGGTCAAACCCTCTATCCCAGCCGTGATCTCCTTAATGGTAAATACTACCGTTGAGACCTGAGGTAGAATCTCAGGTAGCTCAACGGAAGTACCGGGCTCATAATTATACAAGACCCTGTAGTGGGTGACCCACTGTTCTGGGAGGATATTGGACCCTATCTCCGGGATGTCATTTTCCTGGAAAGTAGGTTTGTTAATAATTCTCCAGAATCCGGACATGTCCTTTTTTTCCCCTGCTTCTCTTAGATCTGCCCACGCTTCTCCCTGCAAAGCAAGTTTCCTCCTCTTGGTCTCTTTCTTATATTTCTCCCTACACGCCTTAATTTTTTGGGAATCCCTTGGTTTAGTTTTAAGGCTACTTTTAAGGTCCCTCAGAGCCTTTGAGCAATCTCTATCGAACCATCGAGGGTTACAATGGTTCCTTGTGGGCGCACTAGTTTTTAATAAGCCATCAATCAGGTCAGCAATCTGACCGAATGCTTCAAGTAGCCTCGGTCCTTGGACATCTATATCTAAGCAGTCATTAATGGCGGATTTACCATCATCCAGCAGGGACTTGTAAAAAGTTTCCCCGTTTATTTTGAACCACCTTAATCTTCTGCCCTGATCTGTTACCTTCTCCGTGGTTGTGCGTTGGTCTCTACTTTTTTAACCCACCCGATACATCAGCTCCAAAACGAGTGGGTTGTGGTCGCTAAAACTGCTCCATTCAATCCCTACGCTAATGATTCTATTTAATAGGGATCTTGAGACCAGGATGTAATCTATAATAGATGCGCATCCTCTGCCCTTAAATGTAGGTGGTAGTGTACCATCCTTCTGCGTACCCATCATATTGATGGTGTGCACTAGGTCGTGGTTAAGCCAGAGCTTACTGAAAGCTAACCCTGTCGGCGTGTGGGAGAAATGCGGCCCCTTCTCTACAGGACATTGAGACCAGTCTGTATCTATTGGGACTAGTGCCGAACATAGGTGGCAGTTAAAGTCTCCCATGACCAGCAGCGCATATGACTGCCCCTTTTTCTGGACTGTTAATTCCTGGCCCAATCTAACTTCCAACTCTCCTGCAATTGAGGTGTGGTCTCCCCCGACCTCATTGTTGTAGATGTTGAAAACAGTGAGTCTTAGCCCCTTCCCGGTAAACCGTACTGCTTGAATAACATGGGAGTTCCAATCTGGGGTGGACCAACTGCCCGGGAGGTCTAAATCTACATAAATGGATAGTCCTCCCATGGCTCTCCCTGATCTGGATTTTTGCGCTGGTACAAAAAAGCATTTATACCCCTGCAAGTGGAAGTTGTTATCAAGGGCCCATGTCTCCTGCAGGCTGATTACATGGAATTTACTAATGTATTCACGCCACTCTTTGTTGTTAAATTTGGCTGCCAAACCTGCTATATTCCAGGAAATAATTCTCAGTGCCTCATAGACCTGCTCTGTACCCCTTTGGAACCCCATTTCCGTCTCTGTCTCTGCCCATCTTGTATCCAGCCCATGTCTTCCTCCTATGCTTTCAATATCTGTGACCTTGGACACATCTGGCGCAGACCTCCCGACCCCGCTAGATGAGGTTTGCTGTACAAGGGGGCTTTGCTGCTCCAACTCCCCTGTTAAGACCCCATTTTTCCCGTCTCCTAGAGGGACAGTACCCATTGAATTAGGAAGCCTGCCCGTGTGTCAATCAACCCCCTCAAGACCATTCAGACAACTAAACCGGTTGAAGCTGTGAAAGGGTAGTTCCGGACGGCGAGATGGTGGCCGGGGGTAAAATTCGTGATGTCTTCCCCTCCGAACGACCCTCGTCCAGTTGTCATGGGTTTGAGTAGGGTGTATAGGGCTGGGGGGGGAAAAGAAAGACACATGGAGGGTTTGAATGGTTGATTCCAGTGATCTATTCTTCCCTTGACATATATGGGTAACAGTTCCAGCGTCTCTGAAGCTCACCAATATGCAATCCCCTATTATGGATTTGTATGTTTTACCCACCCAGGGCACCCTTCTAACCATTATGATTTCGTTATTAAGATATACCGGGAAGGGTCTGTTCACGTTCAACCACTTGATTACCCTGCTTTTTAGTGAGCAAAAGTTCTCAACTTCGCCAGCTTCGAGTGGAGGAACACCAGCCATAACTACCGTATAATCATTTGCCTCTGGGGGTAGATTAGGCCTACGTGGCCTGGGGGGAGGTTTCATTAAAGGTGTGGGAGCAATGCTGTCAATCGGTTGTATTAAAGGAGCTGGGTCTACAGGGGAAGGTGACCTGTTGGAGTTAGATGGCTTGGCTGGTACAGAGTTAGTCCTGGTGGGTTGTGGAGGGGCCTCCACAGTGACATCCTGTGGGGGGGCTAAACTCGCTGCCCTTTTTGAGGGCTGCTGGGGAACCGTGGAAGTGGGAGTGATCTCAGGAGATCTGCCCTGGAGGCCAGCCGAGGTTTTCATACTGTTTAATGTAGCCTCCAGGATGGTGAGTCTGATCTCAACCTTTTTAATGCTCTCACTGATTGGTAATAATAAGGACCTGAGCAAGAATTCCAAATTTCTTAACGGAACAACAGAGAGGGGGACACTAGTATCATTATTTCCTGTGTCATTTATCAAAACGGGAGCAGTAACAGCCTGTACAGTGGGTTTAGGGTGTACCTCTTCCGCTAATCTCTCAGTAGATGGGGGGGGGGTTTGATGTCCTCCCAAACTCAGAGTGAGGGATTTTTGATTTATTTTTACCCTGAGCACCCCTCGACTTCCTCCTACGTTTATTCGGTGGGGGCCCATATACCCCTTGCGCAGTGGCTAGCTTGGGTTTGGCTTTCCTGGCTTTGGAGGCGGGGGGCGGGGGGGGGCTGAGAAATTAGGTCGATGGTCACCCTCCTAGGGCTTGGGCTGTTGGCAGGGGTTAGACTCATAGTAGGGTCCGGTGGGATATTGACACATTCCCTCAGCAGGAGGGGGATATCGTCTATTGGGGTTGGCTCCTCACTAAGTGAGGTAGAATTTTCTCCAAGGGGCCTACCTTTCAGGTTTTCTATGGAGCGTCTACGCTCCGCCCTGAGCCTGGTCAGGGTACTCTCCTTGTCCCCTTCTCCCGCAGCCCGGGGGAAATAATTATCTAGGGTCCTGGGGGGGCGGAGCTAGCCGGCGTCGATGTCGGACGCGTGAGCTTTCGGCTCCTCACCAAAGCCCCAAAATATCCGCCTAAAGTATCCGGAAAAGTGCCAGATTTGCCGTGTGTGAGGTCCCTGCGCCCCCCGGCACCACCGGCCCTGACCACGAAGCCCGGCGGACTTGGGCGAGCGCTCGCCTCTGAGAGGCGGCAGCGGAGATCTGCGACTCGGCGAGGCAGCGGACCAGGCCTGAAGCCGCGGTCTGCCCTGCGGGACGGACCGAGCGGCGTCACCCGACGTGCGGCCCCAGGACGTTGGAGGAGCCGGGGGCTCCGCGAGTGGACGCGCGTCAAGACACTTTGCCGCCGGGACATCCCTCCACTCTCCCCAGACACCCCGCAGCGGCCAAATCAGCACCCCCACTGCGCCCCCCACCCAGAAGTCCCGTGGTGGAGCACTGTGAGTACACTGGCATACCGGCGCGGAGCGCAGTGACTTTGAGGCGGCCAAGGGCAGATGTGGACCCCACCAAGTTTGGGACCCCCAGAGCATCAACGCAGGAGATAGCGGACTCAGGTGGCAGCGAACCGGGGGGGCTAAGACTGCTCAGTGAAGCGAGGGGGTTTGTACAGCACCCTTGGCAGCGGCGACATATTCCCGGAGGACGCCATCTTGGCTAGCTCGCTCCTGCTGCCCACGCAAGACCACTGGTGGCGGTGAGTCGGCGACTAACACTACATTCCTGCGACCCCTACTGTCCTGGAACGAGGGGGCTCCCTTCGAAATCGCACCCCACTGTGCACAAGAGGGAACATGGGGAAGAACGATGCTACCCAGGCGAAGCTCTCATTTGACCGCCGCAGGCCAAAGGGGTCCGAGGCGCCAGCTCCGGAGACCTCTCCTAAAGGACCCGCGACGGCGACCCCGGCCACTACAGAACTTAGGGACCTGTTGGCTTCCATGGAAAAGGGCATCCAGAACAGCATTGAGGCAGTGGGTTCCAAGATTGACGCTTTATCATACCGCATGGACCGCATGGCGGAGCGAGTAGATAAGCATGCGGAACGCCTAGATATGGCGGAACGCCGCCTCACGGAGGCCGAGGAGGCTCAAACCGAATGGGACAAGGACAGGAAGCAGTTCGGCAGGCTGCTGCAAGTAATCCGTGACAAGGCTGAGGACTTGGAAGCACGCTCCCGCAGATCGAACATTCGTATTACGGGGGTTGCAGAGTCGACTCGGACTGGCAAGATGGAGCTCTATGTTGAAAACTTGCTGAAGGTACTGCTCGGAGAGGAAGCCTTCTCCCCGATGTTCATCGTAGAACGCGCACACCGCGCGCTGGGTCCTCAACCGCAGCCCGGCGCACCTCCTCGCCCCATCATTGCGAAGCTTCTGAACTACCGGGACAGGGACGTTGCTTTGCGCCTGGCAAGGGAGAAGGGCAGGCTACAGATGGAGGGCATGGACATCTCACTATACCCGGACTTCACTGCCAAGGTACAAGAGGAGCGCCGACAGTTTGCACCACATAAAAAGCAGCTACGCGACCTGGGGCTTGATTACGCGATGCTCTACCCTGCCAAACTGAGAATTAACACAGGTGGGAAGTCATACTTCTTCACAGACCCTAAGGAACTACAAAAATCCCTAAAGGTGTGGGCCCGGGAACGAAAGGAGCAAAGACAGCAACAAAATGAGGAGGCGAGCTCGGCATCGAACATGGAGGAGCAGGACTGAGGCGACACTGCTGGAAGGGGTTGCCCTCCTCCCGGAGGCCATGTCTTGATTCCCCGCCATAACTGTGATACACCTCCCCCGGTGGGGGCAGTAAGTCCGGTATATTCGGGGACTGTGGGTTGTGGGTGGGAGGGGGAAGCGACAGCACTGTATAGCTTCTTCCTTGCAAGGATTCTGGGAACTACGGCACGGGGTACCGTAGTGCAATGACACTCACACGGAAGGTCGGGGCTGGGGGGCGTTGGGGGTGGGGGGGATCCCTCTCCCCCCCCCTGGTTTAACGTTGAAGGCAAGTCGTTATAGGCACTGAAGAGTTCTTGGGGCTGGACTGAGGCACCGAACTGAAGGTATATTTTGTGACCGTTGGTGGTTCTGTGCAACTTAGGCACGCTTTGCCCCAGTGCTTTTGGCTGATATACTCCCTAGGGAGTTGAGTTTCGAACTGACTAATTGTTTCTGGTTCTTTTATTATTTTTGGTTGATGGGGATCACTGTGGGGACCTGTCTGACCGGGTTGGGGGTGGTCAGCTGTGGGGGGGTGTGGGGTCGAGGGATGGGAACAAATGATAGGTTGATCGAAGTTGTTTATTGTGAACTGTTGGGGAACCCGATGTTTGCTGTGAGTGTTTGGAACTGTGGAATTTTCGATGTATGGGGCGGCTGGCCAGCCGCGTCTGATAATGACCCACTACAATGGTGTGCTCTCCCTACCTCGGATATCACAGTGGTCTGTAACATGATGAAATGTCTATTGCTGTAATGTCTGCCCACACACAAGCCCACAACACACTAAAGCTCCTGACCTGGAATGTGCGTGGATTGAATGACTATCGTAAGGTGCGAAAGGTCCTTAGCTATCTCCACAGGCATCACGTGGACGTGGCCCTATTGCAGGAGACCCACCTGCCTACCAACAGTAAGATGCTGCAAACTAGAGGGTTGGTGGGTAATATTGTGGCAGCGGGATTCACTACCCACGCCCGTGGGGTACTTACGTGGGCCAACCCCTCCTCGAGACTGAAGTTGACCCCGGTTCAGGTGGATTTGGAGGGTAGATATGTCCTTGCTCGATGTGTGGGGAGAGGACTAGACCTGTTGTTAATGAATGTCTATGGCCCCAATTATGATAGTCCGGAATTTTACGCGACCCTGTCAGCGGTATGCAGATCACACGCTCAACCGAGAATGTTGTGGGGAGGGGACTTCAACTTCGTGTTTGACCCTACCAGGGACCGTTCCGCGGGCCCAGCCCGGAGACCGGTCGCATCTGCGGCCTATATGAAGGCGGAGATGACCAAATTGAATCTGCTGGATGTCTGGAGGGACAAGCACCCCATGCGGGGAGGGTACACACACTACTCGGCATACCACAACATACACACGAGGATAGACTACTGGCTGGCCTCCCCACCGGTCCTTAGTGATGTCAGCGCCTGTGAGGTTCTTCCACGCACTCTCTCTGACCACTCCCCTGTGCTGCTTCACCTTTCTACCGCTAGGAGGGGGATTCCGCCCTATACCTGGCGGTTCCCCCCCTTCGCACTACTGGACGATGCCTTCCGCGGGGAATTGGCGGAGGACATAGAGCATTACTTCGCATCTAATATTAGCTCGGTAGACGACTTCTTTACGGTCTGGGAGGCTTTTAAAGTGTACATCAGGGGAATGGCCATGTCCAAACACTCTAGTGTGCTGCGCACCATTAGGAGAGACCTTTCCGACTTAGAAACGAAATTGGCAGACTTAGAAAACCGCGAGCTGGCGGCTCCCGGTGGCGATGATGGTTCTGCGCTGGCGCAACTGCTGTCGGAATATAACACGCTGGCGGACAGAGAAGTTCTTTACATGGGCAAGTACGCCACAGCTCGGGCATATGGCGAAGGGGAAAGACCAGGGGCGTTACTAGCTCGTATGGTCAAGGGCTCCCGGAGACCTTTGGTGATAGACGAACTGCAGACTCCGGAGGGAGATAGAGTGGCGGAGGAGGATCAAATACTGGAGACCTTCAGGTGCTATTATGCGGAACTCTATCGTTCCAAAGCAGGGGGGGCGGAAGCTGAAATAGACGATTACCTGGATCACATCTCCATGTCATTCCTCAAGAATTCGGATAGGGAATTTCTGATGGCCCCATTCCACGAAGACGAAATATTAGAGGCCCTGGGAGGCATGAAGACGGGCAGTGCCCCGGGCTCCGACGGTCTTACTGTGGGCTTTTACAAAGCCTTCAAGGATCTTCTGCTTCCGCACCTGGTTACCCTCTTTGACACTGTTTGCGAGAATGGTGAGATGCCCCTCTCCATGAGAGAAGCCCTGCTGATAACGATCCCGAAGCCGGGGAAACCCCCGGACCGCTGCGGCTCGTACAGGCCACTCAGCTTACTGAACGTAGATGCAAAATTATATGCCAAAATACTGGCCAACAGACTGGCTTTGCTGGTCCCTGAGCTGGTAGCGCCGGAGCAATCTGGATTTGTCCCAAGCAGGAACTTAACCTATAACATCCGCACAGTGCTGGGCACGGTGCAACACGTTAAACAGGAAAACCGCGCGCTGGCACTTTTTCTGGACATGGAAAAGGCGTTCGACTCTGTCGAATGGCCGTTCATGATTAGAGTGCTGCGGAAACTGGGCCTGGGAGAACCGTTCTTGCAGAGGATAGGGGCACTGTACCATCGCCCCTCGGCTCGGCTGCGGCTGGGAGATAGGGTGTCAGAGCCGATATACATCAGCAGAGGAACACGACAGGGATGCCCCCTGTCACCTCTGCTCTATGCGCTGGTAGCGGAGCCGCTAGCCTGTGCCATGCGTGAATACCATAGCCTGGAAGGTATCAGCTTCCCCACCTATAAAATAGGTATCTCAACATACGCAGACGACACATTGCTTTACGTCCGTGATCCAGAGGCCAATCTATCACCGATTCTCAGAGAAGTAGTCCGCTTCGGTTCGCTTTCTGGACTCCAGGTGAACTGGGACAAGTCTATAGCCTTCCCCCTGACTCCAGTGACACGGCCCTTTGACATGGAATACCCTCTGCAGTGGACAGACGACTCGGTCAGATATTTGGGCATACGCCTGCACACTGACCCAGAGATTCTGATCCGGGACAACTATGGAATTGCATTTAGTAAACTGACAGACGACATAGAGGCCTGGATCAAACTCCCTCTTTCGTTACTAGGCAGGATTGCCATCATGAAGATGATAGTGCTGCCCCGATTCCTCTTTCTCTTCATTAACATTCCGGTGGTCCTATCGAGGGGGTTCTTCAGACGACTTACGCAGGCCTTGATCAGACTGGCCTGGGGGGGGAAACAACCCCGAGTCAAATTGGCGACCCTGACTCTCCCGTGTGAGATGGGGGGTTTGGGGGCCCCAGATCTGGAACGCTACTATCGAGTGGCGCAGGCGACACACCTACACTCCTGGATCCACGGTGACGCACGCACGCCACATCTCATACTAGAGAGGCTGTTTGCCGATCCGCTCCCCCTGCCTGCGACGATCTGCCTTCCTACGGACCGCTCCGTCGGGCGGATGGACTCACTCAAGGCTACCAACCACGCCTGGCGCGCTCTGGCAAGAGCACGAGGCTGTGAACTGATGTATTCCCCGCTGATGCCTGTGGCCTGGACCCGCTCAACGAGAAAGGCGTGATAGAGGCCCTGCGTACCCTAGGCATATTAAAAATGGAGGACTTGTTCTTGGAGGGCACTCTAAAAACCTGGGAACAACTCCCCCTCACTACAACGGGCCCCTCCCTGCTACAAAAATTCCAGTTCCATAGACTCCGCTCAGCTTTCCGGGAGATTCTGGGACCTACACTGGAGGAACCGGAGGAAATCCCTGAACTGACGTACATTATTAAGACTAAAGCGCCTACCAAACGGGTTTCACAGGTTAACAAGTTGGGGGTGTCACACCAGACGCTACCATCCTCTAAAGCTAGGGTGGCGTGGGAACAGGATCTCCAGGCTCCCATTGATGACGCGATGTGGCGATACTGCTGCTCCAGCACTCGAAGAATTTCTCTAAACGGCAGGCACCGGCTGGTGCACTTTAAGTACTTGCAGCGGGTGTATTACACCCCCGAGCGGCTGCAGCGTTACGGTCTTCGCGCTTCCGCGGAGTGTGAGCGTTGCGGCGCTCAGGTCGCTGATTTCTTCCATCTGGCTTGGCTCTGCCCTGGGGTTCGGTCCTTCTGGGAGGAGGTATTTTCGGAGCTCGACCAGATTCTGGGGGAGCCGCTGCAGAGATCTCCGGCACTTGCACTCCTTGGTTTCTCCAAACCGCTAGCCCCCGCACTGCGCAAGCTTGTGGACATGGCGTTGCTGTTGGCCAGGAGAGTGGTCGCTTCCTGCTGGATGCGCGGGCCACTACCTGCCAAAACGAGGTGGCTTAGGGACCTACAATACTGTTGTACCCAAACGGAATTGTACAGTGACTTGCTGCCACCAAGAAGTAGGCCGAAAAACTTCTGGGACCTTTACAAGGAACACCTGAGCAGGGGGGAGGAGGGCGGCTCTGACTCTTCTGAGAGTGGTGAGCTTCAGGATCAGGGGGTGGACTGTGGTTTGGGTTTGGAAGCCTCACCCCGGGGGGTGGAGTAGCGTTTGGAGTTTGTGAGAGGGTGGGGCAGAGAGGATGAATGCTCTTCAGGGGAGGTTGGCAGGGAGGGATTTGGGGTACGGGGCGGCACGGGTGGAGGGATAGTACAGCACACTCGGGGGGCGCACCCAGGGGTGTTAGTAATGGGAGATTGGTTTGGTTTCCACGTATACACTCGACAGCAAACGGGGGGAAGTTGAGGGGGGGTTTTTTGAGGGTAGTTTACTTTTCATGTTCATATGTTATAAGACCGACATGCTCTGACTGTGATTGAGACGGCCGACGGTTATATAATAATACTTAAAGCTTACAGTGGGCATTATGCATAGTAGATGTTGCCTAGATTCCACTGCATTTCGCCGCCGGGCCTCCGGGATGCCGGCATTCTGGCTGTGTATGGTGTTCCCTGAGTATAGACCACCTGGTCCTTCAGACGTATTCGCCAACTAATGTGGAACTGCACGAAATGTCTATGTTGATGTACGGCTGTGCTATCAATAAAGGTCTTCAAAAAAAAAAAAAATTATCTAGGGTCCTATTTTTAGCCCCTCCCTGCTTCATGGGGGTACCTTCCCTTGCCGGTGAGGGCATTTCTAGCTAAGGTAGGTAAAGGGCTTAGGAGAGCTATATCAAATATGTAAACCAAAACTTAGGTAACTAACACAAGAGAGTAGGCCCAGCCCAGCCTACTCCGGCCTATGACGGCCTTAGACGGTCCCGCCCTTGTCCCGGGCTTCTCCCGGCGCGCTCCCGCGAAGCGGTAGCGCTAGTCACTTTTATGCCAACTACCCTATACTCATAGGCTGATAGGCGGGGGGCGTGGCCAGTGGGGAGAGCAGCCCAGGTGACTCCAATCGGGCTCGCAGGGACTCCTGGACACTGGAGTCCCAGCGTTTATGCTCGCAGCCCCGCTGACACTACTGCCTGCCCCGCTCTCCTCTCCACCAGTTCCCAGGCGGCAATAGTACAAAGAGCAAGGCGCTGCGGGACCCGCGAAGCGGGTCCGCCGAGGCGCTGTTTAGTTCCCAGGTCAGAACCACGCAGGGACGCAGGAGAACACACCAACAGCAGGTAGGGTTTGCACACGGCTTCCACGAGGGTCCCAACAAGCCGGTAGCACGGTTTCCTTTTCACTCCGTTGGCGGGGGGGGCGTGGCCAGTGGGGAGAGCAGCCCAGGTGACTCCAATCGGGCTCGCAGGGACTCCTGGACACTGGAGTCCCAGCGTTTATGCTCGCAGCCCCGCTGACACTACTGCCTGCCCCGCGCTCCTCTCCACCAGTTCCAAGGCGGCAATAGTACAAAGAGCAAGGCGCTGCGGGACCCGCGAAGCGGGTCCGGCGAGGCGCTGTTTAGTTCCCAGGTCAGAACCACGCAGGGACGCAGGAGAACACACCAACAGCAGGTAGGGCTTGCACACGGCTTCCACGAGGGTCCCTACAAGCCGGTAGCACGGTTTCCTTTTCACTCCGTTGGCGGGGGGTCGTGGCCAGCGGGGAGAGCAGCCCAGGTGACTCCAATCGGGCTTGCAGGGACTCCTGGACCCTGGAGTCCCAGCGTTTATGCTCGCAGCCCGGCTGACACTACTGCCTGCCCCGCGCTCCTCTCCACCAGTTCCAAGGCGGCAATAGTACAAAGAGCAAGGCGCTGCGGGACCCGCGAAGCGGGTCCGGCGAGGCGCTGTTTAGTTCCCAGGTCAGAACCACGCAGGGACGCAGGAGAACACACCAACAGCAGGTAGGGCTTGGACACGGCTTCCACGAGGCTACTGAGTCAACTCTGTCGCTCATGGTCCAGGTGATGCTGTCTTTCCTGAGAATGTTTCTAAAAGGCAGAGCAATGCCCTGATGATCTGACAAAAAGGAACCATTAACTGAAAACAAGCTGAACGAGACTTTAGGCTACTGGCATTGTAAATGACAAACCTTTTAATTATGTGTTGGTTTTGAAAACATATACATAAAAGGCATTGTCATTTACAATGCCAATAACTTAACATTTCGCAAATGCAAGACCTATTGCATTGCAAATGCTTTTTAGGTTAATTATGTACCTGCTCCACCTGAGACCCTCAAAGGCCGTGCTCAGGACATGGACTAATGGACGTGTACTTGGTCCCTGGGAGCTGGTGTTATGTTATGTTATGTTATGTTAGTGCTATTTGTATTGCGCAAGGCTGCTCCAGCGAAGGAGCGTCCCGGCGCACCGACAAGGTGGCGAACACAACACAACTGGGGAACAGAAATAATTATTAAGAAATTGGGGAGTGAAGGATTTAACAAAGCTCAGAATATAAATGAGTTTTAGCGGCCTTGCGGAAGGAGAGCAGGTCACCAAAGGTCGGGAGTTTCAAAGGGAGAGCGTTCCAGAGTGCGGCGGTGCGATGGTGTGATGTGAAATGCCCCCCTTTCCATCTCACCCTTCTTCCTTGTCCCCCACTCATCACATGAGGGGCAGTGGTATTGTATATATGTTACGGGTGGTGTTTTCTAGGCATGAAGGGTCACAGGGGGTTAGTATGGGTGTAGTAGGGCCTGTGACCCGTTCTGTAGGGTCCACAGAGTGTGCAAAGTGTGTTATACTGATGGTGCCTTGCCATCTTTGGTGCCTGCGCTGCAGTTCTGGTCCTTCGCTGCCCATCTCTTTAGCCTCTTGTGAGCACCACATTCCCTTTTTTCCGGTTACCTGTGCAGTACAATGATGCATCTGGGAGGGATGGACTGGTTTATACAAACAATAAATAAAAGTCACTCTTCGAAGCAGTGAGACTTGCTCAGGCCCTGGAGGCGGCAGTGCTGATACTGAGATCCTGCTGGCCCTGGTCAAACAATGCTTTAATTTGGTCTATTTAAAAAAATATTGGCAATGCCTTTTACTAAGAGACGCCCCCCATCTCATACTAAATGTCTGTATTATAACTTGAATGATATGTGCGTTATGTAAAGGCAATGCTATTATGTAAAGGCAATGCTAAGTCAATAAATACAAATAAAGCCTTTAACATACCATGTATTTATAAAGCCTACGTATCACCCAATGGTGCTGAATAACAGATGTTTATTGTACCCAACTGGTACTCATTTTATCAGCCTCAGAAGGTTGACAGACTGAGTGGACTCGCCGTACTTGAATCTGTGACCATGATGTCAAACACAGGCCCCTACAGTGGACGACACATTAGTCCACTGAGCCCCCCCGGCCCGGGGACTAGTCCTAGACAGATATTCTAGCACACACTTCTAGAGCTGGTGATGAAAGGCGCTCGCAACCTGGCTCGCCTCATCTGCCATCAAAATATAGGCAACAACCAGCAAAGAAGGGGTGAGGCATAAAAAAAACAGACAAGGCAATCCTGTGGCCTACCGGCTATAGTGGTTCACTTCGATGCAGGGAAACCGGGCTCGAGTATCGACAGGGACGCTCAACATCCTGGGATTATGGGCAAATCACTTAATCTCTCTGTGCTAACAAAACAAAAACAAAAAAATGAATGTGTCTGTCTGTAATGCAAGTGGCGCTCATGTAAAGCTCTCTGATACCTTCGGGTCAAATTTGCGCTGTTGAAAACAACATTCACCCCTTTAAGCATAATTTAACAAAGTTTCTGAATTAGGGCAGCAAGCTCACCTTTCAGACCAGTAATGGAACAGACAAATTAAAAGCAAAAAAATAAAAAGTATGACTATGCAAAAAAGTTGGAAAAATTGCAAGTTTACGTGTCAGAGTAAAAACAGCCGTACTGGGGAAGCATTGCTTAATTAAAGAGCTTCCTGGCTAATATGGATTGCCTTAAAACAATACAGAATTTTGAATGGTGTTTCATTACACGCAGCAACCAATTTCCTTTGGAAAAGGGTAAGTAAAGAAAATGATGCATTGTTATGTTGTAGAACAATAAGGATGCCACAGGGATTTATTTACCTACAAAAGAGAGCTGACTGAATATGCTAGCTAAAAACAAACCCAGTGTCGATAAAAATGGAGGAAAAATCTCGAACATGAATTTTTTGCAGGAAAAATCTGGAACATGTATTTGTTGCAGGAAAAACGGGGCTTCACATTTGAATGGCCATCACTACATTTACGGCCAACCAACGATCTCTTTGTCTCGTCACCAGTGGAATATCTGGAAGGATCCACTAGCCCAGAACAGGTAGTGCTCCACTTAACTCAGCACAATAAATCAGTACCCTTGCCAGTGATAGACTGAAACCATTACAAAGAGTCATCCACGTTTTGACAGCACTAAAACTGCTGGAAAGATACGATACAGCCTCAATTCCAATTTCAGAATATTCGGATGCAGGTTTAACAAGTCAGTAACTTCCTTCCTTATTTTCGTTATTCCTTCAAACAACTGCACACAAAGGCATGTGGCTGCTTGAAAGGGACGGCGCTGTAAAATAAATAAACAAGAGCTAATAAATGCCCTACGGATCAAAGGACCAATTAAATCCTGCTACAGCGGTGAATGCTTGCAAGAGCTAATAAATCAAGCGCTCAGTGGGAGCGTGTGAAAGCTCCTATCACTACAAAGGAGACGCCAGAGAGGATAAGCCATGCGCGTGCACATTGCCTGTCCGGGAGCGCACATGGTTTGTCTCCCTTCGCGAACGAAAGCGACAACAATAGAGGCTTGCCAAGCGAAGCAGCTGCGCTGCGTTCGCTAGGCAAGACCTAAATAGATAAAGCGCTATGGGGTCTTACATACAGCATAATTGCGCTGTGCAATGTTGATGACCTAGTGTCCTTGCACTTTGCTATCAAGAGGCTTCCGCTGAGAGTCTTATCTCTGTGAGCCTTGGCGTTTTAGCCAACAGCAGCTTGGATTCTGTAAATCTGCTGTGATGCAGGCCATTTCAGAGTCTTAGGCAAAATTACATTTTATCTTTTGTCAAAGTATTTCCCATGATAACAAGGCAAATTTAGGACATTTGTTGCAGTTTTTCACTTCCTCCTGTTCATTTGTGATAGTGCTGTCAAGTAACTGCCTGCAACATCCTAAATTTATATCCGGCCGCCGCAGCCTGTGCAGGTAAGAGCGGTGGGGGTAGTGGGGGATTTCGATGGACAATGACAGGTGAAAATTATTTATTTATTTAATTTTCTATCGTCATCGTCCATCAAAATAACCCCCCACCCACCCGGCCCGCCGCTTTTACCTGCACGGACCGTTGCTACATCCGGCCCATTAAACCCTGATAATCCCAGCTTTAGTCCAGAAGGCCATTGCTTGCACCAGGGACCAAGGTATCAATACTGCTTTAGTGGGATAATACAAAATAAACATATATGGCAGTGGGAATTTCCATAGATTGAGTTGTATCTTCAGAGCAAAGGCCTTGTCCAGAGAATGATGTGGTTGACAAGTCTGCCAGCATTTTGATTTTTTGCTGGATCGGACTGCACAGTACTAGATGGGGTCCTTAAAGTTGGGGTTGTATGCATTGACCTTGTGGCAGTTTTCACTCAAAAGAAAGTTTCCTGTCAAATGGTGTTGCATGAGTTCTGTGATTATTGACCAGATTTACAACTCACAAATCTTAAATTTACAAAACAGTGAAAATGTTGTTTCGAAATTGTGAAAATTAGTTGTCAGATAACACCTCGGGGTAAAAATGGTTGCCAAAGATGCTAAATTCCAGAAATTTAAGTGATTGGGGGGGCCTCCACTCCTAAAAATATTGTATGGGGGGGCTTGGCGTAAAAAAGTTTAAAGACTTCTGATCTACACAGTGAGACCTTCGAGAGGGGCTGGATGCCAGCGCGACAGTGCTGCTGATCAGCCCGACTCCACTGAATAGTATCAGAAGAGCAGGCAGCAGTTTTTAAGTAAGTTCCAGTAACTTTAATGCATTCTACAGCATCAGCATTACCTACTGGCTGCATATCTAGGTTACTCTAAGTGAACGATGTTCTAGACTTACATGCATGGAAATGTCAAGGACAGTCCCATCCGAATATGCAAATGTAGTGTAAGCTTGTAGTGTTCAGCTTTTGGGGTGCCAGGGGTAACTTTAGGGTTCAGGATGGGCGTGAGTTTTAGGGTGCCAGGGAGTAATTTTAGGGTTTGGGGTGGGTTAGTGATTGGGGTGTCAGGGGGTAATTTTAGGGTTCCAGTTGGGTATGGGTTTTGGGTTACCAGCTGCCAGGGGGTAATTTTAGGGGTACAGGTGGGTATGGGTGTTGCTGTGCCAGGGGGTAATTTTAGGGTTCAGTATGGGTATGGGTTTTGGGGTGCCAGGGGGTCATTTTAGGATTCAGGGTGGGTATGAGTTTTGGGGGGCAGGGTAATTTTAGGGTTTAGGGTGGGTGTGGGTTTTGGGGAGCCAGGGGGACAATTTTAGGGGTCAAGGCGAGTATGGTTTATATGTTTTGGGGTGCCAGGGGGCTAATTTTAGGGATCAGGGAATGTATGAGTTTTAAGGGACCAGGGGGGTAATTTTAGGGTTCATGTGTGCTCTGATTGTTGTCCAGTTTCAAATGCAGAATTCCCCATTTTTTTTCTCAGCTTGGCCTGAGCACTACCCGATCCTGATTCTATTACAGGACCGGAGGCTTCGTATTATGCTTTCTCTTTCATTTATTGCTACTCACAGCAGCCAATGAAACTTTAGTATTGTGTAAACAAAAAACGACATTTCTCATGATGCACATGTAAAGCATCACATCCTACCAGACCCTATAAGAGCCACCATGACCGGATATCCTCCTCTTTCTTTGCTGCTCACGCAGAAAGATAAGTGTACTTTGTTTTCCACTGCTTATTATATGCAGATTGTTGATTTGCTGACACGCGCTGCTTTAATATTGTTAGCGCGCCTCTAGCACGCTGTGTTTTTTCCCTGCTTTTGCCTCCTTTGCAGGTTTTGTTGCCTTCGGCTTGTATTTACTAGCGCGACCTTAGCGGTTTGTGTTTCGCTACTCCGTGGCACTCTCGCTGCCGTCGGAGAGTACGCGCGTGTTGGGGAGAAAAGCATCTTTGAATTTCCCGCTCTAGCGGGCTGACTAGCAACGCTGCGCCCACACTCGGGTTTTTCTCTATTGCACTCCGGTACCACTAAGCCTTCGTCGGATATATCAAATTACATAATTGCATACCTGTAAGCGTAGAGGCTCCCCTCATAAGCCAGAAGCGCTGGAGCCTTGTCACTTTCATTTTCCCATAGGTTTCGATGTGCGTAGCCCAATTGGGCTATTTCTAGTAGGATTGGGCTACGCACATCGCTACTGCCCGGTTTTAGCTCGTTTTTTTACCGCATTTCATCCTGTAATTCCCCTGAGCAGCATATCGACGCCTGGCTGGTTGGAAAAACGTTTTGGGCCTGGAAGGTGCACACCTTCTTGATAAATAGCTTGCTCTTTGGCTCCACTTACACCCTGTGGGCTGCAAGAACTGTGCTACAGTCTTTGCTAAGGAGCTAGGTACCTTTTTCTGGATTTTGTGCTGTGGGTTGGCTCGCCCCTTTACTCCTCTCTGTACTTTGCTCCATGAGCAGATATATATACAAATTTTGCCCCACAATGGAGGATTGGTTACTTATGAAGAGGATGACAACTTATGTGAGGAGGAAGTGACTAATCCTTCCATAGAAGATAACATTGTTGAGGCCCTGGACGCTTCTGTCCAGGAGTCAGTCAACAGCCCTTGAGAAGGCAGTTCCGGGAACTGTGCAGCAGGCGTTGCTACTGCATTAAAACCTATCACTAAACAATTAGAAAAATGTGCTAAGTGTCATGGTTTCACTGCCCCTGCAGTTTCTCACAAGGACGTCTCTGCCTCGGAACCTCAGTCTGAGTCCTGGCCTCACTCTTATACTTTGTCCTCATTGCCTGCCCCTGACACCGGCAAGTCCAAGGCCCCAGACACTGATACTGATATGGACACTACGTTTACTGACACCCGGATGAGTCTCCTCCTAAGAAGAGGACCAAGAAATCCAAGAATATGGAGCCTCCACAACCTATATCCAGTCCCTTTAATTTCAATCCAGCTGACATTGTTCATCCAAGGTCTTCTGACTGGTTACCAGCCCCCGAGGTTGCCGCATATCTGCATGACAACCTTCATAGACGTTTTGATAAGGAAGTGCTGAATTGACTCCGCTCAGAGTGTCCCAGGCCAGATATCTCTGATAAAGACGCGAAAACTCTGGACATAGACTCCAGCCTCCTAACTTTCCTTAAAAAGTTTGCCAAGGACCCAAAGAAGCAGCACATATCACAGGGGATACCCATTAAACCACAATGGCATCTGGGAAATTGAAACAAACTAAATACAATGATGCCTCTGGAATTCTTTTTTGAAAAACCGTACTAGTTGGAGACAGATACTGCAAATTATCTATCTACTGTTTGTTAGTTACACAAAGAATAAATCACCAAAGAATGGCATTGATCGAGCCTGGCGGGGGTGCCAAGACAAGCTCCAGGGTGTAGTGGGACCCTTAGCTAAAATCTTGGAGATGGCTTTAGAGGCGCAAGAATCTGGTACTGCGATGGATCCTCATGTCTTGGCGGGATGGACCTAGGGGGCGATATATATCTTGGGTAATGCAAACTGCGCCATCTCCACGAAACGCCGTAAATCCCTCCTTATGTGGATGGATTCCAACCTCATTGAGTTGGCAGCAGCGAAACCAGGTCCTGTGGCGGATGGTAACCTATTCGGGGAACGTTTTGTAAAGAACGTGGCCAAGTACATGGGCACCTTCACGAATCTCAACAAGGCCTAGTCGGGGATCAAGAGAGTCTTTCAGGCTGGTGTTTTCAACAGGGCCGGACGAGGCCGGGGAAGCTTGTTAGGCCGTCAGTTCTCACAAGGTCCTCAGAGTTGTGACTTCGGTCGAGGCAGGGGTGACTAGGATTTCACCCGCGGGGGAACGTTCTACCCCACCAGGCAACGTTTCAACAAGAGACGTTTCAACAGAGGAGAATATTGTGGAGGCTTTCAAGCCCCAGAATCTTCAGGTGAGCGCTCCAGACACCTTCCCACTTCCCTTGGGGGGTCTTACTCAGTTTTTCTTTCACAATTGAGTTCAACTGTCTCAGGATGCTTGGATACTACAGACTGTTCAGGGATTTCATCTAGATTTCTTTCAGATCCCTTATCAGGACAGACAGCCCAGACAGCCGTTTTTTTCCCAAACAGAATGCGTTTTTATATATTCAGAAATTGAAGAATTGCTGCGGAAACACGCAATAGTGTGCTGCAACGAGGGCCCTTGCGGTTTCTGCAGCAATATTTTTCTGGTACAGAAGAAAGGCGGAGGTTACAGGTTGGTACTCAGTTTAAAAGATTTCAATCATTACATGATCTACAAGCATTTCAAGATGGAAGGTATCCATCTGTTGGCGGATCTCCTGAAACAAGGGGACTGGATGGTCCAGCTGGACCTGAAGGACGCCTATTTATCCATTCCGATCTTTCCTCCACATCGCCAGTTCCTGAAATTCTAATGGCGGGGCCGATGGTACGAATATTTGGTCTTTCCTTTCCGACTCTCCTCGGCACCATGGTGCTTCACCAAGGTGTTGAAGCCAGTGATAGCTTACCTCAGAGAACAGGGGGTTCGCATGATAGTGTATTTAGATGATATACTGAAAATGGCGCAGTCGCCAACAGTGGTGGTTCAACATTTGCCCATGACCATTGCTATGTTGCAAAATTTGGGTT
Organism: Lissotriton vulgaris; assembly: GCF_964263255.1. Taxonomy (NCBI): domain Eukaryota; kingdom Metazoa; phylum Chordata; class Amphibia; order Caudata; family Salamandridae; genus Lissotriton; species Lissotriton vulgaris. Next base: position 1,763,637,097 of record NC_141685.1, on the reverse strand, counting down.
TCGTGGTTAACGAAGCCAAGTCAGTACTGTGTCCCTCCCAGACGATAGACTTCCTGGGCTTCGTCATAAATTCTCACACGGCTCAGTTGAGCCTGCCCCACTCCAAACTTCGGGATATCAAAAAAGAGTTACGTTCCCTGTTATCTAAACAGACGGTCTCTCTGAGAGTGATTGCCAGAATAGTGGGCCTGTTGGAGTCTTCCATATAAACGATATTTCCAGGGCCCCTTCATTATTGAGCCCTTCAAAGGTTGAAGATTCAACACCTGCTGAAGGGTCTCTCCTACACTGACCTGGTCCCTCTTTCATCGGAGGTCGGGGAGGAAATTCAGTGGTGGCTAGCCCACGTGGAAGCGTGGAACGGCAGAGCAATCTTCGGCTCCCTTCCAGAGGTCGTCATAGAGTCTGACACCAGCCGCTGGGGCTGGGGGGCTCGCTGCGGAAATATTTCCACAGGAGGGCGTTGGTCCCTTCACGAACTAGATCTCTACATCAGCTGTCTAGAACTTCTCGCAGTATCGTTCGCGATCCGGACTCTGTCACCCAGAAAAGTCTGGTGTTGCATCCTTTTGCAGATGGACAACATATCAGCAGTTCGCTACATCAACAAACTGGGAGGCACGAGGTCCTCCATGTTAGTAGAGATAGCAAAGGACTTTTGGCACTATTGCCTAAGTCACCATATATCGGTCCTAGCCGAATATATTCTGGGCCAGTCGAACATGATGACGGACTGGAACTCCCGACATCTCAAGGACTACATCGATTGGCAGCTCCAACCCCAGGTAGTACATTGGCTGCAGGCGGACATGCCAGATCGACCTGTTTGCGTCCAGATTGAACCGTCAAATGACCAGGTTCTTCAGCTGGAGACCAGATCCGCTAGCTCTGGCGATGGATGCCTTCATTCAGGACTGGTCCCAGTATCTGAATTATGCCTTACCCCCGTTCATATTGATTCCCTGGGTGTGCACGCAGATAATGCGACAGACACGGAAGTGATCCTAGTGACTCCCCATGGAAGTCGCAGCCCTGGTTCCCGGATCTATTGGAGGCGAGCTGCGACTCCCCCAGGAGAATTCCGGAGTCCCCGATGATGCTCCAGGGCCTTCATGGAGAGACGCACCCAATAGTAATGTCAGGCAGTTGTCCATGATGGCCTGGAGACTTTCCAGCAACGTTGGCAAATGCCTGGCTTTTCGGAACAGGCTTCAGCCTTTATCAACCAGGCTTGGGCTCCCTCAACCAGGAAGAGATACGCTTCAGCCTGGAAGGGCTGGGTTCATTGGTGCGTAGAACAGCACATGGATCCCATGGGGGCAAACTTAACCTGCGTTGTAAACATTCTTTCTCAGAAGGCTTCTGAGGGATTAGCATATCGTTCCATTAATAATTTCCGTTCCGCCATTTCGGCGGGTCATTCCCAGATTGAGGGCAAACCAGTAGGGATGCATCCATTAATAAGTAAACTATTGAAAGGTATTAGAGTAGCGAATCCGCCCAAACCCAAGTATACTTCCTTATGGGACGTCTCTCTAGTTCTTTCCTTATTTAATCAATGGCCACAAAATGACATGTTAACCAGGAAACAACTTTCATCCAAATTAGCCATGCTCTTATGTCTCGCAGCATGTAGACGGTCATCTGACGTTAAGGCTTTGGACATTACAGGTAGAGTATTTACTCCTGAAGGAGTCGCTTTTAACATTACTTTCAGAACTAGGACAATGTCTCGGAGTGTGGAATATCATGCTTTCCTAGGAATGCTAAACTCTGTGTAGTGCAATGTCTTGAGGCCTATGAGGAATGTACCAGGTCCATTCGGCCTGCTGGTGTAGTGCAATTATTGATTGCTTTGCAGAAACCTTACAAACCTGTTACTGCGGCTACGATAGCCAGATGGTTGAAATCTGTTATGCAAGAGGCGGGTAATGATACCCAGGTGTTTGGGGCGCATTCTGTTCATGGCGCCATGGCCTCTAAGATTTTTATGTTAGGTTCAACTGTTCAGGACATTATGATGATTGGTCTTCCGAATCTACTTTTAAGCAGTTTTATTACAAACCGGTGGGTGATATTTCCTCTGTGGTGTTTCATCAGTGTTAAACTAGCATTATACGAAGCCTCCGGTCCTGTAATAGAATAAAATATTCGCTTGCTATCGCACCAAGAATTTTCAAGTCTATTAAGGACACGGAGGCGAGGATTATCCCACCCGGTCATATTACAGTATTGTAATGTTTTACCCACCTGTGTGTTTACATTCTGTTTAAGCAGAAATTACGGATTTTCTGTCTCTCATTCTTCCAGGTTCTGAGAAGAAGATAGATTAAATATGCTTCCTATTAAGTAGACGTTATTCCCAGTTGGATTGTTCTTCCACGTTGGAGGATATTATTATTGGACTTGAGTTATGTTTTTGATGGACTTTTACTGTTCGAAGCAAAGAAAGAGGAGGATATCCGGTCATAGTGGCTCTTATAGGAACTGACAGGATGAGATGTGTTACATGTGCATCATGGGAAATGTAGTTTTTTGTTTACACAATACTAAAGTTTCATTGGCTGCTGTGAGTAGCAATAAATGAAAGAGAAAGCATAATCTTCACCTCCGTGTCCTTAATAGAATTGAAAATTCTTGGCACGATAGCTAGCTAATTTTTTATTGTCTGCCATTTTAGCCCCCCCCCTATTGATTAACAGCCACGCCCCTTCATTTGCCAGGTTAGCCCCCCCCTGGAAAAATGTCTGCGGATGCCCATGATCCGGGCCACAGCCTCCACCGATGCGGAGCCATTTCGGGGTCAGTCATCTGGCTGAAAGATTCAGAAAAGGGGGTGGTGATGAACCGAGTGTCTGAATTAAGCAGACCACTCTTACCCAGTCCAAAGATCAGGGCTTGATCCATCACCGTTATTTAACTCACTGCCCCATCCCAGCTCAGAACCTGGCTATATGCAAATCAGTCTGTCCCTGGCCCAGTGCATCATGGGAACAGGGCAGACCAAACTACCAAGCCAATTCTTCACCAGAAAGGAGACAAGCTTCCGGGGACCGGTTTCTGGCATTTCAGCCGTCGTCGGCCCGGCTTGCTTGAATCCTGATGGAGCAGTGAGTAAGGGACTCATGTCTGAGTATACCCTGCCACACCTATAGTGGCTAAAAACGATTCAGAAAAGGGGGTGGTGATGAACAGAGTGTCTGAATTAGGCAGACCACTCTTACCCAGTCCAAAGATCAGGGCTTGATCCATCACCGTTATTTAACTCACTGCCCCATCCCAGCTCAGAACCTGGCTATATGCAAATCAGTCTGTCCCTGGCCCAGTGCATCATGGGAACAGGGCAGACCAAACTACCAAGCCAATTCTTCACCAGAAAGGAGACAAGCTTCCGGGTACCGGTTTCTGGCATTTCAGCCGTCGTCGGCCCGGCTTGCTAGAATCCTGATGGAGCAGTGAGTAAGGGACTCATGTCTGAGTATACCCTGCCACACCTATAGTGGCTAAAAACGATTCAGAAAAAGGGGTGGTGATGAACAGAGTGTCTGAATTAGGCAGACCACTCTTACCCAGTCCAAAGATCAGGGCTTGATCCATCACCGTTATTTAACTCACTGCCCCATCCCAGCTCAGAACCTGGCTATATGCAAATCAGTCTGTCCCTGGCCCAGTGCATCATGGGAACAGGGCAGACCAAACTACCAAGCCAATTCTTCACCAGAAAGGAGACAAGCTTCCGGGTACCGGTTTCTGGCATTTCAGCCGTCGTCGGCCCGGCTTGCTAGAATCCTGATGGAGCAGTGAGTAAGGGACTCATGTCTGAGTATACCCTGCCACACCTATAGTGGCCAAAAACGATTCAGAAAAAGGGGTGGTGATGTACAGAGTGTCTGAATTAGGCAGACCACTCTTACCCAGTCCAAAGATCAGGGCTTGATCCATCACCGTTATTTAACTCACTGCCCCATCCCAGCTCAGAACCTGGCTATATGCAAATCAGTCTGTCCCTGAGGCCAATTTGTTACATATTTTCTCTACTTGTCCACACTTAGATAAGATAAAACAAGATATCGGGAATTTTTTCCGGAATGCCTTAGACACAACAATAGAGTTGGACTCAGCAACTATTTTGTTGGGAATATCCCCCAACGGACAAATTAATTGTAAATATTTTCTGTTTGTAGCGATGTCGATTTTTAGACTGCTTGTGGCCTCAACTTGGTTAGATCCAAATCCTCCTACGTATCATCAATGGCTAGGAAAAACTTTGTCAATACAAAAATTGGAAACAGCTATTTACTCTAGGAAAGGGAGAAAGGGTAAAAAGCTGGGTATACAAATCTGGGGTCCTTTGATTCAATGGAAGGCTCGAACTGAATAAGGTATTTTGAGGAATGTATGTATTATGGAATGTTAACATATATTATTTGTATCCGTATATATTATGATAGGATCTGTATGTAGTATGTATATTGTAATATTTCACTTTCCATTTTTCTTTTGAATATGTAGTTGAGTATGTGGCTGCCTTATGAAACTTATTGTGCCTTGTCCATGTAATGGGGGAGGGGGGGGGGGAAATAAAATGTGGGGAAAAAATTTATCAATAAAAATATTTAAAAAAAAAAAAATGAATTGATTCATTCAATAATGGCATTTGATACTATTGAAAAGACCGTCAAACAAAAGTGAAAATTATGTGACAATTGGTGACAAGTGCTTGGTGCATGAAGCAATGTACAGTGAAATCGAAAAAAACATATATACAATTATGTACAGGGGTTTAGTTGGCCAGAATCTATTTCACATCCAAGGAGTCCTAGCATTCATTTCAAAGATCCTGGAGTTTCTTGACCATAGGTGAGCGTCGACGTTTCGACCCTAATGAGCCCCAATTGGTGGTCGCGTCGGGTCTTTTTCAAGACAGGAGGGGTGGGGGTGGACAGTATGGTAATCAGGAGGAAGGATCTCTGCCTGATCGTGGTGGAGGTAAATACACGGTCAATCACTGGAGAGTCGCGGTCTCATCTCTCACTGCTTACGAGGGAATGGCTCCTCCGCATATGCATACATGTTTCAGAGAGTTTTTAGGTCGAGCCTGTCAATGCGCTTGCGCATTGAGCTTGCGAGAGAGATTGGGGCTTAACCAGAGCTTAACCATCGGGCGATTTGATGCTGTGCCCGTGAAAAGCAAGCTCAATGCGCAAGCGCATTGACCTAAAAAGCGTGTGCACATCAAAGCCACCAGCCTCCCTCCCACAGGCCTCCCCCAGCGTGCCCTCTGCCTCAGGCATTTCTCCTCCCCTAATTTATTCACTGCCCACGGCCGGCCGGCCGTACTTTCACTTTGACGCCCGCCAGGCCGTCTCTCGCGTTTCTCCTCCCCCCTCCCAGTGTACTTTTTTTTTTTTTTTACTTGTTTAATTTCCCGCCCTCCCACCCTTGCTTGCCGTTCATTTCCCACCCTCCCACCCTTTCTTGCCTTTCATTTCCCATTTCTTGTTTAAATGTACAATCGACTATGCGTAAGTGCTCTTCCTCAGGCGTACTTTGAAATGGGTAAGTGCGGCACACGGCTTTCTGTTGACTACCTTGATTGTCCATCTGGAAGCAACTTCGCTTCTTTGCGATTAGCTAAATGTGTGCAATATATTGGGTTGCGTTGTGAACGACGAGCTGTCCTTAAGCGCAGCCTTACACTGTTCTTCTGGCTCCTTGGCGTTAATTAGAGATGAAAAGGCGGCTGTTCTGAAGTCTGTCGCTGGTTCCCTCCCAATCGCTTGCTCTCCTGCTCCCCTGCCTCCAACCCCCATCCGCCTCGCACACCACATCAAAGCGTCCTGTTTCATGCTTGAGGCATCCTGCTCACCCTGTGCCGTCTCTTCTTTCACCCCTTCCCCACAACCCCCACCCAGATCGCAGCCTGCCCAGCCTGTGCCGTCTCTTCCTACCCCTTAACTCTTCACCCTGCCCCACAACCTCTCGAGATCGCTGCTTTTATATTTTTTGTGTGCTTATGATACGTCTTCACTTTACAGAAATACAAAGCTATTAGTACCTTTGTTGTGGTAATATGAATCGTACTCTTAAAATTAAAAAGTTTCTATACCTGTTCTTTGTACACGTTCCTGCTAATAAGCACTCCTACTGTTCAGTTAAAATTCTATGTGATGGTTCATTTTTTAAATGTATTTAATTGCAAGGATAAGCAGCTAGGTCTTTATTTTTGTTGCATAGGCTTGCAATGAATTTCTTTTACATTTATCTACTGCAGCAGCCTGCAAGACAAGACCTCTTTGCTTCACCAATGCTTGTTTGTGCTTTTCTGCCCTCTGTTAGACTCGTTTTTTGTGCCTTTCTGCCCTCTGTTAGACTCGTGTTTCCCATGTTTTTCTGCTCTTATGCCCTCTGTTAGACTCGTTTTTTGTGCCTTTGTGCCCTCTGTTAGACTCGGTTTTTGTGTCTTTCTGCCCTTTGTTAGACTCGTGTTTCCCATGTTTTTCTGCTCTTATGCCCTCTGTTAGACTCGTTTTTTGTGCCTTTGTGCCCTCTGTTAGACTCGGTTTTTGTGCCTTTCTGCCCTCTGTTATACTCGTTTTTTTTTGTGCCTTTCTGCCCTCTGTTAGACTCGTGTTTCCCATGTTTTTCTGCTCTTATGCCCTCTGTTAGACTCGTTTTTTATGCCTTTGTGCCCTCTGTTAGACTCATTTTTTGTGCCTTTCTGCCCCCTGTTAGACTGGTTTTTTGTGCCCTTCTGCCCTCTGTTAGACTCGTTTTTCCCTTGTTTTTCTGCCCTTCTGCCCTCTGTTAGACTCGTTTTTTGTGCCCTTCTGCCCTCTGCATCACCACATCATCACTCAGAGCTACCCCAGCATCACTCAGCACCACCACATTATCACTCACCACCACCACATTATCACTCAGCACCACCACAGCACCACTCAGCGCTACCACATTATCACTCAGCACCACCACATTATCACTCAGCACCACCACATTATCACTCAGCACCACCACAGCACCACTCAGCACCACCACCACAGCACCACTCAGCTCCACCACCACAGCACCACTCAGCACCACCACAACATCACTCAGCAGCACCACTCAGCACCACCACATTATCACTCAGCACCACCACATTATCATTCAGCACCACCACAGTGTTGGATTTCTCCCCAACTGGACCCACACCACGGAAGCGAGGATGGCCCCAATCCTCTACCCCTATTCAGAACGCAACACGCCCTTTATATCACAGCGTGGCCGCGGACCGAACAAAGGGAGAAGGTAGGAAAAAACAAAACAAAGAAAGAAAAACGCCCAGGCTCTTTCTATGTCACAGCTAGATAGACTCTGTATTGGCATCTAGGATAAGTCTTCTAACCTGCAGCAAAACAAGACAAGAAGCAGAGAAGAGAACAGAAGGTTACTCACAATCCCAGTGTCCTCTCACATGAATCCCCTTCCATTCACCTTTAACATTGCCCAACACACCCCCTTTCCCCTCCTTACTTGTGTGACAGAGACGGTTCTTCCAAAGGGAGAGGAGTGGAGTGAAGTCCCACAGGCAACAGAAAACAAACTCCCAATTGCGAGCGTTTTGTTCATAAAGGGGAAAAAGTCATACTCCTGACACAAAAAACCCCTTGAAAAGGTATACCAGCTTAAATCGCCGTATTTGCATTAATTAAATCCTACTTGTGGCCACAAACTAAAGCGCGCTACTGAAGAAACGCCAGAAGCAATATGCTTCGTGAAAAGGTCCCGACTTTCATATAACGATGCGAATCGGGTACTCAAGAACCCGGAAATCGGCACCGCCTTTGATCCCACTGTTTCAAGGAAGAAATCCTTATTATATCAAAAACGAAAAAACGAAATGTCCCAAGTCTCTTCTATCCTTTCTAGAACAGAAGCGCAACGTAATTCTCCCGTAGTAAACAACAAGCGGGAAGGCGTTCCAAGCGTCGTGTATCCGGAACACAGAACGAAGCCTCGATCTGCACAGCTCTGCTTACAGCATCTCTACTCCGGGATCGGAAGAAGAACACACCCAACGGGATTAATGATAAATCCCCACAGCTCGTACTGGAAGTAAAAAACTCCAACCAGGTAAGAAACCAAGCACCGAGCAATGACGCCGGCGCCTAGTTATGGAGATAGGAGGAGAGAAAGGGGCGGAGGCTACCAAAAGGTGGACACAGAAAGAGGACACCGGAGCAACCAGGCAAAAGGAAAACAGGAAAGAAAGAAAAGCTAGCTAATTCCTAACAGTACCTCCCCTCAAAGGCCTCCCAACCGGACGGGGTTTAGTCGGGTGACGGAGATGGAACAATCTGATCAAACGAGGGGCATGCACCCCCGTAGCTGGTTCCCAGGAACGTTCCTCAGGAGGGTACCCTTTCCAATCAATTAGGTACATCAACTTCCCCCTTCTCCTCCTAGAATCAAGGATGGCATTAACCTCGTATTCTTCCTCACCCTCCACTATCAAGGAAGGGGGAGGAGGCAAGGTCTGATCGGTGTTTTTATATGGCTTCAACAATGAAGTGTGGAATACCGGATGAATACAATATTCATCAGGCAACTCCAGCCTCATAGCCACAGGATTAATCACTCGTGCTATAGGAAAAGGACCCACATATCTTCGTTGTAGTTTCCTGGAGCCTTCTAGTCTCAAGTTCTTCGTTGACAACCAAACCCGATCACCGACTACATAAGAGGGGGAGGGTACCCTGTGTTTGTCAGCCTGCCGTTTCATGTCCTCCTTTGCCTTCACCAAATGATCCTGAGCTATGCCCCAAATCCTGCCCAATGCTATTCCCAATGAATCGACAGCTGGCACATGACCCGAGGGTTGAATAGGGATGGCCTTGGGATGAAACCCCATAGAACAGTAAAAGGGGGACATACCCACAGCGGAGTGAACACTGTTGTTATATGCGAATTCCGCAAGAGGAAGGGCTAGCACCCAATTACAAGTCAAAGAAGTCAACAAACACCGCAGATACTGTTCCATTGTTTGGTTGATCCTTTCAGTCTGGCCATCGGACTGAGGGTGATAGGCAGAAGACAGACAGATTTTCATTTGTAAAGCCTCACATAACTCTGTCCAGAAACGGGACACAAACTGCGCCCCCCTATCGGACACAATGGCAGATGGTAAACCATGCAGTCTCACTATAGATGACACAAAGACTAAAGCCATTTCCTTCGCAGTAGGCAGCTTAGGTAAAGGGATGAAGTGGGCCATTTTCGTGAAGGAATCAACCACCACAAAAATCACCGTACACCCTGACTCCTCTGGTAAATCTGTAACGAAGTCCATACTAATCGTATGCCATGGCGCAGGGGGTACCGGTAAAGGTTGTAACAGGCCAGAGGGACTGGAATGAGATGGTTTACTCACAGCACATACGGGGCAGGATGCCACGAATTGTTGCACATCATGTGGCAATGACTCCCACCAAAACCAAAGTAAACAGAATTCTCTGGTTTTATTTATTCCGGGATGACCTACTAAAGCCGATGAATGACACCATGTCAACACGGTATCCCTCAAAGCAGGAGGAATAAACAACTGTGTATCATGATACAACATTCCTTCTCTCAAGGAAAAGGAAGGAAGGGAAGCCCAAGGAGTCAGATCCATGCTTTTCAACTTATCTTTTACTGTAATCAAAAAATCATCCAAAGAAACGCTGCCTACAATCTTTTCTGGTGTAATGAAAGACCCCTGTTCTTTGTCAGTCCCCCACTCGTTCTGTTTCACATGTATTCTAGACAAGGCATCTGATTTTAACTGCTGAGCGGCCGGCCTGTAAGTAATCATGAAATCGTATTCATTGAAGAATGAAACCCACCTCATCTGCCTAGGGGTCAAGGCCCGCGCGGACCTGAAGAATTCAAGATTCTTATGGTCCGTGAAGATGGTAATGGAATGGCGAGCTCCCCACAAGTGGTGTCTCCATTCCTCAAAGGAGAGCTTGATGGCCAACAATTCACGTTCTGCTACCGTATAGTTTCTTTCAGCAGGTAACAATGTCTTTGAAAAGAAAGCTGTAGGATGCATAAACCCCGTCTCTACATCTCGCTGAGACAAGACACCCCCCACTGCACCCAAGGAGGCATCCGCTTCAACAAAAAAGGGTAACGCTGGATCAGGATGGACAAGAACAGGGGCTGAGGTGAACCGTTCGATCAATTGATCCAACGACATTTGCGCCAAATAGGACCACACAAACGGCACTCCCTTTCTCAATAAAACAGTCATGGGAGCAACAATCTCTGAGAAATGGGAGATAAACCGCCGATAGAAATTAGCGAATCCAAGCAACACCTGCACCTCTTTTACACATTTAGGCGATGGCCAAGATGTTATAGCCTCGATTTTGCATGGATCCATTCTAATACCCTCAGCAGATACAAGAAATCCCAAAAACTCTACTTTTTTCGTATGGAAACTGCATTTCTCTGGCCTCACAAACAACTGGTTATCTTTCAAAGTTTGTAAGACCTGGCGAACGTGGGTTTCATGTTCTTTCTCCGTGCTGGAAAAAATCAATATATCGTCTATATAGACGATCACGCTCAAATCCAGATATTCCCTTAGTACTTCGTTGATGAAGAACTGAAAAGCAGCCGGAGCATTACACAATCCGAAGGGCATAACACAATACTCATACAGGCCGAACTTAGTCCGGAAGGCAGTTTTCCACTCATCGCCTTCACGGACTCGTATGAGATGGTATGCCCCTCGGAGATCCAATTTTGTGAAAACCGTAGCATGCCTCAGTTGATCGAGCAACACAGGTATCAAGGGAAGAGGATACTTGTTCTTAATTGTACCCTTATTGAGCGCCCTATAGTCTACACAAGCGCGGAGGCCGCCTTCACGTTTGGGAATGAAGAAGATAGCTGAGGAAGCAGGAGAGGAAGAAGGACGAATAAACCCCTTAGCTAACATCTCATCTATGTACTCCTTCAAATGATGTTCTTCTGGTTCGGACAAGGCATAGATGCGACAACATGGCAGAGTAGCCCCGGGAACCAAATCTATTCTACAATTGAACGAGCGATGTGGAGGCAAGTCCCTAGCTCGTCCTTTGTCGAACACCTCGGCAAACTCTACATATGCCTATGGAATCTTTTGCACGTCACACCTCAATCCATCCCCAACTGCACAAGTTAAAGGAGTAACCCAATCCGTGGCGACCTTATAACAACCTTTCAGACAATAGACTGAATCCAGAGTCACAGTTCTCCGAAACCAATCAATCCTAGGATTGTGTGACTGCAACCAAGGTACTCCCAACACAATACCAAAAGAAGGAGCATCAATCAAATCAAATCAGAGGTATTCAGAATGTCCATTATCACATACCATGCACAAGGGTTCAGTCTGTTTAGTAATAGTACCAGAGGACAACTCGGTTCCATCTATGGCCCTCACAGGTTCGGGTTGGTATTTCAGGATCCAAGGCACCTTTAATTGTTCTGCTAACTTGATATCCATGAAATTACCCGTGGCACCAGAGTCCAATAATGCCGATACAGGAGCCCTATGACTATTAGATATAACCAAACACACGGTAATCATGAAGTGTTTAGGGGCTCTCTTTACTATACCAGTAATCTGATAGGATGGATTAAGCTTGTCCACCACCAAATCCTCAGGTGGCTGTACAGTTCGTGGGCTTGGTTTTCTGTTGGATTTCTCCCCAACTGGACCCACACCACGGAAGCGAGGATGGCCCCAATCCTCTACCCCTATTCGGAACGCAACACGCCCTTTATATCACAGCGTGGCCGCGGACCGAACAAAGGGAGAAGGTAGGAAAAAACAAAACAAAGAAAGAAAACCGCCCAGGCTCTTTCTATGTCACAGCTAGATAGACTCTGTATTGGCATCTAGGATAAGTCTTCTAACCTGCAGCAAAACAAGACAAGAAGCAGAGAAGAGAACAGAAGGTTACTCACAATCCCAGTGTCCTCTCACATGAATCCCCTTCCATTCACCTTTAACATTGCCCAACACACCCCCTTTCCCCTCCTTACTTGTGTGACAGAGACAGTTCTTCCAAAGGGAGAGGAGTGGAGTGAAGTCCCACAGGCAACAGAAAACAAACTCCCAATTGCGAGCGTTTTGTTCATAAAGGGGAAAAAGTCATACTCCTGACACAAAAAACCCCTTGAAAAGGTATACCAGCTTAAATCGCCGTATTTGCATTAATTAAATCCTACTTGTGGCCACAAACTAAAGCGCGTTACTGAAGAAACGCCAGAAGCAATATGCTTCGTGCAAAGGTCCCGACTTTCATATAACGATGCGAATCGGGTACTCAAGAACCCGGAAATCGGCACCGCCTTTGATCCCACTGTTTCAAGGAAGAAATCCTTATTATATCAAAAACGAAAAAACTAAATGTCCCAAGTCTCTTCTATCCTTTCTAGAACAGAAGCGCAACGTAATTCTCCCGTAGTAAACAACAAGCGGGAAGGCGTTCCAAGCGTCGTGTATCCGGAACACAGAACGAAGCCTCGTTCTGCACAGCTCTGCTTACAGCGTCTCTACTCCGGGATCGGAAGAAGAACACACCCAACGGGATTAATGATAAATCCCCACAACTCGTACTGGAAGTAAAAAACTCCAACCAGGTAAGAAACCAAGCACCGAGCAATGACGCCGGCGCCTAGTTATGGAGATAGGAGGAGAGAAAGGGGCGGAGGCTACCAAAAGGTGGACACAGAAAGAGGACACCGGAGCAACCAGGCAAAAGGAAAACAGGAAAGAAAGAAAAGCTAGCTAATTCCTAACACACAGCACCACTCAGCACCACCACATTATCACTCAGCACCACCACAGCATCACTCAGCACCACAACAGCACCACTCAGCACCACTCTACACCACTCAGCGCCACCACAGCACCACTTAGCACCACCACAGCACCACTTAGCACCACCACAGCACCACTCAGCACCACTCAGCACCACCACAGCACCACTCAGCACCACCACAGCACCACTCTGCACCACCACAGCATCATTCAGCACTACCACAGCACCACTCAGCACCACCACATTATCACTCAGCACCACTACAGCATCACTCAGCACCACCACAGCACCACTCAGCACCACCACAGCACCACTCACCACCATAGCACCACTCACCACCACAGCACCACTTAGCACTACCACAGCACCACTCAGCACCACCACAGCACCACTCAGCACCACCACAGCACCACTCAGCACCACCACAGCACCACTCAGCACCACCACAGCACCACTCAGCGCCACTCAGCGCAACTACAGCATCACTCAGCGCAACAACAGCCTCACTCAGCGGAACCACAGCATCACTCAGCACAACCACAGCATCACTCAGCGCAACCACAGCATCACTCAGCGCAACCACAGCAACACTCAGCACAACCACAGCATCACTCAGCGCAACCACAGCATCACTCAGCGCAACCACAGCATCACTCAGCGCAACCACAGCATCACTCAGCGCAACCACAGCATCACTCAGCACAACCACAGCATCACTCAGCGCAACCACAGCATCACTCAGCACCACCACAGCATCACTGGTTCAAATATGTTCTCTCAATGTTTCAAGCTTTATTCCAAATGTCACAAAAAGATGTTAATATTTCACTTCTGTTCTTGGATTTTCATCACAATAAAATACACTGAACATAATCTTCACAAAAGTTATTTACAAAAGTTTAAGCTATTTCCATTATAAATTACAATCACTTTTATTTAAGTATTAGTTATTTTAAAAAATTAAAAGCCATTGTTGTTTGTAATATCAATGCATCTAAGTCACGTAAATACAAAACATGTTGCATTACAAATGCTATAGGTGTCACATTTGCGAAAGTTATAACTATTGGCATTGTAAATGACAAAGCTATTAATTTAGCTATTTTCAAAAACAACACATAAATAAAAATATTGTCATTTACAAGACCAATAGCTCAAACTTTCCTAATGCGAGACCTATTGCATTGCAAATGCTTGTTAAACTTTTGTTTTGCATTAATTAGCATTGTCAAAGTGATTTGCCTTACCCAACAGAACCACTTTTGTATTTAACCACAATCACCCAGGTTCTGAGGGACACAGGGTTACCCCTTTTTCTTCAAACTAGGGGCAGGAGAGGCGACAGGGCAGGAAAGGCGGCAGGAGAGGCGACAGGGCAGGAAAAGCGACAGGGCAGTAGAAGTGATGGGCAGGTGACGTGACGGACAGGTGACATGACGGGGCAGGAGAGGCAACAGGAAAGGAGAGGTGACCGGGCCGGAGTGGTGACCGGGTGGGAGTGGTGACCGGGCGGGAGTGGTGACCGGGCAGAAGAAGTGTCCGGGCTGGAGAAGTGACGGGGCAGGAGCGGTGAACGGGGCAGGAGCGGTGAACGGGGCAGGAGAAGCGGCAGGAGAGGCGACAGGGCAGGAAAAGGGACAGGGCAGTAGAAGTGACAGGCAGGTGACGTGACTGGGCAGGAGAGGCAACAGGAAAGGAGAGGTGAGTGGGCAGGAGTGGTGACGGGGCAGGAGCAGTGAACGGGGCAGGAGCGGTGAAGGGGTAGGAACGGTGAACGGGGCAGGAGAAGCGACCAGGCAGGAGAAGTGACGGGGCAGGAGCGGTGAATGGGGCAGGAGAGGTGAACGGGGCAGGAACGGTGAACGGGGCAGGAGAAGCAATGGGGCAGGAGCAGTGACGGGGCAGGAGAGGCGACAGGGCAGGAAAGGCGGCACGAGAGGCGACAGGGCAGGAAAAGCGACAGGGCAGTAGAAGTGACGGGCAGGTGACGTGACGGACAGGTGACATGACGGGGCAAGAGAGGCAACAGGAAAGGAGAGGTGAGTGGGCAGGAGTGGTGACGGAGCAGGAGCGGTGAACGGGGCAGGAGAGGTGAGTGGGCAGGAGTGGTGACCGGGCGGGAGTGGTGACCAGGAGGGAGTGGTGACCAGGCGGGAGAGGCGGCAGGAGTGGTGACAGGGAAGGAGAGGCGACAGGTCAGGAAAAGCGACAGGGCAGTAGAAGTGATGGGCAGGTGACGTGACGGACAGGTGACGTGACGCGGCAGGAGAGGCAACAGGAAAGGAGAGGTGAGTGGGCAGAAGTGGTGACGGGGCAGGAGCGGTAAACAGGGCAGGAGCGGTGAACGGGGCAGGAACGGTGAACGGGGCAGGAGAAGTGACGGGGCAGGAGCGGTGAACGGGGCAGGAACGGTGAACGGGGCAGGAGAAGCGACGGGGCAGGAGCAGTGACGGGGCAAGAGCAGTGACGGGGCAAGAGCAGTGACGGGGCAAGAGCAGTGACGGGGCAGGAAAAGCGACAGGGCAGTAGAAGTGACGGGCAGGTGACTTGACGGACAGGTGACGTGACGAGTAAGGAGAGGTGACGGGGCAGGAGAAGTGATGGGGCAGGAGAAGTGGCGGGCAGGAGAAGTGACGAAGCAGGAGAAGTGATGGGGTAGGAGCGGTGATTAGGCATGAGCAGGAGCGGTAACCGGGCAGGAGCAGTGAACGGGGCAGGAGCAGTAAACGGGGCGGGAGCAGTGAACGGAGCAGGAGCAGTGACAGGATAGGAGAGGCGACAGGGCAGGAGAGATGACTGGGCAGGAGAGGTGACCGGGCAGGAGAGGTGACCTGGCAGGAGAGGTGACCTGGCAGGAGAGGTGACCGGGCAGGAGAGGTGACCTGGCAGGAGAAGTGACTGGGCAGAAGCAGTGATTAGGCATGAGCAGGAGCAGTCATAGGGCATGAGCGGTGAACAGGGCAGGAGCGGTGAACAGGGAATGAGGAGTGACGGGGCAGGAGAAGGGAGGGGGTAGGGAAATTGACGAGGCAGGAGCGTTGATCGTGCATGAGCAGGAGTACTGACTGGACAGGAGCAGTGAAAGGGCAGGAGCAGTGACGGGGCAGTAGCAGAGACGGGGCAGGAGCAGTGACGGGACAGGAGCAGTGACGGGGCAGGAGAAGTGATGGGGCAGGAGAAGTGACGGGGCAGGAGAGGTGACCGGCAGGAGAAGGGATTAGGCATGAGCAGAAGCAGATAACGGGTAGGAGCAGATAATGGGCAGGAGCAGATAACGGGCAGGAGCAGTGAACGGGCAGGAGTAGTGAATGGGCAGGAGCAGTGACGGGACAGGAGCAGTGAACGGGAAGGAGCAGTGAATGGGCAGGAGCAGTGAACGGGCAGGAGCAGTGAACGGGCAGGAGCAGTGAACGGGCAGGAGCAGTGAACATGAAGGAGCAGTGACGGGGCAGGGGAAATGACAGGGAAGGAGCGGTGATGGGGTAGGAGAAGTGACCGGGCAGGAGAAAGTGACAGGGCAGGAGAAGTGTCTTGTACTTATATTCCCTGCCTATTTATTTATATACTATTGCATGACATCCACTGATGTGTCTGGAAAGCATACCTGTTGCCCTGAATTTTTGTCCTGAATTTTGACCTCCTGTCCTGAATTTTTGTTGTGAATTTTGACCCCTTGTCCTGAACTTTTACACTCCCCATTCTGAATTTGCACCCATGCCAGTTGGCCACCCTACTCTGCAGTGCCCATGACCTCCTTCCCTTCCATCTAGGGGCCTGCAAAGCAACACTGAAAGGGCCATCAGACAACTATGAATTAACTGGTGACACAACAGAGCAGAGCAGACTGTTGACAATGCAATATCGGCCCTTGATTAGCAGTGGATTACAGAACAAGGAGTGTAAAGTCCTCTGTGTAGAGGATGCTGTGGTGCAGGGAGGCACACAAACTAGTTCATTTTAACAAACTGACTACACTGAACGGGGTACCTGTGCAACCTAAACTTGGAACACAGTGATCCATGACATTTATATCTAATAAGCATACATATCTGCAGTACTGCATTGAAAAAGGTAACAATGCCGGACTGGCCGTTCCAAGCATCAGGCGTTTCCCAGGGCGACTGGAAGGGTAGGGGGCCAGTTTAGTTTGGGGGGGCCGGTTTTGTACAAGTGCAGGAGTTTTAAAAACACTGCAAAGTTCTTTGTATATTCAGCAGGTTTCGGTTAACAATACAAGTGCCAAGATAACTTTGGGGATCAATGTACCTGCTGGAGAGAGATGGGAGCATGTTTTGTCTAGTAGCTGTTTTACTCACCTAAGATAGCGCAGATGTGTAATATGCCTGCTGGAAAGAACGTGTACCAGGCATAACAAAGAGCAATATTTTATGTGCATAGTTCAGTGGGTACTGCTTTGTGTTCACTTCCCGAGTGAAAGGACACTTGAAAACATATGGCCTGGCAGTTCGGGCTGGACTGGTCTCATTGGGTGCAGGATCAAGACTGATTTGCACACGGCTGTGTCCAAACTGGAATGGCATGGTGAGCAAAAAACTATGGATTTAGGCCCAGATCTCTGTACTGGGGTGAATGTATGACATTGTTCTGCATTCTGTCCACAAGTTGTTCTTTTTGCTATATTATGATTGAGCAGCTAGCTGGCGACATGAATATGAAGGAGCCTTTGTGGGTTTCCATGAGTCTAGATTTTCCTGAAGAGTCCCTTTCTCTTCTGAGCCCTGCTTAACACATGTGTAAAGGAGGAACCCTGTATTCATGTCCTCAATGTTTGAGACAAAAAATACTCATGGGTTTCTGAACAATGAGAGTAAAAGCATTAAGGGAACATGTTGTTCCTACTTATATTTCGCACGCTTTACATAAACCTGTATTCCTATGAGTGTTTGCTTTTTCCTGAATTAAACCTCAAATAAACATGTTTATCCATCGTTTAAATTAAATAACGTTATAAGCTGTAACTGGTCAGTGAAATGCTAAACGTACTAAAAACTGTATGTTTTGTCATGTCTAGTCACACCCCTGACTCCGCCCACTGATCCAATCTTTGGTTATTCCCGCCCCCTGATTCTCCATCCACAGCTCCCCTACTTTTTTTCCCCCACTTCGACCACTGGCCTAGGGTGAGTTAGGCATCTCCTTGAATCCTGTATCCCCTATCTCGGCCTTTGGAGAGATCAGCTGCTTCTGTCTGAGCTGCTCGGGCGGAGCTTCCTTTCTGAAACACACCGGACTGCAGCCCAGCATCTATGGGCGGGGCGCACAAACAGGAGCAGGCCGCTAATTGGGAAATAATCGCGTCTGTTCTTTTGTTAGTGTGGCGTCATCACAGATTTTCCCCTCCTGAGAACGGGTCTCCTCTCTTCGGGGGGCGACAGATCCTTTTATTGTGGGGAAAAAAAGCATTTCCGTTCCTCGCCTGCTTTACAATAGGCGACTCCTTTGGCTAAGCTATTATTAAAGCTCTACATTGTGACATTCCCAGTAGTTTTGCTGTGTTTAGAAGGCAAACACTTTTTGACGTACCGGGGTCCCCTCTGTCGTGTTCCCTCTCCACTCCATTAATTAGCTCTGCGTTGTAAGAAGGGCTGTGGCAGGGCCCCGGTGTAAGCAGAAACAAAACGAGCACCCGAGTAAAGCTTCCGTAATGAAGAGGTGTAATGTTCCCTCAGACTCCTGGGCTAGTTCCACCTGTTCACGTTTTCTTCTTTCCAAACGTCAGAATGGTTGTCTCTAAGACTCACTCACTAGTTTCTTCTCTCCTCGGGACGGGGCATCCGGCATCTCACTGTGTCAAAAAGGGGACGCCAGGAGTTGCATACTCTGTAGTATAAATATGTCTCACTGTGAATCACAGAGGACAAGGGCTAGTCCCGCACGTTAGTCTTCTGTCCTTAGGTGGAGCATCTCGTCGTGTTGTAAAACGAGGACGCTTTCTGGCAGTCTGTCTTCTGTACTTAGAGCCCATCGTCTAATTGTGACGTTACAAGGTAAGGGCTACCCCCTTCACAGCTGTCTGTGGACTGGTCAGCTCGCCGTGACATCACAAGGTCTGTTCTGTTCGTGGGGTGGATCATACAAATGCGACGTCACAAGCAGAGGTGCTATACCCCCACGATGTCTTATGGGGGGTAATCTAACTGTGACGTCACAAAGCTGCTCTTCTCGTGGCTGCCTCGTGTCCACGTTGTGGACAATTTTTAGTGACGTCAGAAATGTTTTTCTCTCAAATGTTTTCTATATATGAAGATTGGAGAGGATCATTTCATTGTGACCTCACAAATGCATGAGTTACCCCCCCCCCCCCCCCCCACACCCCCCACCTGCCTTGTGTCTTAGCATAGCACTGTGACGTCTCAAAGGCTAGTCTTTGTCTTTAGTCCTTGGAGCGGATCATCTCATCATGACATCACAAAAGCTTGGGCTGTTCCCCTCGCGGCTATCTTGTGTCCACGGGGCGGCCGCGGCTCATCTCATTGTAGAAGCACAGATGGCTCAGCTGTCACCCCTACCTTTTCAGTGGGGTGGACCTCTCATTATGACGTAGTTCAGTGCCCCGCCCCATCGTCTCCTGGTCTCACCCAGGAGGGCTGGCAGCTGCTGCAGCGTGTTGGTCTTTTCTACTGCTTGTTCGCCAGCAGGCGGAACCTGACTGCAAGGGAGACGCTCGGAGCGCCTGCAGCTGATCGCGGGCGGACAAGGAGCGTCACTGGGGATCGGATCGCATCCTGTCCAAGGCGCAGCGTGGATTAGAGAAGCCCTGGAGAGGAGCAGAGGGTTCCCCCACCAGCACCGAGCTCACCATGGACTGTACCTGGGTTTGCGAGCGGGATCGGGAGTAGAGTGGAGCGGAGCCCCGCGTGGGAACCATGAGTGCTGGTGAGTTACAGGCAGAAAGTTTGGAGGAAACTGCGCATCCGGACCAAGGCGTTTGGACAGGAGATTTACACCAGGCTCGGATGCTCCCTCCGCCAGCCCTCCCTCTGAATCCCCCTTCCGCGGTTGGACCGAGCCCTCCTTTCCTCGGTAGCCCCTTCCAGAGGCTGTTTGCGGGTGGGTCCTGCAGACTGGAGCCTCTCTGCCTGGGAAGAGTGTGTTATTTCCTTTCTACTCTGGCGATTGCCGGATGCGTGAATTTCTCTTTACTGCTGTCGGTTTTCCAGTTTTCAGGATAGTTTCGAGAAAGTTAGTACCAGGGCGAGTTTTGATTGTTAGCTGCACTGCAATTGGCTATTTTAGCAGCAGGAAAGAAGAAATAAGCGTCGAAACAGAAACCGAACATAATCGTAAACTGTAATGCGTAAGCAGTTTTACTTGGAACTTAACGCCCGCAATGCATAAATAAGAGATGAAGACAAATGTAATATTAAAGCAACACTAAACACCAGCCTAATGTTCCCCTACAGCCAGTGCGGCTCTTAAAGCTAGCCGCAGGGCTGTCTCCTGACCCTAACACTGCTGTTAACCCCAAGCCCTGAATGTAAGTAAACAGACCCCTTATGCCTGCCTGCCTACCTCTACACTAAATGCTAAGCATTATGGCTAACTCTCACTGTTGTCGTGAGTCCACTGCTAACACTGACCCCATACTTAATACTAACATTCATTTTGGTAAGTCTTAAAGTGCAGTCAGTATAAGAAATGTCATTATCTATGATTTAGCCGATTTCTACTATGGTTGCATACAATACACACAGAAGGTGGCTGGATGTGGCTATGGTTGCATATATTTCATGCAGCGGGTGGCTGTGATTGCATACATTTCACGCAGAAGGTGGCTGGATGTGGCTATGGTTGCGAACATTTTATGCAGTAGGTAGTTGGATGTGGCTAGGGTTGCATACATTTCACGCAGTCGGTGGTTGGCTGTGGTTATGGTTGCATACGTTTCACGGAGCAGTTGGCTGGATGTGGCTATAGTTGCATACATTTCATGCAGTAGGTGGCTGGATGTTATGTTTGCATACATTTTATGCAGTAGGTGGCTGGATGTGGCTTTGTTTGCATACATTTCACGCAGCAGGTGGCTGGATGTGGCTATGTTTGCATTCATTTCATGTAGTAGGTGGTTGGAAGTAGCTACAGTTGCATACATTTCATGCAGCGGGTGGTTGAATGTGGCTATGGTTGCATACATTTTATGCAGCGGGTGGCTGTGGTTGTATACATTCATGCAGTAGGCGGTTGGATCTGGCTATGGTTGCATACATTTCATGCAGTAGGCGGTTGGATCTGGCTATGGTTGCATACATTTCATGCAGTAGGCGGTTGGATGTGGCTATGGTTGCATACATTTCATGCAGTAGGCGGTTGGATGTGACTATGGTTGCATACATTTCATGAAGTAGGCGGTTGGATGTGGCTATGGTTGCATACATTTCACACATCAGTGGCTGGATTATTCTATGGTTGCATGCATTTCACGTAGCTGGTGGGTAAATGTGGCTATGGTTGCATACATTCCACACAGTAGGTGGTTGGATGTGACTATGGTTGCATATATTTCACACAGTAGGTGGTTGGATGTGACTATGGTTGCATATATTTCACACAGTAGGTGGTTGGATGTGTCTATGGTTGCATATATTTCACACAATAGGTGGCTGTATGTGGCTATGGTTGCATACATTCCACACAGTAGGTGGTTGGATGTGGCTATGGTTGCATATATTTCACACAGTAGGTGGCTGGATGTGGCTATGGTTGCATACATTCCACACAGTAGGTGGTTGGATGTGACTATGGTTGCATATATTTCACACAGTAGGTGGTTGGATGTGACTATGGTTGCATATATTTCACACAGTAGGTGGTTGGATGTGACTATGGTTGCATATATTTCACACAATAGGTGGCTGGATGTGGCTATGGTTGCATACATTCCACACAGTAGGTGGTTGGATGTGGCTATGGTTGCATATATTTCACACAGTAGGTGGCTGGATGTGGCTATGGTTGCATACATTCCACACAGTAGGTGGTTGGATGCGGCTATGGTTGCATATATTTCACACAGTAGGTGGTTGGATGTGACTATGGTTGCATATATTTCACAAAGTAGGTGGTTGGATGTGACTATGGTTGCATATATTTCACACAGTAGGTGGCTGGATGTTGCTATGGTTGCATATATTTTATGCAGCAGGTGGAATGTGGCTGCTAGCTCCACTTCTGCTGACAGCCTGCTGCGGATTTCTTAAGGTAGGTGTATTGGTAGTTAGTGTGTAGAAAAAACAGGGAACTGGTTACCACGAAACAGCTGCCACCCTGTATGTTTGTCACTATTGCTCTTTTTATGTGGGGAGAGGAGGGATCCTCCCTCTCGCCTCAATTCTGACCAGTATCGGTAACATCTAGCCCCCAAAAATTGCAGGTTATGGTTTTCCTGGTAAGGATTTTGAGATTGTGGATTTATGGGGTATGGATTTTTAGACAATGCAATGGCAGAAATAGTTGGTGGTTGTCGAGGTAAAACCTCTCTTTTCTGCCAAAGGCACATCAGCCCGCTTCCTGTGGGCAGCCCCCCATACGCCCCCTCTTCAGCGTCCTTCCTGCAGTACACGGCGGGTGCAGTTGTTTTTGAGGCTGTGCCAACTGGCTCTAAAGGCCTGGCGTAGGAGCGCCCAGCATAGGCCCCAGAGATCCGCATTCTTGCAGCCTCTCAGGTTGTTCCCAGAAGATATTTGCCATCCCTTGAGTCACCAGCGGATGGTGGGGGGTCAGGTACAGACGTGAGTAAGGCTTTCTTCAGAAACCCTGCCTCTTTCACAAGTTCTCAAAGGTCAGTGGAAGGAAAGCACGCGTTCGCTTCTTTCGTTTTTCTTCTGTTCGCTGCACAGTGCAGGACATTTGTCCGGCTAGCCGGCTTGCCACGTCCTCTGTGTCTGACCCAGTGGGTCACACCTCACCTTCGCAGGAGGAGCCGCTTCACCAGTGTGACCCAGTGACGTGTTTGTACCTAGAAGGTTTTGGTGCCCTTTGATCTGCCGGGTGATGTCGCGCTGCTTCAAGGCGGTCATTGCGTTACTTGAGTGGGAACGGTGCTATTACGTACGTGGACGCACCCTATTGTACTTATTTTATTCCCACTCGAGGTCCTCACAGTAAGGCTGTTCAATAGAGTGTATGTAGTGTGAGGAGATGGCTCTTCCATCGACTGCCCATCACTTCAGGTGGGCACTCATTGTAAGAGCAGCCTCATTTTACAGGTGGTTGGCGTTTTACTTCGTTTGCATGTCATATTTTATGTGTTGTCTCTTTTTTGCATGTCTTGTTCTTTTTGTTGAAATTCTTTTGCCTTTTTGTTGAAATTCTTTTGCCTTTTATTCTATCTTATTTTATATGTAGTTGGCGTGTACTCTTTATATTGCCTTTTCATGTCTGTTGTTTGCCTTGTTTCCAGCGTGTTTTTAATATTACTGCTTTTACAGTTGTGTTTGTCTTGCTTTACCTGTTGGTGTTTCTTGTTCTGGTTGTTGCTGTGTCTTGGCGTTCTCTTTGTTGTGTGTGTTTTGTCTTTGCACCCTCCCCAATGGTGCTGTTCTCTTCGCTTTCTGTTTAGGGTTTATCTGTTTTACAGAGTTGGCAAGTTGTTTCCTTCCTGCAGACACACCTCACCTGCTAATAATGGGTCAGGACTAAAAGTGAAATGATAGGTCTGCAGTTTTGTGCCACATTTCCTGCCATTCCCTGTTTCCCACCCACGTTTTAAAGAGTTTTATTGCTGTGCCTATGAGTTGTGCCTCTCTGCTATTTCTAGGATTCTGTTTGTTGGAGACTAGTCACTTGTAGGGCGTGGGAGTTCTGAGGCTTCATTCACAAACCATATCTCACACCGAAGTTTAACATTTGTGGGCTCAAACACTATTTGCGAGGGTACATTCTGAGTGCTGACTCATAGGAACAGTATTTGCTGAATTTAGCTCCAGAAAGTGCATTTGTGAATGAAGAGGCAAACACTGACCATCTCACACATTTGTGGATATTGTCTGGGGGTGGGTGCTTTAAAAAACACAAGACAACATTTCACCCCGAATTATGAAATCTTCTCTCTTCGTAAAGTTGGTAATATATTCCAGACTTTTTGAGGGAAGTGGCTTCCTGCAAGTTGGATGCAAGGTTGAAGCCGCACACCATTTCACCTTCTGAAGCCGGATATCTAGCTTGGAAAGGACAGGACTTCCTGCTGTTAGGATTCACTCAGCGTGAGGCTATGTTGTGTAGCAAGGGGACATTGACTGGCACAGCCTTCAGTGGTCGCAGGTAAGCGGCCAGTGCTTGGAAACCATGCACTTGTGATTCCCTGCCTCCAGATGTGCTGCCTATAAGAGGGCACAACAACTTCCCGCTGCGTGAAACAGTGTGGCTACTCAGAGGTGTAGTTTACAGGAAGAATTTTCTCACTCGGACCTGATGGAATACCCCTTTTTCTTATCTCTGTCTTCTCCCCACCTCTCCTCTTTTTAGGTTGAAGCCTATCATACAGCACAGCTGTCTGGTTTGCTAACGACATCTTGGGGACATTCAGAAAGCTTCCCAGGGAATGCAGTCTTCGCATTGCATACCATTGGCGTTGTGGTTATTGGCTCACATTTGCTTGCTGCCTTTATTTGTTTTAGGCTGTCCAGCTTGAGCTCATTCCTTCCCTTGCCCAAACCATATTTACTGTATTCTTCCACCAGTAATGAATTTCTGCAAACAGGTCTTTAAATCTTGTTCTTATCTTGTCACATTTGAGGTGCATTCAAAGATCGAGGTCAAATGCCAGGCTCTGTCTTCCAGGGAGCTTGGTGTTTACTTTTCTTTCTCTGACTTCAAAGTGAGAGGATTTATGTAAGGATCTTTCTGCTGTACGATGTTATTTTTTTCTAGCACAAAACAAAACTTAAATGCCTGTAAATTAATTGTGCAGATATCTTAGTATATGTAAAGCACACTTGAAGCACGTTTTTTTGTAATTCTGAAGTGTTGGTTGAAACAAATATTTTAATACTATCAAAGCAAATAATTGTTCTAGGTGATGACATTTCCACACATTATTATTTGCGCACTGTATACTTTAATCAGTAAAATTGTATGTCTGTGCAAATGTAATGGTTCTTTCAATGGAATATGTGTTGTCTGTAATGGCAGTGCACTACCACACTATGTGTTCTCCACTTTACCCCAGTCCACTCTAATCTGCACCACTCCAGGCATGTGCACTCGACTCTGTACCACTCCACACTATGCTTTACTCTGTACCAATCCAATCTATACCAGTTCACTCAAGGCCTCTCTACTTTACACCACTCTACTCTAAGCCAATGCACTTTACCCCACACTACTGTATTATGCACCTCTGCTCTCTTTGCCTCTGCGCCAATCCACAGTTAGCCACTCAAATCCACTGCACTCTGACATTGCAATCTACAAAACTCTACTGTATGCTACTGCACTCTACTCTGAAACAATCTACTCTACGCCATTGCACTCAACACCCCTCTATTCCACTCTGCGCCATTCCACTTTATGCCACTCCACTTTACAGCACTACAATCTACCCTGCTCCACTCGACACTCTACGCCACTCTATTATACATCACTGCACTCCACCCCATTGACCTCTACGCAATGCACTCTACACCACTATACTCAAAACCAATACACTCTACGCCACTGTACTGTTTGCTAATCTGCGCTGCACCACTGTACTCCACGCTACTCTACACCATTGCACTCTGCGTCACTTTACTCTGCACCACTCTACGCCACTGCACTCTACACAAATGCACTCTACTGTACACCACTGCATTCTGCGACACGCTGCTCTGCAACACTGCACTCTGCGCCACTCTACTCTGAGGCATTCTACTCTGTGTCACTACATTTTGCAAGACTGCACGCTTCGCCACTGAACTCAATGCACGCTACTCTGCACCACTGCACTCTATGCCACTGCACTCTACAGCACTGCACTTTACTCTGCACCGCTCAACTCTACGGCACTCTATGCCACTACACTCTGTCACTCTTAAAGGAACTGAACTCTTCCAGCAGCAACATTGGGATACTTGCAAGTTCCTATGAAGCCCACCTATGACAACCATACCTCAATATGGCATTAAACAAGGCGATTTTAAAACACTTTTTTTATGGTGAGACTAATGGCCTTGCCGATTAAAGACATTAACAGGCGCTGGAAAACCTTGGGATCAATAACAACGTGCAGACTTTGCCACCAATATGAAGAATCCTTGGCCCATCTGGTTTGCACATGCCATTGTTTGTGCACGCACGATGCACTTTATTAAAGCCCTTGTTTCTAAAACACGGGGTGCGAACCTGTACAGAAGCCATGAAACTGCTTTTCAAGCTGGAGACTCCAATGGAATTGGCAAGGTTTGCTAAGTGTGCATACAAGGCCAAAGAACTTTTAGGTAAAACAAGCACAACGCACCTTTGAACTGAAATTATTAGGCCCGAAGAACTCGTGCTTTATTTAGGATTGTACATCTCTTACTTCATTGAAATGAAATCGCCTATGTATATTTAGCACTCAGCCTACGTATGCCACCATCGGACCCATGTATTTTATAACATCATTGAAACTCTTAATTTAAAACTTGGTTTGAACATCGCAAAGATAATTTTGAATGTATTTATAACTCTGTGACCCCAACCCTCCCCTGCAAGACTTCCAAAGTCTGCACATAAGGGGAAGGATCCTACAGTATTGAATTGATTTATTGTTTTATACCAGCACCTTACTGATTTTATCTGTTTTTAATGCCCCGTCCATAAAAATCATCTTTGTTAGTTTTAGTAAGATACGATATATCAAAACTCGCTTGGTACGATTAATTGAAACTAAGTGTGTGAGATTTTATTTGAATCTTTTTTGTAACAATTTTTATTAATTGACACAATAAACATTTGACTTGACTTGACACTCTGTCACTCTACTCAGCATCACTCCACTCCACGCAATCTACTCTGCGCTATTGTACTTTACGCCACTTCACTCTAGTCCACTCTGTGACACTCCACTCCATGATACTCCATTCAATGACACTCTACTCCAATCTAATACACTCTAGTCCACTCTATGCCAGTTCATTCTACAACACTCTACTCCACTCTACAACGCTCTATGCGACTCCCTCTACACCACTCCATGCCACTGTTCTCCACTGTATTGCCTGACACACTACTCTACTGCTCGACTCTTTGCCACTCCACTTTACATCATTCAGGTCAACAATACTTTACTCCGCTCTATGCCATTCCACTTTCCTACACCACTCCACTCTCTCTATGTCACTTCACTCTGCAACAATCTACCCCACTCTACGTCACAACACTATACTCCACTCTACACAACACCCTCCACGCCACTCCATTCTGCTCTACCCCACTCAACAACACTGTACTACTCCACTCTGCAACACTCGACTGCAATCAGACACTCTACTCCACTCTATGCCACTCAACTCTACACCCCCACTCTACGACACTCTACTCCGTCCATGGCACTCCACAGCACTCTAAACAACTTCACTTTATGCGACTTCATGGCACTCCACTCAACTCTTCTCCACTGTACGCCACTCAACTCAGTTTTATATAGATCTAGCTAGACCCCAGAGCTCTTTACAAAAACCGTGAACAGAAATACAGTAAATCAGGCACGCAAACGCAAATGCTTTTACCCCACTAACTTTAGGCCATGCTGAACAGCAGCCACTCTGGTGTACAACAATAGCTCTTGCATTGGCAAGATCTATTGACTTTGCCAGTGCTTGCTTGTTTTTTTTGTTCTTAACTTTGTTTGCTTTGCGTTTTATGACGCTTTTTAAGTTTAAACCCATCCATGCAACTTAGCAAACACCTAAAATGCAATCACCTTCTACAGGCAGTTTCCTACCCTAAAAAACATTCCAGTTTGCAACAATGAAGTGTGCGAGTAAGCGTCTCAGAACAGGTATTCGGCGGGATATATCCTATATTTGTGTCCAACATACGTTCAAATTAAAAAAAAAATTGCAATCCAAAATTTCACAGAAATATCGATCATATAAAAAAATCTTATTTACACACAGAATGTATTCAGACAATAATAATCAAAGCAAGACAAACTAATCTTTGTAACTAGAACTACTTCTTTAAAACGGCAAAAGAGAAAGAATTTTCTTAGCAAAATGGGTCCCTTCAATTACAGAGGGTCACAAGTCTTAGGGCGGTAGAGGATGCATTTCAACTCAAATCTGATTTACTCCGGCCTTCCTCACGACATATTTGATAAAATAATGTACTATCGTCCACCAATCATATAGGATTTATCAGTACATAGGAGAAATTCCCAGGCAACATGTTTTAGCAGAAGTTGCTCTATGCAACTAATTTTTCTTGCCTCTTTTCTTCAGAACTCGCTAACTAGAAACTTATTTAAACTATTTGCAGAGTATGATAGATAAATAGATCCTTCTCACCACTGCTATTAAATGGATTCTCAGATCTCAGACTTCACATTGGTTGAAATCAACTTATTATCAAAGATAGAAAAGAGAAGATTGCCTCAAGAGACTAAAGCTCATGAATTTGAAGCAAAAATCAGTGTATTAATTGGTGCTTCCCTTAATCGCAAATACTTTATGTGGAAATTACTTTACAAAAGAAGGCATCCTGCCCCAAACATGACATTTTATCAAGATTACTATATGTTCTGTGCACACAGCATACAGCAAAGGATTACTGGAACTTTCCTAGAGTACAGCATTTCAATTGTTAATGCTTTGGCTACCAATTAATGAACAAATATAAATATAAACTTCAGCGACACAGGTACTAGAAGCTTATAATAGCCTTTGCTCTGCCTGTCTCACTGTAATCAAATTGGAGAGTCATACACTTGCCACATCTAATTTAAATTTAATTTCACATAGTACATAAGTGTGTACTGTAGAGCAGCTGCTACCATGAGATTGACAAAAATTACCAACTATTTTTTATTTACTGGCTCAACTCCCTCCATTTCTTCTTGCGAATATAAGTCGAATTCGCAACATATCTTTTGGGGCTCTTTTAATCCTTACCATCTCCATCCACCATATTTTGTGACCCAGTCTTCCATAATAGCCTTGAGGAAGTGTAATGGGTCGAAACACATCTTGGCTGCATTGATGTTTTGATTCTCATCAATTTATTAAGAATATATACCAAATGTTTGACTAAAAAATGTATGGTCTGTTGATTTTTATTATGTAAGAGACACATGTGAGGGGGAGAGGTTAAACTCAGACACCAACCTCCCCAACAAATATCCAAACACACAAAAGAGGAGTAGGAGTATAAAGAAACTGACAATTGATGTAATTAGTGGCATGCGTTTAATTTTTTCAAAACTACCCTCACCCACAAATTGTGGCATGCTTCATCATTTGGGCTTGCTAACAACACCCCTGCGCAGAACAATGCCTGGGGTGGAGCAAAAAATTAAGCGCATGCCGCCAATTAGATCAATTGTCAGTTTCTTTATACTGCTACTACTCATTTGTGTGTTTGGGTTGTTATTATGTACCAGTTGCTTTGAGTGCTGCGATGCAAACCCCTCTATTTTCATTATAAGTTAGCTTTAACCACATGGTCAGGACAGTAGGGACACCCTCAGGTAGGAAGGTGTCTGACATCATTGTAGCACCATTTCTTTTTTTAATTATACATGTAAATATCTCACTTACCCTTACTGTTCAGTTGGATGTGCAGCAAGCTTTCTTCCACAGCTACCTGATCATGACTATAATCTGAAACATCCTGATGATCAGGGACCCTTGCAAATGTACAATCCTGATGCCAGTGATGCTGGAACGCTAGTTGTGCACTGCTGCGGTATTAATGTGGCGTTCAACCCCCCACTGACATATATTGCCTAAATGCTAATCTCACAGCATAATAAAAATTTTATGGCTGTCATTTTACTGAGTATCTGGTGTATTGTACTGCAGTATTTATACAGCTCTTACTACCCCTAGGTGCAGGCAGAAGCGCTTGCCTTCAAGAGTAGCACAGTACACCTTGTAGGGTGTATGGTTGGAAGTGTGTTGTCTCTGCTTTGATTCTGTGTGGGAAGTGTTTCCATGTCATGGGTGATGACCATCGAGGTGTGGTTATCATGATATGGGACGCAGTGTTTAGCGCTGTGATGGATGAAGACGTGTGCGGTGTGCAGTTTATGGTTTTCAGTGTGTTGGCAGCATTGAACAGCTCCTCAGGTCCCTTTATTGTACTTCTGATGTTCGTAGTGCACATATCTGGTGACTGCATGGGGTTGTTTATTCTGAGATATTTTCTTTAAAGTTTATGGTCCTGAGCAGACATAGGTTAACGGGAGCATAGGCGGCGAGAACTGCTGGAATGGGCTTTGTTAATAGCATCCCATATCTGAATGGCAGCGTGACATGTCGGGAAGCTGCCATAGTACGCAGCTTGTTGGGACCTGCAGCGCTGAACTAAATAAAAAAATCCTCCATTGGCCAGCAGCATGTAGCCGATCTCTTCTGGTATTCCATGCCTGATCAGTTGGTGATGAGCAGTTTATTTGCTGTGGACTAGTACAGTTGGACGATGGACATGATCCTTAGCAGTTGCATCAAATGTGAGTGTACTTGCAGTGCCAAGCAGTAAATGGGAATTATTATGTACACACCACTGCCCATCCACTGAATGTTATGGTATTACTATTAGTGTGCCTTATACGTCGCCTTTTGTATTGTAATTCTATACATATAGCACTTACTACCCCTGACATGTTGTTGTGTCGTCTTTTATGCTGATCAGCACACTGCTGCAGAACCATGGGTTTGTTTTTGTTGTTGTTTTTTGTGTAATTGGGATTAGTCTTGCGTTATTAAGGAAACCATGCCATGCATTCAAGTTTCTATATGGTAGATACATTTAATAGGAGTTAGCTGTGATCTTCAGTGGCGGGGTGGCGTATGTGGATTCATGCACTGGTGGGCAGTTTTAATAGATTTTAAGGCAACGTCTGTTTTCATGCAGGATTTTTTACGATTATTTTGGCGGCTTTTTGAGATAGCATGTAAAACTGTGGAAAGAAAAAATATACATGTGTTGCAATATCACTGTAGGCCATGGAAACACCATCACTCACACACACCCTCCACATCCCCCTCAGGGTAAATACAATTAAATAAAGTGCTTTAATTTTCCCATAAAATCTTGCATCTAACTGTCATTCAGCCTTTCTGCAGCAGTAATCGGAGGCAAAGAAGGAGAGGCTCTGCCTAGAAACTTCCTCACCTGAACAATAGAAACTAAGTCTTACTCCTCGCACTTTGATCAACTAAACTTGCGGCGCTCGGTAAATCGAGTAATCCGCAGCGCTTTCCTAACAAAACTCTAATTAATTAAGGTGAACCCTTGGGTGTGGGCTCTCACTTTGGTGTGGGCTCCCCACAGGATGCTAGTAATACATTACCACTGTCTGGTAATGTCTGCAGTTGAATTTGTACACCCTGGAGGGTCGGTGTGTGGGCAGTGACGGTCGGCACTGATCGGGGGTGGCAGGGACGAGGGGGTGTAAAGAAAAAAAAAATACCTTATCTCCGCCGTGTCTCTCCTCTGCGTCAGTACTGTGCTGAAAAGGAACCAGAAAGCTCCCTGTGGTGTTTGTTCCTTGCCCCCACACTATGGACAGAGCCTCTGTACTGTGTAACTTCTTTATTTGCAATTATAACAAAGAATGGTGAGCATAGGGCGCCGAGCGTCTCTCCTACACTCGCTCCGGTCGCCAATTCCGTTTTCCCCCGTTCGCGCCTTTCCCTAAGCTCCTCCCGCGCATGCGCGCGCCTCACGCTCCAGTCTATGGCGTGACGCGTCATCGCGTTCACGCTCATAGACTAGAGCGCATACTACATATCTCCCCCTTTTTACAAATAACAAAAACATCAATTTCCCCAAATCTCACTGTGTGTCCATAGTCCCCAATGAGTGTCTCTGGAGGGCACCAGGAGGTGACCATGCATGTGACTAGTGTCCACTCATTTCAAAGTCTCTAAATCGAGAGGGCACCGTGACTGCCCTGCCACTACGGGTGTGTCTTACCGGCATGTTCTCTTCCACCTCTCTCTCTCCTCGTGATTTCTCTCCATCTCTCTGATCTCCACTCTGCACTACACCAGCCGGTGTACCGTCTCTGTCGTTAGACTCTGTGCTGGGATATTCCGCTTCACTGTCCTCTCCTACTCCATCTGACAGGACCTCTGCGCTGTGCCCTGTTTGAGGTCTTGCTTCTTGGGAGTCCACCTGTATCTCTTCCTCCTCAGATTTGGGCCACACTACTATCTTGTTGACTCTGGCCATGCGGTCTTGGGACCACACCCTGCCGTCGCTGAGGAGAGCCGCCCTGCCTCGCACCTCTTTGACCTGTAAGGGCTGGCTATACTTGCTTTCACCTTTCTTTTGTATGGTAGGGAGTTTGACCCTGACCCATTCTCCTTCTTCCAGCTCTGTTCCCTTCGCATTGCGCCGTTCGTCGTAGTGTGCAGCATAAATCTTCTGGGCCTTCTCCAAGTTGTGCTGAACCACCGCGGGGGACCATTTGCTGGTGATGGTCTTCTCCCTCCACACTACGTTGTCGCGGGTGAACGGATGTCGTCCTCTTAGTACTTGGAATGGACTGTACCCCACCACCGTGGGGGTGATCCTGTAGGCCCACAGCATACTCATCACTTCGGTCTCCCAGTCCTTTCCCTGCGTGATGGCTGCCTGTATGGAGCCCATTAGCACGCGGTTGAACCGCTCCACTTGGCCATTGCATGCTGGGTGGTAGACTGCTGTGTGTTTTGACTCAATCCTGTTCCTTCTCATAAACCCAATCCATTTGTCTGAGACAAACTGCGGTCCATTGTCACTGAGGATACATTTGGGGATACCTTCTCTTAGGAACACCGACGTCAAGAATTTCAGTATCGTGTCCGTATCCATGGACTCTTGAATGTCCACTTCAGGCCATTTGGAGTACCTGTCTATCACCACGCATAAATATTTGTTCACATCTCTGCTGTCCAGGACGGGCCCTAGTATGTCGATGGCCACGTTCTCCCAGGGGCCTTGTGGCGTGTCAAACTTTCCCAAAGCTGGTCTGAGTGGTCGTAGCACTTTGTCCGCTCCTTGGCACTGGCCACACTCCCTCAC
The DNA here is from genome assembly GCF_964263255.1 of Lissotriton vulgaris. NCBI lineage: Eukaryota > Metazoa > Chordata > Amphibia > Caudata > Salamandridae > Lissotriton > Lissotriton vulgaris. Next base: position 1,763,604,044 of record NC_141685.1, on the reverse strand, counting down.
TTGCCTTTCTATGTTGGAATCCATGCCTGGCCACCAATACATTTGCTTGACACGTGCTTTGGTCTTCACAATACCCAGGTGTCCTTCATGCAGTTGTGTTAACAATCTGGGTATCAGTGATTCCGGTGGCACGACCCTTTCACCTCTGTAAATGAAAATTCCCGAGTCACTCAGGGACAGTTCCTCTCTCATTTCATAGAATCTCCGCACGCCTTCAGTGAGCTTCCTTTTGACCGGCCAGCCCGACGTTAGATGTCTCTTTATCTCTACCTTCTCCCCATCTTGCTCGTAAGCTGCCGCCCATTCCTGACAGCTTATCGTCGTCTCATGGTCCTCCATGCTGGCCACCATCTCTTCCTTGTCCGGGGCATCCTCCGGTGCATCTTCCATCGCCGCTGCTCTGCTGAGGTAATCAGCGACTCTGTTTTGCGTTCCCGGTAGGTACTCCACGTCATAGGTGTAATCCAGTAGCTTCAGGGTCATTTTCGCTATTCTCGGGGTCGCTGTCTCATGGCCCGAGGACGTCAAGACCTTGATCAGGGGTTTGTGATCGGTTTGAAGCTTGAATCTTGTGCCCCAAACAAACTGCCTGAACTTGCCCATGGCCCAAGTGACCGCCAACATCTCTTTTTCAATGACGCTGTACCTTTGTTCCGTCGGGGACAGCGCGCGTGAAGCAAAGCTGATGGTTTCGGTGGATCCATCTTCCCTTTCCTGTGCCAAAACCGCTCCTAAGCCCTTATCGCTGGCATCTGTCGTCACTATGGTCTTGCCCGTGGGGACATACCCTTGCAGTGGAACGGCTTGGCTGATGCAGTCCTTTATAGTGTCAAATTCCAATTGCGCTTCTGAGTCCCAATCAAATTTTGTCTTGTCTCTGATGAGTTGCCTCATTCTGTATGTCCTGGTGGCGAAGTGCCTCACGAACTTGCTATAATACTCGGCCATTCCTAGGAATGACCGCACTTCCTCCTTGGTGCTAGGCGCTTTGGCATTCCTGATGGCCTTCACGTTTTGTTCTTTGGGTGAAATACCTAGCGTGCCGATTTCATGACCTAAGTATGTCACCGAGTGAGTCCCGATCTTGCATTTGCTCCATTCTGCAGTTAACCCCTTGTTTTGCAGCACTCCCAGGACTCTATGCAGCTTTCTGTCGTGATCTCCCTTGGAGGAGCCCATCACCAGGATGTCATCCTGAAAGTACTGTACCCCCACGATGTCCTTGAACAGCCGATGCATCAGCTTCTGAAATACAGCCGCTGCAGATGCCAGGCCAAAGGGCATCCTCCGGAACTGGTAGCACCCAAAGGGCGTAATGAAGGCGGTGTACTTCCTACTCAACTTATGCAGCTCAATCTGGTAGTACGCTGACGTGAGATCTATGGTGGAGAAGTGTGTTACACCTTTTGTCCTGGCCAGCATCTCCTCAATTCTGGGAAGGGGAAATCTCTCCACGAAGAGGTTTTTGTTGAGCTCGCGGAGGTCAACACAGAGACGAACCTTTCCATTGGGTTTCTTGACCACCACCAAGGGGGATAGCCACTCCGCGCTGTCCACCGGCTCTATGATGCCTTGCTCCTCCAGCCTCAGAAGTTCTTGTTGTACCGCCCCGCTTGTGGATATGGGTATGTTCCTGACCTTGTGTACCACTGGTACTGCTCCCTCCTTGAGGACCATTCTGTGAACGAACTTGTCCAGTTTACCGACTGTGCCATCAAAAACCTTGGGGTATGCAGCTTTCCAGTCTTCATCCTTCGCGAGGGGCCACTCATCCGTTAATAGTATCTGCTCTTTCCCGCCTGGGTTGTGTATGATTCCTAGATCCCCAGAGTCTCTCCATCCCAGCACTGATGGGCCCTTCTCCGCCACGTACAGGGTGCACGTGGCCGACCTTCCTCTGAATTCAAATGTGAAGTCTCGGCACCCCACCAGTGGGATGGCGTTCTCAGTATACGAGATGGGTTTGATGTCTGGCGGCCATAGGTCTGGCCCCACTACTGGCGCGAAGTCCTCTTCCCATATGGATCTTTGTACGATGGTCCAGGGAGATCCAGAATCAACAGCCACGTGTACCTTCACTCCCCCTATCAGCATGTCCGTGCGGGGCTTATCTCTTCGCTTCCCAGCCACTTCCAGCACCTGGTCCTCGATGCATAGCACCAAATCTCCATCTTCCAGGTCGTCTTCCTCGCTGATGTCCGCTGTGGCCGAATCGACGCACTTGACCGTGGACTTCTTCCCCTTCTTGCGGCATACCTTTTCAAAATGGCCGACCAGGCCACAAAACGCGCACCTGGCGCGGAACGCTGGACAGCGTTTATCCTGGGCCGAATGCGCCGTACTGCCGCATCTGTAACACGCGAACTTATTGTCTGTGCTGGGGCGGACCGTTTGTTTCCCAGTCCATCTCGAATCCTTCCTCAGGTCTCCATACGTCCCCTTGGGTTTACCGGACTGAGAAGCCTCATCGATCTTGTTAATCATCTGTCTCGGTGCGCCCTCTTGTTTGGCTGCATCAGCACCACGTTTCGACATTTCTGCCTTTTTGACCATCGCAACAACTTCCTTGAGTGATGTCTCGTTCTGCGCCCATAGTTTGTCTTGGACTGCCCTGCTGGTGGTATGCATGACGATCTGGTCTTTAATGTACTCATCCTGTAGAGCACCGTACTGGCACGTGATGGCCAGACGTTGGAGCGCTGCCACATAGTCATCTATCGACTCACCAGCCTCTTGTTTCCTCTGTTGAAAGTTATACCGGTCGATGGAGACGCACACTGCTGGACGGTAATGGCTGTCCAAGTCATCTAGTGCATTTTTGAAGACATCTGTTTCAGTTGCGTCCCTTTCCTTGGGCACCAGGTTTTTGAACACTCTCACCCCTTCCGGGCCCAAGTTGTGGAGCAACAGTCTCTTTTTTCTTTCCGGGGTGTATGCCCCATCATTTTCATCCTCAAGTGCCTCAATGTAGTTTTGAAAGTATTCCTTCCAATCCTCCCATTTTAACTGTGGTTCCCCCAATCTGGGCAGGAATGGGACGGGGGCCATCAGGGCCGACGCTTGATTCGCCATCTTGGCCTCGCCTCTGGGGTCTACTGCCTGGGCGCTGTGTTGGGCAGGTACACCGGATGCTCCTGCACTCCCTGCCGTGTCACCTTGCCCTCTGGGACTACCTGGGGTATTGTCCCTTATAGCCTGCGTGGGGTTGCCAATCTGCGCCCCTTCCTCTTGCTTGGGGGTGGTGCCCTTGGCTGCCAGGGTGCTGGCTGTGAGCTCTGTCCCCTAGTACAGCACTGACCTGAGTGTTTGAGCTGTATATCGTTTAAAAATCGTGCTGTTGCGCTGCTGCCACGCCCTCTGCTCCTCCTTGTTGCTGTTCTGTCCTTCTGGCTGGTGTGGGGCTGTTGAAGGGTGCCTGCTCCTGTCCACTGTGCTCAGTGGTGTTCGGGATCCCAGCCTCGTCGCCAATGTGGTGTTTGTTCCTTGCCCCCACACTATGGACAGAGCCTCTGTACTGTGTAACTTCTTTATTTGCAATTATAACAAAGAATGGTGAGCATAGGGCGCCGAGCGTCTCTCCTACACTCGCTCCGGTCGCCAATTCCGTTTTCCCCCGTTCGCGCCTTTCCCAAAGCTCCTCCCGCGCATGCGCGCGCCTCACGCTCCAGTCTATGGCGTGACGCGTCATCGCGTTCACGCTCATAGACTAGAGCGCATACTACACTCCCAGGCTCCCCTGACCAATCACAACGCTGCAATGCAGCATTGTGATTGGTCTGAGCGCCGTGGTTTGGTGCTCAGACGGGGACTGTGGACCTGGGCATGTTCTCCACACAGGTTGTAATGTAGCTTGTATGGAGAACATGAGATGTGCTCATGACTGTTTGCCCGGCCCCAGAGGGCCGGCCAAACAGTCACTGTGCACTTGGAGTGGGCAAATCACTCCTCCCCTGCTCTGAGAGCAGAGCAGCCCGCTCCCAAAGCAGCTGGAAACAATAAATTGATAATAACTTTGAATTATCATTTTAGGTTTCCTTTACTTACACTGCTTAAAAGCAGTGGGGTGACGCTCCTCTGACCTAGCGGAGGAGCCGCCACTGTGTGCGAGTGTGGTGGGAGGGGGGGGAATCATTGCTAATGTCTACTCATTTTGTATTCCAGTATTTTGTATTCTGTCCTGAGGGAGATGGAAACAGGGAACCGGGAAGGGGCCAATTATTTAGCGTAATCAAAGGGGTTTACTAACTTCTTGTAGCTCTAACCTAGCTCCAAAGGGCTGTAGCTCGCTTTATAGAGAAGATTATATTGTACCCGGAGCATCTCAGCCTTGAGATGCTGAGGATACAAAACGGTTATCCGAGGTCAGGGTGAGAGCAGATGCCAAAGGGTGTGATGAGTGAGAAGTGAGGGGAGAGGCGGTCAAAGGGAGAGCTCCAGTTAGCACCTGCACGGTTTCTTCCGTCATTATCAGCTCAAAGCGCCTGGAGGTCCGATAAATTGACCAGAATCATAGGGTTGGTGAAAATGAGAAACACAAAATTAGAAGCCAGCGCTCACTGTCCTAAGGCCATTAGTTCTGTCGCCACTGCCCACTTCCTTTAAGCGCAGAAGTGGAGGCAAAGCAGCAGGCGCAAAAGCTCCACTGGAATTAGACAACATTACTACTTCCTGTTTAAGAAAAAAAAACACAAGGATGGCATTACTATAAGAAAGTCACACCAGGTGACACCATGTCCTACTGCTTTACATCTATGGTAATGTGGTACCTCTGACCCATGGGTTTCAATGATTTTCAGCCACCACTGCAACTCCCAGAATACAACAGACTAAAATGAAAACTCCAAATTAGACCCGGCTATTCCAGGTCCAGCAGGCCTGATGGGGCTGCCCTGTTCTCCTTGAACATTCGTGTGACCTGAACCGTGATCCCATGGCTTTGGTCGTTGTAATTAATTTACTGTTGGAAGTGAACTTTGGGTCAGAGTGATAATTAGCAGGGAAAAACATCCTGTAATTATCAACAACTAGAGTCGGTGACTTTTAAAAGGTCTGTTCTCATATTGGTGAGTTGCAAGTTGTAAAATAGTAGGAGCAGTGCCCCCCTCTCACCCCCTCCCCCCCCCCCCCCCCCCCCCCCCCCCAAAGAAGGCGCAGCCAGGAAGTGGCGCCCTGGGTTTGTAGCTGGCAGTCTGCTCGCTGGGCAGAGAGCGCCGTGCCCTGCCTGCATTTCTTGTGCGGTGAGGAGGGAATGCTCGAGCCAGCAGGTCCCTTCTTGCTCGGTAATTGTGGCGGGCGCGCTTTCTGCTTCGCTGGCGGTTCGCCTTCCTCTGGAATGGGGACCCTTGGACGGCGTCCAGCGCCGACCGGGCCGGGCCGGGTCATGCAGCTGTTCAAACAGAAAGAGGATGTGTCTCCGCGCAGCAAGGTTGGAGGCTGGCGATCATGTTGTGATCCGGCTTTTATAGCTGGATGGTGTCCAAGTGCTGACTAGGCCTGAGCACTTGGCGGAGAGCGTCTCTTCAGCCAGGGGCACCTGATGAATGCGGGATCCTTTCAGGTAGAGATCACAACATGTTTATAGGACGTTCACGAGATGGTACACGCTTTGACCGGCAATGTGCATCTCCACAACTGACACTTCACGGGCCGGGCCGTTCAGTGCTTCTGACATAGTGGGTTGCAGTATTGTTGTTTTCACTTATATTAAGGAAAGTGCTATTTGGTTAAAATAAACTTCCCAGAGTCGTTTTTGTGAACAGCTTCAAACATATTAGGTAATTTCTTACAATTGCAAAGTAGGGGCCAGATGTGCTAAGAAACAGGTCGTAAATCATGTTTGTAAATTATTCACATATATTTACAAAATGTTTCTGATTTTGAGATGCGACCTTGGCACTAATGGGTTGTATTGCAGAGTCTCCATTCGCAGCAGGTCGCAGAAAAACCTGTTAAATGAAAATTAGTCAGATCGTTATTTGTGACTTCTTGTGATTGCCTATAAACACAGATATGGTGGCCCACAAGGAACAACAGTCAACCATCCCCTTCACAAATAAGAAACTTTTTTCTTAAAGTGGCCTTTGTTCCTTAGAGGAACTGGTTCTGCCATTGAAACAAATACAGTTTTGGAAAGTAGGCACTTGAGCCCTACCACTTTTTTACCCTCCTCTTGTCCGTGTTGTCAAGGTTGGGACCCATGATGAGGCAAGTGCTTGGTGCCTTGTTGAGCTTTGTTTCTGACTTTTAGCCACTCTGCACAGCCATGCTGCTGTACAGCATGGCTAAAAGACATTCTCAAAGCCAATAGCTCTCACATAGGCGCAACCTACTGGTTTTGTCAATGCTTTTTTTTTGGGGGGGGGGGTCCGGTGGGGGAGGGCGACTGCTGACCAATGCAGGTATTGGGAATAGTTCACAATGGGTTCTGCCATGTCAAGGTATGCTTTATGGCTCAATTGTCTTAACAGCCTCTGTTACATTGTCCATTTCGCTACTATGGTTACTTGCACATTCATGGGTAGATTTTCTGTGTAGTCGATGCACAGACTTTAAACCGTGTTGGCGTTGCTTGTATATGTCAATCTATAATGTGATTAGTGGACAGGTCAGATTGGCTTGGTGTGCACAGTCTGCTTTTGATATCTGCGTATGTATATCAATTATTTCTATCTTGGCTGCCTCAGTTATATGGCCTTCCTGCAGATGCTTAGGAGTTTTACCTGTGTTGTGGGGTTAATTGATTTGATTGGGTGTTTTGTAGTCTTTACCTCCCATCACAGAAATGTTGCATAGCAAACTTATCTTATGAGTGCATTAAAATGTCGGTGGAATTGACTACCAGGTGAACTTGCATTTCACGATGTTTGTTATATTGAGTTGCTGTGTATTCCTTTTCACAGTCTGTGTTTATCGTCAGATTCAGCTCCAAGAAATCCCCTCTTATTAGAAAAAAATGTGCTTTATGCAGTGGCAGTCTTGCGTGTAGCACCAGAAGAATCCTATATCTTGGGGAATATTCTGTGTTAGAATTGGGGTGTATAGTTTGCAGAGGTATTCACCGTGTCCACGTAGGGACCACAATTCCAGTCAGGGTAAGTCGCAACACAATCAATTATTCTGTGCTCACCCTCTAGAACAGTAAGCTTAACTTAAAAGGGAAAGTGTAAAGTATTTGTACAATAACCCGTACAACAACACAGTAAATACACCACTAAAAAGACTCCACAGCTTGTAGAAAGACAGAGAATATTCATCTGAGTAAAACCAGGCCAAAACGATCAAAATCCATCTAGTAGAAGTCGAGATATTGAAGTTTGTAGAAATAAATTAAATGAAGCACTTAGTAGCAGGTAACACTAAAAAGGTTACTTCAGGTTGCAAGGGACTAGTGTAAATCCAAAGTTCAGGCTGACCAGGATGGAGCGCATGCCTGCTGCAGGGACCCACTTGGGCCTGCTCAACACAGTAACTTGGATCCTGAGGCGCAGTATGCTCAGCGAGGCTTTACGCCATCTGGTCTCGACTCCGAGAGGCTGTGCGTCGAGGCTTCGCAAGGCTCCATGTCATCCGGCATCAGTTGTGAGAGCTGTCAGCTGTGCAGCGAGGCTTCACGTTCCCTCCCCTTCAGATTTGGCAGAAGCTTAGCTGCACACCCACTTCTGAATCCCCGAACTTGGAGGGGGCACCTAAGGCAAGGGTAGGATTCAGAAGGCAGAGTTCAGCAGTACCAGCAGAACTGCAGGAAGTCTTTTGTATCCCTGAGACTTCAGGAACAGAAGGCAAGCTAACAAACCCTTGGAGATCACTTTGAAGGGAAGTCAGACTTCAGCTGTCCTTCCAGCATAGTCAGGGAGCTAGCAGGGCAACTGAAAGAAAGCAGACTTGTATTAGAGACAGGCTGTAAGGCACACAGAGCATTAAGAGCAGAGAAAAGTCCACTTTCTAAAAGTGACAATTCTAAAATAGTAATGTTAAATCCGACCTTACCGGTAAAGAGGATTTATCATTACAATTCCAAAGATATGTAACATGAAAACGCTACTCCTTTCTAATTAGGAATTACAGCTTAAAGGTATTTAAAGGAATTCCCAACACTAGCCTTTGAGAGGGGTAGACCTCACAGCATTGAAAAATGAATTTAGTGGGTTGTCACTACTAGGATAGGTAAAACATAAAAGTGCATGACCTACTTTTTACTTACATAGCACTCTGCTCCTTGGGTTTCCAAGGGCCTTCCCTAGGGGTCACATATGTAAAAATAAAATGAGAATTTAAGGCTTGGCAAGTAGTTTTAAATGCCAAGTCGAAGTGACAGTAACCTGCACACACACAGGCCCTGCAATAGCAGCTTGAGACACGGTTAATTGGCTACTTGTGTGGGTGGCGCAATCAGTGCTGCAGGACCACTAGAAGCATTTAATTTACAGGCCCTGGGCACTTCTAGTGCACTTTACTAGGGACTTCAAAGTTAAATTAAATATGCCTATTGGGTATGAGCCAATCATACTTGGTTTAGGGGAGAGAGCACACGCACTGTAGCACTGATTAGCAGTAGCAAGGTGCACAGAGTCTCGAAGCCAGCAAAAACGAGTACAGAAAATGGAGGGAGGCAAAAAGTTGGGGCAAGACAACCCTAAGGCTTTCAGGTCTAACTGTCTGCATATCACTGTAGAAAGGTACATTCTGTGAGGTCGAAGGTGACCTCTGCTTAGGTTCTTACAGCAGTGATGTCACTCCATTGCATGAAATGGATTCCCCGGCAGATGCTGTTTTCCCAGCTGTAAGAACTTTGGCTTGTTCTGATAATTACTCTTTTCCTGTGCTTTAAATGCACTTGTGTAAAGATGTGACTGGTAAGCTGCTCGCCTCATGCCAGGAGATTATTTGTGTCTACGGAAGAGCACGTATAAGTTTCCAGCTGAAACCTCCACACCATGTACATTAAACAGCACAATTGGACGATCTGGTTTACGTGCTACCAATATGGTTGAGATCAGAAAGGTTGATGTCCATTCTCCACTCGTTCTATTAGTCAATCTGGATACTTTTAAAATCTGTTTTAAAAGTCTGCCTTTTAGGGTCCAGATTGGGAGAGGTTGAGGGTTTATGCACACATGTAAAACATTTAGGGGGTTTCAGTAGTGTGTTGCACTATTGCTGTCCTTCCTCTGCAGCACACAGGCCCAGATTATCAAAGAAATCTGAAATGGATTCCTAAAGGTCTCCTTTTACATTTGGAGTAAAATTCAGATGCTTTATCTTTGTGTTTCTTTTCTAAGAGCGAGTTGACAGAGGCTTTCAAGACTATCAGCCTAATTCATCAAGCCGAAATCGGCTCGCAAAGGGCCAGATTCTGAGAATCTGGCCCTTTGCGAGCGCTATTTTTGCATTTGGGATTCATCATCCCAAATGCAATAATAGTGATTTCGCTATTTTGCGAGGAATTACATTTAAGGAATCTCTATTTGAGATTCCTTAAATGCAATTCATCATCCATTTAAAAATTGCGAATTCGCAATTTCGGCCCGCTATTTACCGCGAGGTCAAACCTCGTGGTAAATAGCGAAAACTTAGAAAAATGCTTTTAAAAGCATTTTTCTAAGTTGCATGTTGCACACACACATGTCCTTTGGACATGTGTGTGCGCAACACCTGTTTCAATTTGCATTTAAGGGCTGCAACAGGGTGTCCTTTGGACACCCCTGGCACCCTTTAAATCGTTATCTTATTTGCGATTAGCTAATTGCTAATCGCAAATAAGGAATACTCCCCATTCATTCCTATGGGCCTTTTGGCCCATAGGAATGAATGGGGAGTTATTTCTTATTTGCGATTAGCAATTTGCTAATCGCAAATAAGGACTGTTTAGGAATCGCAATTCTTTTTGCGATTCCTACATGAATCACGTTTTGCGAGTCTGTAATAGCTATTCCTTATGAATCGCTATTATAGACTCGCAAAACGGGTCTATGATGAATCAGGCTGTATGCTTGGAAGATGCGATAAATGCGGTTTCCTAGGAGTGCTTCTGCAAAGCTTTTGAGAATTCACGTTTACTCAGGCGTAATTGTAAATAGGGTGCAGTCGGGGCCGGGCTGGGAACCTAAAGCAGCCCTGGCAATTTTGTCAGACCAGCCCCCGAAAAGGGGGTTGGGAGGAGGGAGAGCAAGTGTGAAGCACTTTTGTTACTGGAGGCAGGTATTGCAGCACCACTGCAAAACCGCTCCCCAGTAACAAAACCAGCTCCCACTTCCAGCCTCCCGGGGAAATGCCTGATGCCCTGTACGGCTAGCCCTGCTCTGGGTGCAATTATGAATCCGAAAATATATTTGTGAGTGCATTTGCACTTCAAAAAACGTTCTTCTCCACGTGTAACATCGTGTCTTTGTGGAGAAACTACCCTTGGATCCACTCCCACCAGTTTTTTTTTTTTTTTTTTGGGGGGGGGTGGTGGGGGTGGGAGTGGGGTTTACTTCTCATTTCCATCCTGGAAACTGATTTATTGCTGCCCTTGCACAGGCGTAAACCTCCGACTCTGAATTTCATCCGTGGGTGCTCCCAGTCTTTCCGAATATTGCCCTGTACTTGAAGACTCACTCAGCGGTCCAGGGAGATGTACTTACGCGAACGTATGTGTAAATAAATCATTTTACAAGTGTAAATCCATGATTTGTCAAGAATGATAAGCAGCCTTACAGCTGTATATGTATGTTGAACTCAATATACACATAAATCGCCCTGAATCTGACCTTTGGAGAGATCGGCGGCCCACTATGGCATGCAATAAGATGCATTCATGTGACTCCACTCTTCCCTTTATTTTATTCATGGGTCTGCCTGCTATTATATTATATTGCCACTTGTTTCACTCTATCAAAGTTCAGCTTTTGCTACCAAAGCTCTCCTTGTGTTGTAGATGATTGGTTATTTTGCTTCATTCCCCTGACGAGGAGCCAAGGAACGTTTGTAGATGGGTAGCACGCTACTTCATGTGCCTGATTTGATGCTGGAGTGCATTATGTCTCCACCCTACATTGCAGGGTTGTGACTGAGCTGCAAGGTGCTCTTTTGATTACATACTACTGAGCCAAAACTGGGATTTGTATATTTTATTAGGAACCCAGCTTCTTCACCCTCGGCAGCACATTATTGCTTCCAAGCTCTTAACTGCTTCTACCGCATAGTCGCCTGTTAACCCCTCCCCTGCTGATGAAGGAACCGCTCCGTCATCAGCCACGGTCGCGCTGTGCTGATGACGGAGCGGTTCCGTCATGGCCCGGCCACCGCGCCTGCGCGGTGCTGATTTCGCGCCTGCGCGGCGCGTTCTATTGAGCGGGCGGGCCGTGACGGAACCGCTCCGTCATGAGCACAGCGCAACGGACGCTGGTGACGGAGCGGTTCCGTCACCAGCATGCGCCCGCCACTCGGCCGCCCTCCCCCCTTAGCACTACGGCGGATTAGCCGCCGCAGTGAAGGGGTTAATGAAATGACTCCAATATATGGCTGGAAGTTCATATTCCCGCTTCTGGACTCGATCTTCTGCCTAAAACCTGCCCCAGGCACAGTCATCAAGGCCATTCAGACCAAATTGGTAAATCGGAGGTCAAGGGGCACAGGTATAACCTCTTGGAGTAGTGAGGGAGGGCTGAGCTCTATTAAACAGCTGTCTGCTTCCCTTGAATTTCAGGGCCTTCCTGAGCAAGAACTTCATAGAAGACCTCGATTGCTAGGGAATGAACCACACAACCTCTGGGACTCTCAAGCATTCTACGGGCCCTATCCATAAGGATGATTTCAGTAGAAAATATAAGACTGCACACATAATGACCTTTTATTTACAACTGCCAAGAACCCACAAATCGCTTCCTGGCAGGTATAAATGTATTTAGCGGTGTGAATTTCTCCATGCAGGAGTGAATCTTGGAGCGGGAAGTGGGAGTTCAAGGTGTAGTTTGCTTTCTTTGTGGCCTTTCCCAAACTCCTGTCCATCCTCTTTCCACCGTAGAAATGATTGAAGATTCACATTCCAGGATGGAAAGGGGAAAGAGATCGCCCTCGGATAAACAGATCACCCTCTGATTTACAAAGGCTTTCTCCAAGGGGGCGGGGGGGCGGAAGGGGGGATGGGAGTTCTCAACGCAGAAGAGAAAAATGTTCCATCCTCCTGTGCAGAGTTCTACGTTGTTGATTGTTGGACTAGCAGCCTTTAGGGAAAATCACATAACATTCCCAGATGTACTCCGAGAGACCAGCGCCTGGCGCAGTCCATCTCCGCCATACTGTTGCAGTTTTTTTCTTTCATGAGTCGCCCTCTATTTGGTACTCCTGTTGCACTGCATTAGTTTCGCGTTTTCACCTCCAAATGAAATCTCTTCTGCTACCTTGTTTTACCAGTGGCACTAGAAGGTAGCAACATATTCTAAATTTCTTGCAGTGTCATAAAAACGTGACCTGGTCCTCGCCAGGGTGTTCTGAAAAGACAAAGGGTGGGATGGTCAGGGCAGTTTTCCTTTCATATTCTTCAGAAGGTGGTGACTGAGCTCTCTTGCAGCCAATAAGGACCGCCATTTGGGTCCCATTCATGGTCTAGCACTTTGGCAGTGTTTGTTGCTCCTTTCTTTTCTTTGAAGAGATTGACCTCATTCTGATGTCCGGCTATAGATGCGTCATCTTGTCGTGAAGGTCCAGGCAGGCAGTGGCCTCTAGTCATCCAAGGGTCCCTGGCCTGGCCCAATTACTTTGTGAGCTCCAAGTTGATTCCATGTTCAAGCATGGCAACAATTGTATGGTGCTCGCTATGGGATTTGGCGTTGATGGAGTGATTATTTTTAAAGATAATTGTGCGCAGTCTTGACTGACTGAGAAGAAAGGTTATTTCACCTCCCAAAAAATGATAAAATAAAATACAATCATATAGGTTAATAAATTGTACAAAAACATCTCTGTATGTTATTCACACGGAGTTCTTTCTTGCTGGCTGGTAGAAATACAGTGTTTTTCTTGTGTATTTAAACGAGTGACCTTCAGACAGCTCTGTCTTGAAGTTGTCCAGGCTTGTCTTTGTTGTTTGTAATGTCTTGCTTGGTCATGCATTCGGTTTTCATTGTTCTAGTCTGACTCGATGCCAAAGAAAGGGTGCATTACAGGCTTCGAGGCGGGTTCAACCATTGGCAGAGTTTATGAGTCGTTGTCCTCCAGGGGCAGTGGTTTACATCTCGGTGCCACTTCCAGGGTAAATGTGACCCGTCCTCCATCCATTTTAGCTTTTGATGACTGGGATATCCTGGTGTGCGTGTGACCTGCAGTGTGCATTAACTCACTGGTAAGAGACTTTGGTCCCCTCGCACATACGTCGCAGTGAGAGCGAATCTTTCCTCCCTTGCGTTTCATGGTCAGTCCATTGCTCCTCATCCGTCTGAGGGTACAGTGAGCTGGCACTTCCCCTGTCCTCTTCACACGGGGGAAGTTGTGAGGCAGGAGATTCCACTGGAGGCTTGTGTAGTGAATTTCGATCCAGACTTCTGAATTTATGAGATAAAATTACCAACTATAACTATTTGGAATTTCTCTCTTCTAGTCTGCCCCATACTTACCACGAGGCCTGCAAACTGTGGCGCTTGTGTTCCTTAAAAGTCTGTTCAATCATTTTGCCTGAGCAGGTGTGAGACTGAGTTCTTCAGAGTGAGACTCAAACCCAGTGAAAGACACTCGGTGTTTGCAGAGTGAGTTGTCGGGTTCCTGAAGGAACCCGATTTCTCTCTAAGCAGGGCTAGGCCCAGCTGTTGTTGCTGAACAAACCTCTTGTTTGAATACACTCTAACATGCACACGTGCATCACACTGCTGTGTGACTGCGAATTCAACACAAACACTGCAAGTTATACATGATTGTTGGAGGGTGAGCTTGGCGTCTGCAGGAGGGGCCCCTGTCTCACTCTTCGGAGACAGCTGGGCTGCCATGCTGTCCGAGAGAGTAAATACAGTGACTTTTGTTGTGTGCTGGGGAGGGCCCTGAGAGTAAGAAAGCACAACGCAGGAAACAAAGCTCGTGTCGGTGTCAAGAAATGCCTGAAAGGATACTGCTTGGAGCACAGGGCTCGAGCCTGCTGGTACAGCCCTTCACCCGCTGTCGTCGTCCTCTCTCCCGACTTTTGTTTTTATCGGAAGTCTCTTCTCCTCTTCCGAGAGTGTTGGAATACATATATTTTTTAAATTAACGTTCCCTCTCGTTTTCAGTCGCGAAGTCCCCTCTACCACAGTTGTGTACTTATTCCATTTTGTACAGTGAGCACTTTGGTGTTAAAACCAGTTGTTTATAAATAGGTTGTCACAAAAGAAGAAAACAAAATCTATAAAATGGAGACGGTGTCAAGATGATTCCCTATTTTGCGTTGTTCTTTTCTCTGCTGAGACGCATCGCCTAAATCTTAAGAGGATCTTATCCTCCCCACTCCCTTTGTGTCACTTGACACGATTTATCCTCTGGCTTGTCATTCTCATCTCTGTTTTCTAACTGATTGCATTTTCTGTAGCACTGGCCTCCCCCCTCCCCCCCCACCCCTGCACTCTTCCCTCATTCTTTTTTTCTTCTCTGCGTTCCTTTCTTTTACTCACTTCTCTGTTTTTTCCTACACTTTTTCTCATACTCATTTTCTTCAGTTGGGCAGCGATGTTGCATTAATACCAGCCATGTCTAAACCATTGTATAATGTCCAATTGATGCCAGATAGGCCATCGGCTGTGGAAGGCCACATGGCTGTTGGCAAGGGGAATCTAACCTGGTTGCTATGTACGTGGTCTGAGTGCCTGTGTACCTTTGCCGTAGATTAGGGGACGCAGGGATAAGTCCGAGACAGTTGCTGTCCTCCAGGCCCAACTTAATATTCTGTCTGCATCTAGGCATCCATCCCTTCTACAGTGCTACAACAGGACAAATAAAACACTAGAACGTGTGATTTCACAATCCTGCAGAATCCTAGGCCCATGTTTCATTTTAGGGCGCCCTGCCCTAGTCTACACTACAGCGCGCCTTTAGCTGGGTGTGCTGGGCCCAGCCTGGGATAGTGGGCCCTATTACTGTAAATTCTCTTTTCCCAGTGCATGTACAAACCTATACTGGGAACAGTGCATTAGTGAAAGGTGGACTGGGTTTTTGAAGTCGCCGATCCCCGTTCACTGCAGGCAGCATCACTGCCAGTGTTTTAAAAAGGGGGGCACATATCCCCCCTGCAGGAGGGTGCAGTGAATGACTGCACCTGTCTGCAGAGGGATGCCTGTGCGATTACTGGGGCCCTTGTGGTGGAAATCTCGGGCCAATAATGAGGCGGATAAAGCGTGATGTGCTTTATGTAAATACTTTATTGCCCCAGAGAGCACCGGGAACAGCTTCCATGACTTCAGCTCGATATTGCGGCTCTCTCCGTAAAATGGCCGCCCGTGCTCCCAACATTCCCAGTCACACCACGTGACTGGAACACTAGAGCGCAACACCACATATCTCCCCCCTTTACAACAACCCAATAACAGAACAGTAACAACGTGGGTGGTAGCAGGGGGTAAGTGGACTAAAGGGTTTTCCATGTGAGAATGCAAGGGCCTAGGTGGGAGTAGAGTGTAAAAAGGTTATTCTATTTTCATGTCATACTCCTTGTACCTCCTCGGTAACACCATGACTCTGCGTGTGCGTTTTGTGGTGGTGTGTGTTTTTGTTTCGCTAGTGTTTCCAAGATGGCCAGTGCTTGGCATCTGGGAAGTCTGACGCCAATTTTCTGACCCTCCAGTACTGTGGTTCTCTTGCGGTTGGTGTTGGACTGCTTCCTCCGCATTCATCTGAGCCCTGATGTTGTCAGTCACTTCTTCCCTGGTGCTTCAGGCCCTGCTTCTCTGCTCCTTTACTTCTGGTGTCTGCTCTTCCTCGTCCAGGCACCAACTGTCGGTCTTCTCTAGTGGATCCGCTCTTGTCTTGTCCCATCTCATTATTCTGATGCATCGGGCCATTCTGTCCTGGGACCATACCTTTCCATCGCGTAACAGGGCAGATCTGGCATAATTTCCCTTACTTGCAGTGGAGCACTGAACTTGCTTTCGCCTTTTTTCCTTAACTGTGCTATCTTCACTCTGACCCATTCCCCTTTCTCCAGTGACACTTCCTTGACTTTGTGTCGTTTTTTGTACTGGTCCGTGTAAAGTCTTTGTGCCTTCTCCAAGTTGCTGTGCTGCGCACTATAGCTGACGATCCTTTACTTTGTACGGTGACCTGCATCCATGCCTCGTTCTTTCGTGAACAGGTCAAGACCCCTCAGGATCTTGAAAGGACTGTACCCGGTCGTAGTAGGGGTAATGCGGTATGCCCACACCGTGCATCTGAGTTCTGACTCCCAGTTCTTCCCGGCGCTGACAGCTATTTGTACAGATCCCATGAGCACTCTGTTAACCCTCTCTGCAAGACCGTTCCCCAACGGATGATACACCGGAGTATGCTTAGGCACAATGCCATTTCGTTCCATGAATACTCTCCATTTATCTGACGTGAAATGTGGGCCATTATCACACGTGATGACCTTTGGTATGCCTTCTCTTAAGAAGGTGACAGTGAGAAAGGCTAGGATTGTGTCTGCAGTTTCACACAGCTCCACTTCTGGCCACTTGGAATATCGGTCTTTGAGGACAATGGCGTTCTTAGGAACGCTCTGTGCATCCAGAATTCGGCCCAGATTGTCCACTGACAGTTCTTCTCCATGGGTTGATGAACTTTCCCAACGGAGGTCGTAGCATGATTTGTGTTTTATCGGCATTACTGCACTGTTCACAAGCACGGACGTGCTTCTCCACCTGGTTGTCCATAGCTGGCCACCAATACGCTTGTTTGACTCTTTGCTTCGTTTTGACTATCCCTAGATGACCTTCATGCCGGATCATCAGCAGGCGGTCCACCAGTTGCCTTGGGGGAACCACCTTGTCTCTTTGCTTCATTTTGACTATCGTTGTCTCCTCGTAGCAGGAATGTTGCATCATCAACTACGGATAGTTGTTCTCCGACTTCCCAGAATTTCCGGAGTTCAGTGTCCACGTACTTCTTCTCCGGCCATCCCATCATGACGAATCGTTTGACGGTCGTGAGATCCATGTCGCCTTCATATGCCGCTTTCCATTCTTGTGCGCTTATAGCTGCTTCTTGGTCCTCCGCAAAGACTATCATGTATTCGTCCCTTTATGTGCGTCTTCTCAGGCCTTAGATGTTCTGGTACTAATCCTTATAGATATATAAGTGGGGTGCTTTCTGTCCCACCCACGTGAATATTACTCTTTCACCTCATACTGTTTGGGGTGGGGTATCATTCTGCCTCCTCTCTTGGCTGCCAGTATCTGCACTCCATGGGCCATTTCCCCCTGCTTCAACCATATCACATGGGGAGGAACAAACCCGTCTTGATTGATACTCGGCAGGTTATTGATCAGTGAGCTCCCTTCTGTCAACCCTCCAGGGTAGCAGGCACACAAGATATATAGAGCGGTATGCCATAGATATATTTCATGACCCAATCTAGCGCTGAAAATATGTAGCAAAAATCAATATTATACTGACAATGGCAAATATAAAGAAAAGACAGAATGAGGTAACCAGGCAAATGTGTTAATATGTGTTACGTCCATATCCAGCCATTAGATGCAAGCAGCTAATCATCGTCCATAATGATAAGTGAGACTCTGAAGTGGCACACCCACACCAAGGCCACGTACAGCCTCAGATCCTGTCTGGAGAAGATGGCAGGTGTCTTTGGAGATGCTGCTCCCAGGAAGGCCTGGTCCCCTCAGCTGCTTCCGCCATCTTCCCCTTGCCTCTGCGATCAGTTGCCCCACTTCCTGTGGATATGGATATATGGTGCAGAGACTTCGATTCCGGTCTACAAGAGATCTGCGTATTAACAGTCCCCTGCACATTCACTCTTACATTCTTGGGGAGCAAGTAAGTGCACCCACACTGTGCCGGTACCAAGCTATGTAGCCCATCTGTTTAAAGAGAATTTGAATTGGCAAAGCCAATAGATCTACATTGAAATTGCTGCTGCATGCAGGAATCTTTTTTTATGCACGTCTCTCATTGTATCAATTAGCACATTAAAACTAGATGCATTGGTTTGCCAATGCTTTGTTGTTTCTTCTGGGCGTGGCCCTTCTGTTCTCCTCGCTTGTTTTAGGTTACTGAGATTTAGCATATGTTTATAGTAAACTCATGTGACGTTGATGCCCAGTCTATTAGGCGCCCTGTTACGGCTCCGTGACCTACTTAGGAGGTTGGTAGAAGCTTTAACTTGGTCTTGCACGGACCATCCCTTGTTCCTGCTTGTCGCACTTCACCCTGCGCCCACACATTTCATTTGTGTTGCACTAACGTGTTCTTGTGCATTTATGTATGTGTACATATGTCAACAGACGTGCATGGATGCTGATACAAACGATTTTACATTTGAATAAACTGAAGGACAGGTTCCAGCAGCCTGGTGAATTTTGAGGCGGCCGCTTGCTTTTGACAGTTTGTACACCCCTTCCGCCCCCTCCCCATCTCGCCTCTGTACTGCTACTACTTAGCATCAACAATTGAAATAATTCTTGTTCCTCCAGCATGGACGCTCCTCAATATAGTAAGTGCCCTAAACAACTTTTTGCCTCTTTCAAGCTCTAACGATGCCATGTGTGTTTTGAATCCTCTTCCTCCGTCATCAGACCCTCTATTCAAAGACTGAAATCTGCTACTAATCCTAGAACTGGTATTAGAACCTCTGGTCACCCTCCATTTTGGGATCCTAGCAAGGGAAGTGCTCCATGCAGACTGACTATATGCACCTCCCTGTTGTGGGTTGACTGGTAACTTTCTGACCCCAGTCACAAAGTCTACCTATTTTAACTACAAGTCACTTGATAAAGATTTCAAAGACGAAATGTCCTTACACCTTTTGAGCTGTCATGTAGCACTTCTTATTAGATTGTTAACTAGTCTGTGACCAGCCGGTCTCTTGAACATGGCAAGAGATGTTAGAGTAGAAGTCACACCTAAACATCAATGTTGGTGTGACATATTCATTTCTTCGTGTGTAGACCTAGAGTTTTGAGTTACTTCTCGTAGGAAGGGGGTTTCGTGTATCGGTTTCTTCAAAATTCTGTTTGGACGCTGTCGTTTTTTTGCCTCCGTGAAGCTTATAATGAGCGTCTTGGGATTCCTCTGCTGGTTTATTCTATGAATGCGCCATGTGGGCTCCGACTGGATCCTTTTCTGGTGAAGTGAGGGTAGTTACTTGCCTGTAAGCTAAGGGAACTCCAAGTTTTATGTGCTAAAGCTGGTATCTTAAATTCCCATTAAATTTAGCAGTCACTTACTTTATATAAACCTAGTCGAATTTTATGTGATGCAAGAGACAAGCTATTGTTTCCAGGATGTGTGCAACAAGTGACTCACTCTGGCTTGGTAAGTTTTAGGATGTTTCCCTTTAGCACAATATTTCAGCCCCTGCAAGACATTCAGTGGAAGGTGGTAGCCCCACCTGTCTGGGTCGAGAGAAGCTGTGCAGGGCAGAGGTGTGAGGTATCTACAAGGACACCAATTTTGCTCTCCTTGGAATGGGATACAGCTAAGAGCATCCCATGTCTATTTCACCTGATAGTGGGAGGCTAACAGTATATGCGCACATGCGGGCCTTACTATATACGGATTGTCCACGCTGAGGACTGAGGACGAAGTGGGTAAACGCACAAAGTAGATCACTGAAAATAGTCCCTACACAAATGAGCTCAACCTCAAAGTAGCAAAAATGTGCATATGTTATTATTAAGTGGCACCTCTTAAACCCCCATGCCTTCTTTACGTACACCGCGTTTCCCCTCCTCATTTTGTACATTAAATACTTTTTGACATGAGTGTGTACGTTTCAGTGTGAACCAAAGACACTCTGTTGATGGTGTATACCAACTATACAAATCTTGATCATATATACAATATACACCCCAAAGTGGATTGTCTAGGAATGCTTAAGAATTATCTCACCCATGCTGAATGGTTTACTTACTTGAGCCTGATGTGTTGAGATTTATGATTTCTCTTGGCCCCCAGAATGCAAAGATATACCCACCAGTCTTGAGCCATGGAGCATCTGTCCGTTTCCTCCACTCCACAAGCTATTTCCACTTAGGCTTTGGAGAATTCTTGACTTCCTATTTAATGTTACTGCTTCCTGATGCTTTCATTTTAACATTCCTAAAGCACTTCAATGACACCCCAGCGAATGACACTTAATTTGTGTTAAATCGGAAATTCATGCTGTGGTCTGTTCTGAATCCCAATTGTTATTGACGAGTTTTTTCCCCATGAGCCATTGCCCCCTGCTTCAGCCATATCACATGGGGAGGAGCAAACCCGTCTTGATTGATGCTCGGCAGGTTATTTATCAGTGAGCTGCCTTCAGCCAACCCTCCAGGGTAGCAGACACACAAGATATATAGAGCGGTATGCCATAGATCTATTTTATGATCCAATCTAGCGCAGAAAATATGTAACAAGAATAACAATTGTACAGCCAATGGCAAATATAAAGGAATCGTACAGAATGAAGTAATCAGGCATACATGTCCATATGTTACCTCCATATCCAGCCATTAGATGCAAGCAGCTAATAATCTTCCATAATGAGAAGTGAGATTCTGAAGTGGCACACCTACACCAAGGCCACGTAC
This sequence comes from Lissotriton vulgaris, assembly GCF_964263255.1. NCBI lineage: Eukaryota > Metazoa > Chordata > Amphibia > Caudata > Salamandridae > Lissotriton > Lissotriton vulgaris. Next base: position 1,763,583,321 of record NC_141685.1, on the reverse strand, counting down.
AGCCTCAGACCTGTCTGGAGAAGATGCCAGATGTCTTTGGAGATGCTGCCCCAGGAAGGCCTGGTCCCCTCTGCCAGTGGGCAGTGCACTCTGTCCTCTTTGCATGAGGAACAAGTGCACGAGAAGGATAAAAATTCGTGGTTGGAGTGGACTTACTTTTATGGTTTACTGATTTTTTTTGTATTTTTTTCATATAGATTATAAAAAAGAAGGCCGTACTATAGATAAAACATAAGCACACTTGTGATAATGTAATGTTGTTATTAATTTGTATTTCTACAAGTGACAATTGACAAAAGAGCAAAGAACGTATGACAAAGGTCGGGGTCACGGGTCAAGTAGTAGTAGTTACTCGGGCTTAATACAGTAATAAATAAATAATTATGTACACAAGACAAGTTCATCGCTGAGTTGGATCTCCTGGAACTGAAATCTGTGACCTTTTGGTGGCACACTTTTCTAACTCAGGCACTTAACCCACCGAGCACTTCCCCATGCAGTTCTTGCACGTGTCATAAATGTGCACTGTTGTTATGGTGCATGATGACCACAGGTGCTGCTGGACACGAGGGTGTATTGATATACTATGCTTAAGCAACGCTTGCCTTGGCACCGCGACAGAGGATGCGCTTTGTATTTCTTGGCGCGGCCTCCTGCTCCCACTCCCACTGCCAGGCTTTCCATGGACCCTGGAGTCCTGATCCTTGAAGCGCAGCCCAGGATCTGAGGGCCCTGAACAGGAAGGAACTCCAGGGCGGAAGTGACTGTGAGCACCGTGTGCAGTGGCCAGGATTGGGAATAATGTGCACACCCTCTCATGGGTTCTTGTCTTGAATGAATAGTTTGTAAATTAGAAAAATAAAGTCAGATCCCTCATGTAAAAACTACTATGAAATAATAAATCCAAAGGAAAATAACCATGTCAATTCTAAATCTGTCTTTGTGAAATAAAGTTAAACCAGCTATTTCTGTTTAGGTTATGGAGAATTCTTGACTTCTTATTTAATGTTACGTACTCCTGATGCTTTAATTTGGTGCGAGGTCTCCATCGAAAGCCAAGTCTAGAGGAATCGGTGGACAGAGGGAAGGAATGAGCAGAAAAAAGCAAAACAGAGGGCAGAAAAAGAGGGAGCAAAAAAAAAAAACAGAGGGTAGAAAAACGAGTAGAATAGGAAAAACAGAGGGCAGAAAACCTAGCAGAAAAGGCGAGACAGAGAGCAGATAAATTAGCAGACGGCGGAAAAAAAGAGGGCATAAAAAACGAGCAGAAGAGGGCAAAACAGAGGGCAGAAAACTGGCAGTAAAGCCTAAACAGAGGACAGAAAAACGAGCTGAAAGGCATAACAGAGAGCGGAACGAGCAGAGGCGGCTCAAACAGAGGACATCAGGTAGGCAGAGAGGGTAGCGGACTGCGGGCAAGCTGGACAGGAGAACCAGGGGCGGAACACAGGCCCCTGCAGCCTCTGCAGTGAGGGGGGGCCCAAGCTCCAAGGGGCCTCCTCGGCACTCAGGCCCGGACTGGCCGTTGCGGGCACCGGGCAATCCCCCGGTGCGCCGCAAGGGCGGGGGCCGGTTTTGGGCCCCTTTTTGTTACAGGGCTGTTTTGCTGCAAAAACGGGTCTGTAACAAAAAAACGGCCGAAAACCGGCCCTGGCAACGAGCGCGGTGCCCGCGACGCCCCCCCCAGCCAAGCACTTTGCCGGTTTTGGTTCTCAGTCCGGCCCTGTCGGCACTGCACTCTGGCCAGAAAGCTCCTAATTGAGCCTGCTAGGGGCCCCTCTTAGCACCGTGCAGGGAGGCCCCCTCAATTTTCGTTACGTCAGTGAGGAGAACTTCTGCATGGGAGCTGGCACAAGGACCTGCTGATGGTGTTAAGCTATCCCGGTTTTTAATAACAATTTCAATGGGTGACAATTTCACCTCCTGAGCAATTTACGCTGCCTGTGTACTCCCAGTGCTGGGCGCTCCTGCCTCATCACAGAAATAACTGCACTGTGAGGAGTTTACCAAAAACCGGTTCAGCGTTTGCTTGTCTTATCTGTTGGGCTAATGAGTTTCACAACATTGCTTCCAGGAAGGGATGAAAAAATAAGCAGATGTTTGCAAGTTATTTTTTCCCTGACGTTTAGGCTCAAAATTCAATCTTAATAATTTGCAGGTCATGTTCATTTTACGTTGTAATGGGGTTTGAAATTGGGGAAGTTGGCAGGGAGGGCGGGATTTTGCAGGAGCAAGGAGACCTTTTTGAACCAAATAAGTCATCATCACAGAAATTCTCCTCACATCATTCTGACAGTTGTAATCTCACCCACTTGCAGGTGAGGCAAAGTTGCGATGCTGGCATAAAGACTTGCAGTGAAGTAATCCATGTGAGAACTTCTCACAGCATTCATTAAGAATCTTTATATTTCCAGGAGAGCAATTGGAGAATCTTTTTCAGATTGAAGCACTGAAAATCAATACTTTTTTTTTTGTACTGCCAATTTTTTCTCACCCAATACCCGTATGAAATAGAAATTGTAATTGCATTTATATAGTGCTTTCTACCCCTGACAAGGTGTCTAAGCGCTTTTCGGTAAATAGCTTGCTACTCCGGAACCCAAAAGGATTAGTGGTGGATTAGTATACGAAAGTATGAGTTAATTTGAGCAGTGGACACGTGAGTTTGTTTGTTGGATTGAATAGGATGAATGAGGGATAGAAGAGGGAAGAGTCTGGAAAGTGTAATTTGGGAGATCATAGTAGTAAGATGAGGTTTTGGGTGAGGTGAACCAGGTGTGATAGAGATCATCAACGCCCAGAGAAGCTAAAACTAATGTAATCTACCACTATTCTGTAAGACCCTAAACAACCATCATTTCAAATTGCACATAGCAATCTAGATGCTTCAATGCCTGGAAATATTGTTCTCTACTTGATTACACTATATAAAAAACGTGTAATAAATAAGTAGTTCAAATGCATTTCATGGGTACCTATGTGCTTTGTAATCTTATGTGTTCATAATTTACGCATTGTAGGAAATGTACTTTGCTGATAATATTCCACCCAAAAACTTTCTCCACAATCATGACTTGGAGAACCCTTCAGCTTTCCTTCTCTTTGATCCAAATAACAAGATGAAACTACTCTGAGCTGTGAAATGTAGGTCTAGAGTCACTTTATGCGAAGAACCTGTGAGGGGTAACTCTGGAACTGGTCGCTTTTCCAGGAAGAAAGAAGTCCTCCCCTGCCTTTTAGGGAGCTCCTATGATAACAATCCACCAAGAACCTTATTATACATAGTGCCACAGAAACGCAACAGCCGTATGCCCCCGCGGCATTGTTATTTTACAGAAGGGGCCGCAGACTCTTGTGTGACCCATTCTGTATCACTGCTGGTGTGATGTAGTGCTAGCACTATCTTTTTCTTTTTTTAAATATATATATATTTTTAAATATATTTTTACTAAACCTTCCTGACAGATATACAGAAATTGCCGATTTATAATACTGATTGGTTACTCTCATCAAGGTACAGTATACAAATGATGGTACAATAATTACACTGAGAAGTCACATCTCTGTCCACGTTCCTGCGCATTTCTAACTCCACCCCTGGAGATACACATATTTCACCTCTGTAGACATACCATTTGGTCCATTTTCTATCCCCCTTTTTCGGGCACCCTCGGGTGAAAAAACGTCTTTCAATCCTGCATCTGTCCAGATCTTACAGCCATACCAATGTGGAAGGTGGTGCCACTCCACCCCATCCCCTCGCCAGTTCCCTCTTTACCAGTGTGTACCCCAGCGTTACCAGTTGTTGTTCGATTTTAGTTAGGTCAGTGGCTGCCCAGATGTTTAACAAGCCCAATTTCGGTGTCAGGTCTACCGTCTTACTCATTGCAGACTGTATATGATCCGTGACTCTCTCCCAGAAGCGATGTACCAGTGGGCCCTCCCTAAGTGCGTGATAGCAGGTAGCCGGCGGCCGGCAGCCCTTCAAGGAGAGGCCATCCTGTTGTGCGCCTATTTTTGGTCATATAAAACCGATGTAAAACCCTGAGTTGTATCAGTCAAAATCTAAGCGTGATGGCCGCCTCCCTAGGTGACATAAGGGCCGATCTCCAATCCTCCTCGTCTATTGGTCCCAAGTCTCTCTCCCACTGCTCCTTGAGCTTGCCAAAACTATCCGGTAGATTATTACTAAGTTTCTTGTATGTTAAGGATATGGCTTTAGACTGCAGTGGCCCATCTAGCAAACGGTTTTCTAGAGACGATGAGTCCGGAATGTCTTCATAGCTCGGAAAAGTCGCCTGTAGGGCATGTCTTACTTGCAGGTATCTGAATACCTCCCCTGGGGCCAACTTATAAATCCTTTGAAGGTCTCCAAATTTGAGTTTTGCACCTTTTTTAACTAAATCTTTCACCACTGAGATTCCTATCGTATCCCATCTACCAAACCCTGGTTGATAGCACAGCATGCCAAATTTTTGAGTGTACCACAATGGTGTCACCTTGGTGAGGGTGTTAGCCAAACCCAGTCGCTAGTTCGCCTGATGCCAAATCAGTATTGTGTGTAGCGCTGGACCGATGTATATCCTTCCTCTAGTGTGGGAGTACAGGGCACCCAGGTAGCCCGTGCGGACGGTCTGATACCTATCCAGGGCATAGGCCGGGTCAGTTGGTGGGAAATATATCCAATGATTCACAGTCACCAGTTGTGAGGCCCAGTAGTACAGCCTAAGGTCCGGCAATGCTATACCTCTGTCATACCCCCCTTTAGTTGGTTTCTTCAATGCCACTCTGGGGGCCCTGCCATCACACAGCAGCGTTCATACCTCCCCCTCTACTGCTGCAAAGTAAGTGTCCGGGATTCGGTGTGCCAGCATTTTGAAAAGACGGCACAGCCCACCAGAGATAGAGGCAATGACTTCCAATGCTTCACATCTGCTCTGCTAGCACTATCTTGAAAAGGCATTCCCTCGTTTTTAACTCTTTTACATGGGAACGTGCCCCGTGTAAGTGAGGAAATCACTTTGCCTCTGCTCCCGTGCCCTAATATGGGCACGGGCACAGAGGCAAACAGGCCCTTAGGAGGTGTACTGACAGTGAGCCACAAATAGGTGGTGAATGTTATTGCATCCCCGAGGGTAGCCCTCTCAAAGGACAGAAGGGGGTCCAGTGGACCCCTCAAACTTTCCCCTGCAGGAGTGTGCAGTCACTCGCAGCACCAGCCTACAAGGGGGATCTCTATCCTTTCTCTAAAGTGCTGGTAGGTTGCCGTCTACACTGTGAAACACAAAGCAGCTTGAAAGCTGCCACTCTGTATTTCACAGAATGTACCCCCCGCCTCCCCCATGGCAGTCAGGGTCAGTATTATATCTTTCATGGTTTTACAGACGTGCACTCCTACCTTGAATAACTCAACTGCAGTTCTTTTTGGTACCCAGTGCATATGACCATGATCATGGACCCATTAATGATCTACATGCATAGTGTGTCATTTGTTCAGAGAGCTCACGGTAAGATAGATCACATGCATTGGATTAAAAGAAAATGTTTATGGAATTGTCTGATCAGTTAAGTTTTAGCCTACAATACATACACAGGTTTGCTTGCTTCTTGGACCTGCTACAGGTGGTAATACCAGACTGCTTAAAGTGGAAGCTTCTAGTATAATAAATACCAATGTTCAGCCAGTTACTGAACTCTCAGGTGTTTCTGTAGAGAGTGATTGAAACAAAGGGAAGTTGACTGCTTTGGTCAGAATCTGATATTGTGATCAAGTGGAGAAGCTAGAACTAGGAACGGTCCTTTATGTTCCTTATCAAACTTAACCAATAGGCGTTAAACTCATTGTGCTGAAAAACATTCTAGAAACAGGATTCCCAGTTTAAGATGACAAATGTATCTTTTAATGGCCTCATACTTCTGCTGGGCAGGGTATTCGGTTAGATTGGAGCCTTCATCCTCCAATAGGGTACACAAAAATAGTTGGTTACAAACCTGCTTTATATGGAATGAAAAGTTTAAAGAACCTCCCTTGACATCTGAGTTCAGTTTGTAGCCTCTTTGAATTCGAGGCCTTGGCTAAGCAAGTGTTTACATCATTTCCTTCCTCAGCACACTAGCTGATGGTGACCATCCATTTAGATAGCTTAAAACTAGAATGTGGTTATAATGAATTTAATTGAAGAATTGTTGTATGTGAAGTCCTACTATGTTTGTGGTCAGTATCGCAGCAAGGATCCTGGCATTAATAATTTCATGAGATGTTGCTAAAACATATAAAATTATTTTCATGTAAAATATATTCCTTCTTTTTTTTTAGATATCAAAAAGCCTCCTGTGGCTCCCAAACCCAAGTTTGCTGTCCATCCTCCATTGGCCCCCAAGCCAGAGTCATTGATCACCAATGTTCTGCAAGCTTCGAAGAAGCCCAAACCGGTAATAGCACCAAAGCCAAAAGTTCTGAAAAGCTCCTCTTTTCGTGAACAGAGAACGCCATCAGCCTTCAATAAAAATACCAGTTTGGAAGAGCTCAAAAGTAACCGCTCTGAGAGCCTGGACTTCTTAAATTGCAAAAATGGCACATCAGGCAACGACACCGAGGATCGTTCTTACATCATCTCCATGTGTTCCTGCAACTTCAAGTGCAACCACAAGCTGGGGAATGGGGGGAACTTGTATAACACCCAGACTGTCTTTGAACAGCTTGAAAAACTCACTTTGGAAAATAATGAAATATGTAGGCAGCCAACACCATATGCCAAAACAAGGTGGAAAAGGGATAACCTGGGTGAAAAAGGAACAAGCACAAATCAGATCTTATTCAACAGCTGTGTTCTAGAAGCTAATGTTAAAAATGATTTTTGTAGAAATATGTTTTCCAAGAACTGCTGTTTCAAGCACAAAGACTCCAATAATGATCTTCAAGGAAAAGGGCGCAATTGCAAAAATGAGGAGATGGAAGGTATAAGCTCTGACTTACTCATATCCAGCTCTGAAGAATGTATTGTGAAACCAAACACCATCATGTCAAAAGATATTAAATCTTGCCATAGTCCGAAAGGAGGCAAGAAAAATGTGTCTCTAATGGACCAAGAAAATGTTGTAAATTGCAGAACAGACAATGCAAATACAATAGTTGGAAATTTACATGACACCAGTGTTAAAGAAACCACTTTGGGGTCACCATCAAAAGTGCTACCAGTCCCAAAGCCAAGAACAGTACGTATTGCCTGTCTCGTCCGCCAAGACTGTGTAGATTCTCCAGGCGATGAAACGCATGAGCCAGTTTGCACAGAGGCTCTTGCCCTTCAATCTGTTGAACCTGCGTTTAAGAAATTGACAAAAATCAATGTACTTGGTGAGAGTGTTTCCTATCAGGAAGAGCAGCTTGGAAATGTGAACCATCTGAATGAGAAAACCAGTTCTTCGTTTGAGAGCAAGGACTTATCCTTGCTGGAGGTACCTACTGATACAGAGTGCTTGGATATTCAGAAGGTTGGCACTGTGACTGCACAGGATACCTCAGTTGTGGGAGAAATGGTTGACCACACACTGGATAGCGATCTGGCATTCACACCAAACCTCGTTGACAAAGATGAAGATTCCAGTGAACCTGGTACTGTGGAGAAAAGGTCAAGTTTCATAAGATGTTGTTCTCTCTCCATGAGCTTACCAAAGCAGCTCAAAATAACTTGCAATCAGCATTTATCTTCAAACAATGGCCTGGTCGCTTCTGCACCAAAGAAGGACAAAGGGCTTCAGTTGAAAGCTGAAAGTTCCCCAAGGGTTGTGCCGAAGAAACCCCAAAGACACAGTTTGCCAGCAGCTGGACAGCTTAAAAAAGCTGCGTCTGAGGAAACAGTTGAAAAAAGTTGTTTTGTTTCTAATGACGTAAAACATTCTGAAGGGGTTGTGAATGAAATTCGACTACGACATGCATTGGGAAAAGAATGTTGTGTTCCACCGTCAGAGGACCTGTCAAAACAGGCTTCTGAGAAACCAGTCTGGAAACTACATCGGCCCATTCTTCCATTTTCAGGCAGCCCAGAGTCCTTAAAGTTGTCTTCCAACCATGCTCAGTCTACAGTTACCACAAAACCTAGAGCGAAGTCCTTATCATCCGTTGACATGGAACGAATTGACAAGCCGTCCAAGGACTGTCCAAAGAAAAGTACTTTCAAAAAGCTCCTCAACATGAAACTGTCGGTCTGCATAATAAAGAGCGATTTCCAACGTTTCTTGTGTAAAGGGAGCCAATCTGGAGACTGCACCACAGCTGGATTTTCATCTGGGGAAGGAAACAGAGTTGGCCAGAATTTCAGCTCGACTCCCTCATTTGGAGATAGAAAAATCAAACCTAGCAAAGCACAATCTGTCGACTCTTGTAGCCCGGAGTCGCAAAAGAAAAGACTGAAGGATGAGAGTCAGGTAGACATGTCCACCCGTCAGCGTTCTGGATCATTAGGGGATCAACGTACATTTTCAGTGCAAAACCCATCCGATCAGCTTTTGGATTTTGAGACAAGCCATTCCCAGGCGGACTATGAAAATGTCCGTCACTATGAAGAAATTCCAGAGTATGAGAACCTGCCATTCGCCTTGCACTCGGATAAAGATGCAACCTACGAATGGCAGAATTCTAGCAGCGTGGAAGACTATGATGCTAACGTGTATGAGGTGCAAGATCCATATGAAAGGGGAGAACGAAGATATCTATGTAACAGGTAATGACCACTAATGTTGTGGAACTATTTATCAGATGCCTCCGAATTGCCAATGCTGTGTTCTATGGCTTGGTCAATATTTGTGTATTGTTCTCCATTTGTGTGTTGGGTAATGCAGTCAAATGCTGAGGGTGTGTAAATTGTTTGAAATAACAAAACGTTTGTAAACACAGGTGATTGTATGCTGATGGATCATTGAATAGATCAAAAGAAAAATGTTCAAAACAAGCACAAAATGGGAGAGTTTCGAGGATTACTGTGAAAGAAGCAGTGATATATCCCAGCATTAAATAAAATATCTTTGCCAGCAAACTTTAAATTCTATATCCTCATCATACTTGTGCAAGTTAGACTTGTCTAGTCAAATGGTATCTCAATTCATGATTTAGTTTTGAGTTTAATTTTGATGTTGATTTACAAGCACCATTCTAGTCAAGCATTATATGATGGTTTATTTTAGCTCCATAGTATTGTTTATGGCCAGCTAATACATTTAGGACGAATGATGAAAGTGGCAGAAAAACAAATTCTACATTTTAACGTGTTATAATTTCTTAGTGTCACCTAGACCATAACTTATTATTGGACTGTGAATTCCTATGCTGTGCCAGACCTGGTGTTGTGTTAAGCTCTATATGTGAATTGCAGTATGATTGCATGGCTTTATGTGATTGAGCACTATATGAAACAAAGCATGGTTTCAGTGAACACAAATCATATATGTATCCTAATAGAGGGTTGGATACGGCTTTCTTGTAAAGCATAACTTTTGTCCTTTGACTGTGAGGATTTTTTCTGTCTCAGAGTGTTTTGAACTGGAATAGTATGCGTCTGTTCAGGTTTTATTATAATGATATACCAGCTTATAAAGTTCAACCCTGATCCTATTGGATTAGAATTCCACAGTTCATGCATCTTCCTATCTTAAAATGTCCTCAAGTAAACTTTAAGCAACACCACATTCAGGTTCCTGTGAAGTCAGGAGAACCTTCTCTCACAGGCCAGTGCTGTTCTGTAAATTTCATCTACTGGTGCATTTCTCATCTAGTTATCACAACAGTTTGTCTTTCGTTATTTTACTGAATATACATGATTACAAACCATACCATTGCTACAGGCATATACCATCTCCCATTGAATTTTGACAACATGATTCATGGTTAGTACTTCGATTTTTGTCGCCTCACGGATGTGCTTGTGTGTTAAGCATTTACTGTCCCTGTGGCAAGACTGCACTTTGCTGCTTCTGTTCTTTCTTAGAGGGTGCATAGTTGGGGGTGGCAGTGGGCTTGTGGTAGTATTGTTGCTGTTGCGTTTGGACCTAGAGAATGGGGATGTTCAATATGTGTTTTGGATGCGACAATGGGTAAATGTTCATGAATAAATTAACACCAGTGAAATCCTCCTTGTCCACACTGCCTTAAGGTATATAGCGGTGTTTTTAGGTGTTGTGGGTGATTTATAGTTGTGCACTTGTCACAGGTGGAATTTGTGCATTATTCTGTCGACCACCTAAGGAGGTCATTTATGTACATGGCCTCCTTTTCCATTGTTTCAGGTTCAGCATACCATGGAGCCACCTGATATCATATGCAAACACATGTGCTTCTGATGACTTCACTGATAGATTCTGGAGACCAGAAAATACCCTTCCACCTAAGTTGTACTTTTTGCGGTTTGTGCATGTGCACCACAGCTAAAGGAACAGCTTTTCTCTCCACGCTCCATCCAGAACAGATTACACCTGCCTGGATACCATGTTTGTGGGGAACTTGAAATCTTTTGTGATATGTAAAAAACAATCCTCTATTTTTGTATAGTCACTGTTGAAAATTGGGTTGTTGGTTGACTGGAGTGTGAACCCTGGTCAAGGTACACATTTAAGGTTGTTGGATGCCTGTTATGTTCCTGAGGCTTCAGATCAGGTGGCCAGCCAACCAGCCCTTAGAGTCACTCTGGGTTCTGGGTTCAAGAGATGTAGGTCCAGTCTTTCTCACCCAAGCAAGAGGGCAGAAGGTCAGCATAGCAAAGCAGGAGTCCAGCAGAGTAGCAGTTCTTTAGCATCACAGCGGTCCTTTTTCCTGGCAGAGTATCCACTCATCCTGAAGTGTAATGAGGTGGTGGTGATTGATGTCCTTCTTTTATACACAGCTGTGGCTTTGAAGTGGGGAGAAGCTTCTAAGGCCATGCTTTTAAAGTGCATAGGTGCCCTGCCTTCTCTGCCCTGGCTCCAGACTAACCACAGGGGATTTGCAGCCCTTTGTGTCGAGGCAGGACACAGGCTATGTTTATGTATCGTTTCATGAAGCGCAACAGCTGCCCCAGCAGAGAGGCGTCCCAGCGCTAACAGCAGTAAAACGGGCGAGGCAGGGGGAGACCGGCCTAAGGCTGTGGGTCTGTCTCCTCGAAGTGAAAGTAGGGCTATGCCCAGCTCCTTCCTCCCATCCTGGCAGTGATGGCCCATCCAGTCACATCTAAGCTTCCTTTGTGTGTGGCTGTTTCGAGGAATACACAAAGCCCAGCTACAAGCTGTCATCCACACCCAGTTATGTGACCCATAGACAGGCTGCAGGCACAAAATGGCTAAGGCAAGAAAATTCCAACTGTCTAAAAGTTGCATTTTCAGAATTGTAATTTAAAATCTGACTTCGCCATTAATTAGGATTTTAGATTAAGATTCCAAAAAAACCAAACATGAACTGGTTATCTCTTCCCATTTGCAAATTACACTTCAAAAATGTAGTAAGGTAACTCCAATGTTATCCTATTGGAGAGATGGGCCTTGCTGTAGTGAAAAACTAATGTAAGAGTTTTTCATTACCAGGACATGGAAAACTTAAAAGTACATGCCCAACTTTTTAAATACATTGCACCCTGCCTTCTAAATGCCTTATATGTATCAAAAAGTAAAGTTTGGGCCTGGCAAAAGGTTTACTAAGCAAGGTTGAAATGGCAATTTAAACTGCACGCAGGCTTAAAACATGTTCAACGGGCTACTTAAGTGGGTAGCATTTATTTTAAAGGCCCTGAGCACATGTAGTGGCACTTTAATGGGGCCTTACAAGTAAATTAATTATGCCAATTGGGTACAAACCAATTCAACCATGTTTTAAGGAGAGAGCACAAGCACTTTAGCTCTGGTTAGCAGTGGTAAAGTGCACAGAGTCCTAAGGCAAACAAAAACAAGTTCTGCAAAAAGTGCAGGGCAAAAGCAAAAGGTTTAGGAGTGACCCTGGAGGGCAAGTTCAACACACACTATGAGAAAATAGCTGTATTTTTTTTATCAACAACCCTTTGATAACGCTTAAGTTTAGCATCCCAGCTCTCCACTCAGAAAACACAGTTGTGCATGCTATTTTAGTGAAGTTGCAACTTCCCTATTTATCTGATATAGAGCCTAAATGTCTGTTTGTATGTGAAGTTGAGGAATAATGCGACTATGAGAGTGAGGAAACACTAGAGTGGTCTCTTGGCCACACCTGACATTTCTACGTTGTTGTGAAAGAGGAGATACATTTGTCCATGAGAGGAAGTATGTGGGCTGGGTGACTCAGAGAGTCAATGGAGGAATGAGGAACAGTAGGAGAACAAAAATCAGTGACCACAATTGTGTAGTCACTAGGTGACTCTTTCAAAGGATCGTGTTTGCTTTCTGCTTGTCATTTACAACGTGGCTAAAAGGGTTCTGGACCACAGATATTTACTCGAAGGGACAAAAACAGCCCCAGTTACTTGACACTTTTGTCCAGTGGGAATGGTGAAAGGGTACTAATGCACAGGGTCCTGGAGCAGCTAGACATTCTTCTCCTCGATGACACTCACATAGCCCAGATACTTCATTGAGCCACTAGGTCTGCTTCTATTCTTTGTTAGGACCTTGCACGTGCACTACTATCTATTTTAATTGAGTTTTATCTTCACAGTGTTTTCCCATGCTGCAGATTCGAGCCCTCTCTTGGCTCTCCTTGGTGTGGGGTATAATTTTGGCTTTCGTGCGCTCCATTGCTTTCCATCGACCAATGATTTAATTAGTTTCTAAAAATCCACTGCTCTAAGTTTATTAAATATACACGAGTGAAAATGTGACTAGAATCTTTTGAATTACATGGTGTGCAGTGGAAAATTGCTTTAAGCGACCACCGGATATTGTGACCGCGCCAATGCATCATTCAACCCAGTGTTGATGGCTGCTTCAAATATGAGCTTGTAGAACTTGTGTATAATAAAAAGTTTCCTTATTAATCCATGTAGACGTGTGAAAAACTTGCGCCCTTATCCCATGAGTTGAAAATCTTTCCCAGAAGGTAGGGCTCATGGGCTCATGGGCTAATGGGCTGTGAATGTGCTCGAAGGACTGTCCCTAGACAATAAAATCCATACGGATACTGTGCTCGGACATTTATTTTTATGCCAGAATTATTTTTTTTGCCTTCCTAGGCCTTCTTCTTCACCAAAGGTGAATGTTTCTTCCTGGACTTATGATAATTATTTAGTGATGGCACATTTGGAATAGGTGTTGAAGAAGAAAAGATGAGACTAAATGATGCAAATAATGAGACAATTAATGACACTTCAAGATCCAGGGTATGGAAGGGAAAACCGCCCTTCCATCTCAAGGAGTAGTCGCGCGGATTGCATTCACGGGGTTCTTTGTAGTTCCGTTTTTGTGGTCTTTAAATCGTTCTGGGCTTTGAAAGTGCTGAGCTAAGAGGCCTGTGGCTTCGTGTTGGATGGCACTCTCTCTTGAAGAGTATATGTGAGTCTCTTTTTTCAGTCCTGGCGTGTGGGGATTGAGTGTGATCCTTTCCGTGAGGATAGCCGTCTCTGCGCCAGGTCAATTCATTTCGGGGACTGAACTCTTCTACAGCTCGCAGATGGCCACATGGGTTTTGGATCTGGAATGCCAGGAGTCAAAGATACTTCCCAAGGTTCATCCCTCGCTATCCCTCTCGCTCAAGCTTGCTTTGGTGTTCAAGCATCATATTTAGCTGTGTACAAGCGTAGATTATATTTTGGGTTTTTATGTGTGAAAAGGAAACAGCATTTGTTGTACCATAATATTGCAGTCAAAATATCGACCCACAGGTAGGTATACCGACTCCCAAAGTATTGTCATAGCAGATTTAATAATAGTAGATCAATAATTGCCTTGATTTATTTCGGAGGTCGATATAATAGTCCCGATATATCTCTCGGTTGATATTGTGACATAAAACCGTACAAACAGTCGGTGAAAGCACGTTTAAAAGTTTTCCTTTCGACTTGAAGTACAGGTCCCAGTTACTAATCCTCAAGCCGCTTTGGAGTTTTCCACAAAGACTTGTGACTCTGGACCATCGTGGGACGCTCAGAGGAAAGACAGATACGGCTGAGCGTTCATATTGCTCCACAACAGCCTCTTCCTGTGGATTATTTTAGGCAGCAGCTCAGGAAATATCCAGCCCCTGCTCAGCTCCGTATCACAGACCATTTGCTACTCAAACTTTAATCGCTCAGTCGCTGCAATGTGTTCTCCAAGATCCATGAAATGGTTGTCCTTGGGGGCCAACACAGACTTGCATGTTACTTTAGGAACTACTCTTACTCCTGAGCCCACAAACACAGTAATGTATTGTCACAGCACCAAAGACACAACTGCATAACTGCTGCATGCAGGCTTTTATATTCTGACGCTTCAGATAAGAAATGCGACCAGCTCTTCTATTCGTTATGCATGACCATGCTAACAATCATGTGCTATAATACTGCTCATGTATGATACTTGCTGTTAAAGAGAAGTCAAGGCTCCAAGCAGCGCTTATTGCATGAATACCTTTGATTTTAATATATCTGGGCGGGTGCTAAAAACATGGGTGCAGTGGTGCAAGCTACACACTGTGTGTCTCTTTCTTCCACGGTGTTGGTGGAGACCTGACCGATCCCCCTTGTATGTCATCTGTGACACATGTGACAAAAGTTTCAGAACATAATCCTTTGTGTGCTGTGCCTTGTCATCATGTTAAATGGTGCGTTGATTTCTGATGGTGCTGTGGCCCATTCTCCCTCAGTTCTGATTTCTCTTCTCGATAGTGCCCTTGCAAACGGATGGAGCACTATTCATTGCTTGTCCCCAGGTGAAGTATTTGGCTGGATGTCTTAAGAATGATTTCACAGCTACCCAGTGCTTAATTTCTGCTGGTGGGTACCACCTGAACAGTTGAACTTTTGTTTATGGGGCTCTGGACGCGCTACTATCTTCCACATTGTCCCTTTTCCGGTCTGATGCTGTCCTAATTAGCCAGGCTATTTCCAAAGTGGTCTACGGAACTACTAGGACAGCCAATACAGTTATACTTTACCATGTTTCATATTGGCAGCCCTTCTTCTATTTCCACAAAGCATGATGGAAATAAAAGAAGCACTATGGTTTTGCGTCCTGGCTCATATGCAGGCTGCTGTCCGACCAGACCCAGTATAGAGCTGAAGAACAGGGGAGAGGTCCTTCCTTCCTTGAACTATGCCCTCTCCTCACTCAGCCACCTGAGCCTTCAGAAAAAGTTTGGTAACTGCCACTTACTTTATTACAGATTAAGCACTGCTGTTGCCAAAGAGCAGGATGGCACAGTGGCACAGGGACTTGCTTATTTCACTAAGGACACCTACTGCACACTTGTGACACTTTGAACATGGTGTTTCATCCTTCAGGGAGAAGGAGAGAGGCTGGGTGAGCGAATGGATGCTTTTCATTAAATTTCAGTCACCATCCAAGCAACACGGTTGCAGTGGAAGCTGCAAGAGGCGCTGCCACATACGCTGGTGATGCCGTGACCGTCTGCAGTATCGGTGGGAGCCTCCGTGGCAGCTTAGGTGGGCTTTGCTGTGCCTGAGCATTCAGATACGGATTTCAGAGGCCTTGATTAGCTGTTATGGTCACAGCAGGTTGGGGAAGGTAGCTAGTCCTGTGATGCGGAGTGGTCTTAAAATATCTAATTTGCTTGAGGATTGTAAGATTCAACCGTTTTCTTGCTGCAGAGCCGAGCTCTCTCTATCTAAGACGGACGCCAAAGGTACCCTGGTTCCATCCACTGTAGAGGAGAAGTGTGGCTCAGGGGTTAGAGGCGGCAAACCCGGAAGCTGAGATCGGTCCTGGACCAGGGTTCAATTCCCCGCCTCGGCGGGTCTTGGGCTCAATAATTCCACGGACTCGATAATTCTCGTTCCAGTGCCTACTCGACTCACGGGTTCACACTCTGCGACTCTGGGCAATAGCTTGCTTAATCTCCACTACGGCCCCTCGCGGCGGGATGCCTGGCTTTCACCTTGTGGATACCCTGCTGGGGTTATCTCACAGGGGAATACCAGGACGGGTTCCCAAGGCAAGCGCCTTGATGCCTTTGGGTGATACGTGCGCTATATAAATCGCAATACATTTACATTTACATTTACATTTACTTGAGATTGCAATGAAAGAAGATAGTGAGGATCTCTTCATGATCTCCACAGTGCTGTCCAAAACTGGCAAATGTGACAGACCTCTTACATACAGGGAGCAGATCAGCAGGACATGCATACATCTATAATAGACCCTAGGCCTGCTGAGAACCTGACGGCAAGATCACACTCTGCAAACGTGGCTGAAGGTTCACACCACCTCTGTGCAAATACCTGATTGTGGTGGTGCGGCTCTGTTCTCTGCTCAGTGTGGTCAGTATCCTGATCTTGCACCATAAAAATGCTGTGGAAAACCTATTCTTGGCGTTAATGGAGGAGCTGAGCCACTCCTTAGGAGCAAAGATGCAGTGAAACTAAACCTGATAGATGTCTCCCTTCACACAGCTGGGAAATAAGCTCAGTGCATGCTGTGGTTCGATCTCCCTGCCGAGTCTTGCATTGCAATTCAGCTGAGTCCGCTCCACTGCAGTGTATGCGTTGTTCTGTACCCACTCAGTCTTGTGCTCTTCCAAGGATCATTCTCTAGCATGTCTGGGTTTTATAGTGAACACAATACAGTTGTTTGTTTACCTAACTCTAAACTTTGTTGCTTTTCATGAAGCTGTCTTTGAAGTTCAACACCCCGCTGCAAATCCAAGCCGGCTTGTTACAAATGTGTTTTACTGGAGCCAGTGGTTTTGGGCATCCGCTGACCTGTTACAGAGGAAATTTTAGTTTCTTGCCAATTCCATCTTGGAACGTGTTGTTGGTGTATAAAGGTGTTTATGGATTTTAGTTATTGCTTTAATTTATATTGTTCAAATTAACTCGTATGTGGTTTTTTTTGGCCTGGCCATGTCCCGCCCAATACACAGCTAATCCAACTGGGTAGCTGGAATGTCAGCCAGCCTCCTCTGTGTTACCCGCGGTACTTTGAAGGTCAACCAGCACATGACCGGGGATCATTTTTAGTGCAGAATAGTTTAGAAGTAGTGGAAGATGCTTAGCAGAGTTATTTGTGGAAACCGCACGCATCATCCTTTGAGGTATTCAGGATCAGCAGCAGCCGTATAGCGGGGCATCCTGACATCTGCCCGTGAGAAGGATATAGTTGGTTGGATTATGACCCATTGGCATGAAAAGTTCCTCAAACATGCAGACTTGGTTTTATAAAGTCTGGACGGCCAGGGGAGAAGACTACTCTGCAGATGTCCAGGCCTTTGACTCAGCAGTGGTGTAATGCTGTTGGCTGGGGCACCATAAACCTGATTTTTTGCTTAGTTAGAATTCAGTGTGGATGGAAGAATCTTGGGTAAAGCTGTTGGAGCGGCCTCAAAAGCATCCAGTATCCTACCACACTGGATCTAGAGTTGAGAAGAAAAAAAATTTGAAACTGGGGCCATGTGAACCTGGGGCTGCTTGCATTTAACATGATGTTTATCCAGATTTCCTGGCTTTCAAAGAAAAAAGTCTGAGTGAATAACTGTTGGTCATAGTCCTTGAAACTGGGGTTAAAATCTGATGCTTTAAATGGAAGTTGCTCTACAAGCTTAGTAAGTCCTGGCAGATCAACTTCTGTCGCACAATGACCAAAGATACCGACATGCTCATTATAGTCTGAGGCCCGAAGTAGGCCTTACTACTGCAGCTCCCTTGCCCTCACTACATCATTTTCAGTTTTATTATGTACAAAAACGGAGGCACTCGCTTAGAAGTTCCCTAATGTAATACTTTTGACAGCCCTGTTAAGTTTTAAATCTGTGGTGCGATTTTTCCACGTGACACGACGTAGACAGCTTGTACGCACCTTTTATTCTCCCGTTGAGTAAAAAAAAAACAATCTATTCATATCCCCGCCTTTAAAAAAAAAAAAGCTCTCCTTTGATTATAAAATATTACAACTGTTATGAAAACAAAACAGGACTTGCAGCCGAGTCCTAATTGGAGCTTAAGAGGGGGAAAGGATGCCAGGACATCTGCAGGTTTGTATTGGGAAGTTGGCACAGGAGTTTGTGAAGGGATGCTTTGAGTTAAGACTTGTATTAGTGGGGGCCAAGCAGTGCATTTGCTCTGTTGTGACTTGAAGCTGAGCAGCAGAGCACAGACTGTTTGTCTTCTGGGTAATCCTCCTCCTCGGGGCAAACTATACTTTTATCATCTCCCCACTCAGCATTAAGGGAGAGCATCACAGTGTTTGCAAACCGCTAAAAACCACCAGCGGCGTCCTGGAACTGGCGTGATAACTGCAGCTGCGTTGTTTATTAGTGTTTGATAATTATATACAACCTGCAATTTTAATTCATTCTATAACCTACGGAAAGATGTTCTTTTTTCAGAACGCATAGATTTCTGGCATTTTTATGTAATGTAATAGAAACGGTTTTTAACATTTGTAGCCAATTTGGTTATCTCAGTGTTATGGAAACCATTAGACCCAAAGCATATGATTGTCTGGTGAGTTGGATGCAGCATCTACATGAAGGCTTTCCTGTAACTTCTCTTTAATCCCCTCAGCAGTATATCCTTTTCTGTCATCCATCTACTAGTTCCACTTAACAGAAAAAGATGAGGTCCCTGCCTTGGGAATTACCCTAACATTGGTGGGCCCTGGAGTCCCTGTAAGTACTATAACACGAGAGGGACTAAAATTAAAACAGAAAAAAAAATGAACGGAAGGTCCCCGATGCCCACCTCCCCACCACCCTGGGTGTCATGCTTCATTATTGCCCATGCTTGCTCGCCAAAGAATCCTCTATTGACAGGCCAGCTTCCTGTATTTAGCAGGAAGTACTAATGGATGGAATTCTGCAGGAACCATATATTAAAAATCATGGTTGCCTCCTCAATGGGAGCAAGCAGCAAGATGATTAGAAATTAAGAAGATGCATAGAAGTGATTACTACGCCTGCATCAGGAAGGTCAGCCTATTTCAGGCCTTGGCCCAAACCAGGGTCTTTGACTTTGCCAGGACTGGGAATCCAGGCGATAATCAGCCCAGCCAGCCCGGTCCACAAGCTGCCCCCTGTCCTCCACCTGGGCTATCCAGTTCCTCTCCTATATGTCTGGGGCCCCATTTTCAGTAATAACCTCCCCATCCCTGTTTTGTCATTATCATCTTGCCTCCTGTGTTTTTTTTCCCTCTAGTCTCTCTCCAGTCATCTGTAGTTTCTTCGACCATGTTCATCCATGTGTCTCTATTCCCTTATCGCTTCACTCCCAATGTCCAATATGCTCACTCTTCTTCCTTAGTGTGTTATTTCCTCAACCTCCTACCCATCCATCATACGTTTGTCTGATGTTTTTTTGCAGCCTCACTTTCTTCAGGTGTCTGATTGTCTTGACTTTCTAAGCTACAACATCATTTGGCCTCTTCTGCACTTTTCTGAACTCCTCTCTTTCCTCCCAGTTCCCCAGTGCCTGATTTACTCAATCACCACTTATCCTCATGCAAATTTCCTATACGTCTTTCCTCATAATGTTTAATTTGCCTTATAGTTCACTATGCATTGCATAATATATCCTCAAACGTCTCTTCTGATGGGGTTCCAAGTGTAAGTTGTACAACTTGACTGATTCAGGTGCGTCTATGAGTTTGTGCATGCTGTTGTGTGTCTTTGTGTCTTTTTGGTGAACTGATTACCATTCCAATCTTTCTTTATTTCGGTCAGTGGACCAGAAAAGAACTGATTACTAATATTTTTCTTGCTCGGGACACTTTTTGGCAAAAAGGATGTCCATAGCTTGGGTTCAGTATATATGAGCTATGCAGATCAGCTCCATGCACACATCATCCTAGTATAATTATACACATCCCATAGCACGTTTGCTGGGTTTACGGAGACACACCATTGGTAATATTAGGACAAGTCACTGACTTGATGCACAAAAGGTCATTAGTTATTTAGTACGGGTTGGGTAGTCGACAAAGGTTCTGCTGTCTCATTCAGGTTGAGTGTGTACATGCTAGTGGGTGAAGACTCAGCCGAAAGCTTTCTCATTACAAAACAGCACCTAATAATTCAATCCATTGTTGTCTGTTTCGATAAACTCCCAGTAGCTCTTAGCCAGATATATTAGGAGACCATACGTAACCAAATTACTTATCAAGTGAAAGTTAGCAAAAGCTCTTAGGCGTCTGCCTTGGTCCAGTTTGTTTCCATGGTAGGTAGACCGTGCTCGCATTTTTTTCTGATCTGGCACCTTCTTTGGTAACAAATAGGTTTTTTGGAATAAAAAAATTATGTGGATCACAGTGTTGTAAAGTACTCGGAGATCTGTATCTAATGTGAATTGTGAAACTAACTTGAGAACAAGATGTTATTAGATGAGCTTAACCTGGACTGAGCAATGGCAGGGCAGAAAGAGGAAATTCAGCCCCTGGGGGAGATGGCTTTGTTTAATGTAAAAAATGTAGGTAGCCCTATAGCGTATGCTGTTAACAAGCCTAATATTGCACAGTACCCAAACGACTGTGATGTGAGGTTGGTTGATGTGTCTCAAATGCCTGATTTGACTGATGCAGATGATACAACATACAGAAAGAAGCGAGCCTTGTAGATGGAAACAAATGTATTAATGCATATGAAGTGCACTAAGCCCATTCAGCAGAATTTGTTTTGAATCTGGGGTGCTTACCCCCATCTGACTTTTGCTCCTCTGGTATTGTTTAAACCATGTTATGGTGATGTCCGTCTTCTTGGATTGAACAGTAATCCTCATGTCCCATACTCTGTCTGTACATGTTGTGCTAGTATTGCTAAGAAATAAGAGCAGAAGATTATTCATGCCTAGTGACCCAAGAGAGACAATAACCCATTGAACAGACCTGCCAGCTTTTCGTAATTTTGCAAATCGCAAATTCCGCACAATTGTGCAATGCCGGCGAAAACAGCCTCTGTTTTGCAGGGCACTCCACTCCTGCATTACTATTGGCTGCCATGCTGCACGTTCTGGTGTGCATCTGAGTGCTGCCACGGTTTTAGAAACCCCAAAAAAGAAGCCAATGGGAGAAATGTGCACTCCCAGTGAGAGCACCCGGTCCATCCAGCTTTCCCGTGTTTACTCTTTTGCCGTGTACGGTCTCCATCTTTACCCTGTTTAGTCAGTGCCATTGTTTCCGTGTATTATTAATCCGGGACTTAATTATTTTAGGACGCTTTTTGCCTTAACCAGCTCTTATGGGACAAGCTGCCCTGCATTCACCACATTTCACGAGAAAATACAATTTCCAAAACGCACTTTGCTGCAAGGCGAAAATAAGTAAAGCACTGTTTGGAACTGGTACAGGTATTATCTGCAGCGCTTTAAATCGACATTGGAATCCATTACTATTGGTTCTTTGCGCAGTGTTAAATCACCTATATGAAGTGCATTTTCATTCTGTGTCTCAATTTGTGGCACGCTCCTTTTTAGACAGCTCACCTCTTCAAAGGTTCCCCACAGGCCGAACTTGAGTTTTTATTCCAGTAGTTATAGGCCTCTGTTTCCTGTACCTGGAGTGGTCCATCTCTGCGTTCCATCTGGTATGACCTATGATGGATCACTGAGATATCTCGGTAATCTGCCCGGATATGCTGAGCAGAAAAACACACATCTAGTTTGTGTACACATCTAGTTTGTGTTCATTATTTTGTCAGCATATTCTCTACACAGATAATAAACATTAAACATTAAACATAATCGGTATTTGCATTTGTCACTGTCTCTTTCACAAGAAAGCTTACAAATATGCATAACACAGAACACAGTAAAGCCTTTTTTGGCTGTTGCTCTTTGCTGCTTTAGAAATACTTAAGCTGTAAGTTGGGGAGAGGAGTCGGTCTAACGGCTAGGGCGGTCGACCTCGAATCTGGGGAACTGGGCTTGAGTCTCGGCAATGACGCTGAACATCCTGTGATTATGGGCAAATCACTTAATCATCCCATGCCTAACAAAACAAGCATTGGCATAGCCAATAGTTTTTGCCTTTCGGACCTTATAAGTGTTTAGTTAGAGCTAGGCTGACTCTAGGTTGGAAATATTAAAACCCGCAAAGGTGAAAATGAAAGCGGGCGTGTAGTTCAGCCTGCGAGTGGTGCGCCTCAAATTAAAATAATAAAACGCGCAATGGTGAAAATGAAAGCGGGCGTGTAGATAAGCCCGCGAGTGGTGCGTGCACGCTATAAGGAAACAAGCACGGCCACGCAGCGCACTCTTGCGGATGTGGGGGTGTGTCCTTTGCCCGGGGGGAGGGGACACGCCTTCTAATGAGGGGGGTGAGAGACTGCGTGAAAGACCAGCGCAGCCACGCTAATTAAAAATAGATGACCCTGTGCACCGCTGGTGTCTCCCGAGAGCAAATCGCTCTGGGAGTGAACATTTCCCAAAAAGCTGGGACATCTACACGCCTTTGGCCAATTGCGTGCTGAAGCCAAACGCAAAGGCCAATAGCGTGTGAGCACCACACGCACGAGCTTCTACAAAAGCTGAAATGATTCCAAGAGGCCGATTCCTAGAGCAGCGCATGCCCGCTGCGCTTGGCTCGACCTAAAAATTAATGAGTCCTCATGTAATGCAACTGGTGCCATGTAAAGCGCTCTGATACCCGAATCGGGTCAAGTTTGAGCAATATAAAACACTATATTACAAAATTACTATTTTTGGTAACATTATTGGAAGGGTTTAAAACACAAGGTAGCCCATTGGCATGTGAGTGAAAAGAAGAAGGTTTCTGATGATGAAATAAATCTTTTACTTATCATCCACGTGGTAGAGTAAGAAAACAACCCACACAATAGAATAAGAAAGATTTTTTTACAGGTCAAATGTCTTTGACAAAAAGTATTGATGCTGTGTGTTACTTCTCCTTTGTTTCTAGGTAACAGTAATACACTTGCTATTATATAACTTGCTGCATAAAAAATGAGTCATTTTACCAAATAAAGTGCAGCAAAGATGCAGCAAAAAATGCAGTTGTGTGCCTCAAAATTTAGATTTTTGTGCCAAAATATTTGCTAATCCATGCCTGCCGCAAAATCCAGGGGATCGGATTGAAGAGCCCCTCTATTCCCCCACTGTCCTGCAGCATTACTGACTTTAAAATTACAATGTTTAGTCAGTGTTTCTCATCAGTGTGTAGGAGAGGCCATCCTATCTGAATATGAATAGTGTTGCTTCCTGTCACTTTCTGCAATATCAGACTTTCTGGCCATCTATGGAGGTGAGAAGTCGGCTGTCTTATGGACCTATCTTCTGTGACGTCTTGATCATGATATATATGATCATGGTCAAAGGAGACATACCACCTCAACATTTTCTTGTAGTATTGATGACAATCCATATTGTCTTCTTTGAAAAAACTGACAGGAAAGCATTTAATGACGGCACACCCTGTCTTTTTTCTTTGGATAATATGTTGTGTGAAGCCCTTATCACTGAAGTAACGCTGTCCCCCGCCTGACAACTTGACCACATCCTTGTCACTGGCATCCTTTTCCCAGTCTAGTGACAGGAAGGATCCTTCTGCGGGCTATATCTTCAAATAACATGTCTCTCTCAGACTTTACCCTGTGGCCGGATTACTTTTTATGGCTCCACAGAACCTTCAAACATTGTGAGTGTGTCTGGTGTTTGCAGCCAGTCCTCAAAGTTCAGTACCTTTTCAAGGAGTGTTCCCACCCATTTTTTGCTGAGATTTGGCCCAGATTTTCCACATCCTCGTCTGTGATTCTGAATATACCGAACTACTCCCCTCTCTGGTGTTTTGTCATGTAATCCTACATGCAATTGTGTGCTCTCATTGGAGAATTGGTGCACTCTATAGACATTTACTTCCTGGACTTTTGTCAGGTGGGATCACCATATTTGTAGGTAGAAGGAGAAATACACTTTTAATTTCCAAAAATACCCTCCTACTCCAAAATGTCATTTTCTGCGGATACATCATTAAGAAAAGCCCTAGAAATAAATCCCATTTTTTTGGCTTTCAAATATTTTAGACTTTGATTGCC
The DNA here is from genome assembly GCF_964263255.1 of Lissotriton vulgaris. Taxonomy (NCBI): domain Eukaryota; kingdom Metazoa; phylum Chordata; class Amphibia; order Caudata; family Salamandridae; genus Lissotriton; species Lissotriton vulgaris. The sequence continues at coordinate 1,763,559,203 of NC_141685.1, read as the reverse complement.
TGCCAGTGGCGCCCCTCCCTAAAACAAAAAAATACACCCACAATATTTGTGCGAGGTTGTCTCTCTTTGGTCTTATTATAGAACTGTTGACGCCCCTTCACCGTATCTACTGACCTGACTGTCCGTGACATCGTAGCACTGCTTTTGACACTTGTGAACATCATAACCAAATTTATGAACAACAAATAAAGTAATTGGTTAGTTACGTTGATGAAAGTACTTTAAAAGCACACTGAAATGAATGTTAAAACCATAATTCTTGCAAATGCCCCACGACTAGAGGAAGCAACCCGTTTTAAGTCCAAATGTACCCTAAGTAGCCTCAAGTCAAGTCAAGTCAGAATTTATATAGCGCACTACATACCCAGAGGGTCTCAAGACGCTTGAGGAGGGGGGGGGGGGGTTACTTATCAGTGCAACCCAAATGTATCTCATTGAAGGCAAATCTAGTAGATCTCTGTAATGTACAGGAAATAAGAAGGGTTTGCCAACATCTTCTAGAAATGGACAGGGAGACAGACCTCTCTGACAGACGCCAGTGAGAGGCCAACACTCCATTGTGCGGAGACAGCTGTCCCCACAGTCGTTTGTGGAGCCAGATAAGTACACATTGCTTGTGACCCGTCCGCTAAGCAGTGGATTTTGCTTTATTCCTCGAGTGGTCACACTTGCTGCAGGTGCCCCGGCACATCTTGACCCCGCTGCCCCCATCCGTGCCCTGCGTGATGCTCTCTGTGTGGCGGCAAGACGGCCCTGGCAGATGGCGACCCGCCCACCGTGCACATCTGTGCCGTGCCCCGCCTGAGCAGAATAGGACCTGCGCTCGCCATTGTTGTCCGGGATTTACGACAGAAAGAAAGCCTTTTGTGTCCGACTGACACGCGGCAGTGCCAGCCGCCTCCGCGTGCATCTGCACACCTCTCCCTGCCACGTGCAAGCACACACTTGTAAGAAACCTTCACTGGACTTTTTGTTTTGCAGTTTATACATTACGGATCTATAGCACTGAAAAGCCTGCTGCTTAGCAACGAGTCTCCCCCCGCCCCCGTAACCCCGATTGACAACCGGGGTCACTGACCTGAGAGGCGTTTCAGGGCAGTGGCAGAGTGGGGCTCCGAGTCATTTCAATAACCTTTGTATATTTTATCTTGGACAAAGTGTCTGTAAGCTTGTGCCCGCTGCAGCCTGTCTACTTCCGCCCACCTTTGTAATATTCTTTATAATGCATGTTATCACCTCTGTGCCACACCGTACTTGCAGCACCTTTAAGGGGGGATTTTACACCAAAAATTGGGTCCAGGTAAGGGCTGCGGGGAAGCACATATCCACTGAGGACTGACGACGTTTTAGTTTCAGTGAATCGAAGCAAAATGGAATAATGTAGTCCTGAACCGTCTGTGCCACCATTATTAATATGACTTTGTCAGCCGCAGATGGACATTTATGAAACCTTTTAGGCAACCACAGGGTTTGACCATAAATATACTGTAGATGTGGGAGCATTTCAAATAAACGAGGACATTTTTCCGGTGACACATTTTTTATGGTTAGGGCTGTTGATGTTTGGCAAGTCTGGCTCTGTGTCCTTGTTAATTTGTGTTGATGAAAGCGATAAAGTTAGGGCCTGTGGTGGGAACAAAAGATGGGTTTAGAATAGTGCTAAGTCGTTGTTTCTTGATCACTTCAAAGGGCTTTATGCCCTATAAATCTTAAATTGGGACCGCCTCCTGCATGATTTTGGCTAATATTGTGATTTAGGAGCGGTTTAGAAACGCCACTTGCAGTGTGGACCAGTGAGGTGTGCGTACAGGGATTTTGAGAGTCCTAGAACGTTATATGGGTACGTATAGCAAAGTACTTGATTTTTAGCACAGTTTATAAAATTATAGACGTGTTACAGTGTATTCAGCATGGCTGCTCCATCCTTGATTCTACGCAAGGAGGGGTATGCTGGAAAGGGGCACGGGTGTGTCCTGGGCCGTGTGTTGCCGCGGGAGTGAACGGTTGAACCGTGGCCAGTTGGACCTTTGCGATTTGTTCAGATGCCGTTCAGGAAGTGGTGTTGGCAGATTCATCAATGCAGGCAACGTCCTTTGGCGTGGCTAGGCCACAGCATACGCATGTACTCTCCCAAGATATTCTGTTTCCCGGCATTATGTTCCTACTACCCTCTTTAGGCTGGCTGGTTCCAGTGGTATTTGTGCCTTCAAATGATGGGTTGCAAATCTTTACATGGTTTCCTGGTGCAGGAAGTTTGGATCCTGACCAGACACTATTTAAAGCTTCTGTATTGCCCTAATTACTGAATAAGTAGTCTGTTTCATTCTCCCTCCCACTGTGGCCTCCATCAATTCTCTTTTTATTTGATTTTGTTGTTGATGTGTATTTGAAGAGATAGATTTTTGCAAGAAGTGACCATCTATACTTCTTCCCCTCCCCTAGACCTTTTGGCTGTGATCTGGACTTCTGAAAAGCCAGTACAGTGGGGGCCGCCAGACCTTTGGCTGATATGAGACTGACAGCCTCCACCCTACCAGCCATTCAGAAGCCTGGACATGCTGGAGGGAAGCTTCTGAATTCCAACAAGTCCATTGCGGTTGGGCTCTCTGCGGATCCAGTTTTAATGTTGGAAGCAGTTCGCACTGGTTTATTTTTATCCAGATGTGGAGTGGTGGACGAGGTGCACTGTACGCTGCAACAGCTGTAGAGCATGTCTGTTCTCGCTACGAGGCCAGATTGAACCTTGGTCCTTGGGACACTGTAAATGCGACTGTGATCGGAATTACTTTCGTTTTGTTGACCCGCATATTAAGGGCTGCTTCTGGTTTGGACATTGGCTCTCTTATGGCGCCTCAGATTACATCCAAGTCGACTTTTATTCATTCCCAGGAACAAGCGATTATTGCATTCCTTAATTTTTAGAGTTCTGTCATTTACATTTACAGTATTTCATCTCACATTAATCCCAACTTCATACTTGTTAATGGTACAAATCTCCGAGGGTAGGATGTTCCATAAATTAGCCATTTAAAACAATAAAGTGATCCCTTAGTGTATGTTTCAATCCTAGGTATCGCCAGAAGGTGAGCAGCTGAAGAGTGAAGAGAGCAAGTAGGTGTGTACCAAGCAAAAGCTATTAATGATGGCGTTTGCCATGCAGATCTTTAAAGCAAATATACAGATCTTTAGTACCTCACTGCGTAAGGACAGGTAGATGACAGGTAGACGATGCAAACGTCTCAAGTGACTGGAGATGGAGGATCTCTTAGATATTGGGCAGATGTGTTTTAAATCGACTGATGTTAGTATGATTTGGTCCATGACAGATTATTAACTTAATCCAGTAGGGACCCTACTACTGCAACACACGGTTCACGCCCACTATAGTAACGTTTCAGTATCACTATTCCAGACCCATTGACACTAGAACGCTCTTTTTTGTCCATATAGCATGTTTACCTGACACCATATTGATTTGTATATGAATGCGATTTAAATTCATGTGACTCTTTCGTAAATATGTCTTATTGAAAATGTGCTATACTTGGTTGCTTTTAGAGACTAAGTCCCCTGATGAAGGGCTGGCGCCCGAAATGCATTGGGCCGATCTAAAGACCATGTTCAACATATTATGAAGACAATAATATGAATCATGGATATCACATATATGAAATAAAGGCAAGAATTTCCAATGAAAAATATTGACTTTTATTGAAAAACTAGTAAAGTTCCCAACAGCGTGCATCGAGGAGACGTTATTGCTAAGGGAAACAGCGCAATTGTTAAAAATGTTGCATTAGCCATATTTGTTTAGCATCAATCTACCATGTCCTCGTAGCGCTACAGGGAGTGTGCGTTTCTGCAGACTGGAGTGTGGATCACACCAAACTGTTGTGACAAGGGTGTTTTGAACTTTGTGAGTGTGCACTAGAGGGGGGATGCCCAGATGGGCCTCACAAATGGGAAGTGGATCGATACTCCTCTTTTTTTTAGCTTAGGCCATGTGCTGGTTGCGTGATCTTCTGGTGTTGGTGGGTGTCTGCCCTGTAGTGACTTTTGACGCAAACCTTCCAATGAGGGTTTACTGTTGGGCCTTTAGTTGAGACCAGCCTCTCATACATGGTGTGGTTGGAGGGCGTTGCCTTCCATGTATATGCCTTTTGGTGTTGTTGATTGGATGAAAGGTGGTCATTGCAGTATGCTCTTTTGAATTTCAATTGGGGTTCCGCTTTTGCGTCTGGTACTAAGTGTTAGTGTGTAAACGGCATTGTGGGCTGAGGGGACGGTCATTGCTGCCATGTAGTTGTGGGTCCATTCTTTTTGTTTTAAGTTCTCGTTGTGGAACTCCGCGTTGCAGTCCACATGGTCCTAAATGGTGTATTTTGTTCTGTGACCAACTGCTTTATAAACCACAGATTCATAAACATCACCGTTCCTTAACTCCTAAGAAAAAGTGCTACGTAAACTAGTGAGTGCGTGTAAAGTCTGCAATAAATACAGTGGTTGTGCAGTGAGCTCAGGGAGTTTGTAATAATTACAGTGGTAGTCCGTGTAATAGAGAGCGGTAGAGCAGCATGACCTTGGGTAACGCTGGAGCCCCTGTAAGGTTTGTATTACAGCAGCGGTGCAGTGTGAGCTTGGAGTAACACTGGAGCCCCTGTAAAGTTTGTAATACAGCAGCGGTGCAGTGTGAGCTTGGATAACACTGGAGCCCCTGTAAAGTTTGTAATACAGCAGCGGTGCAGTGTGAGCTTGGATAACACTGGAGCCCCTGTAAAGTTTGTAATACAGCAGCGGTGCAGTGTGAGCTTGGATAACGCTGGAGCCCATGTGAAATGTGTATTACAGCAGCGGTGCAGCGTGACCTTGGGCAACGCCAGAGCCCGTGTAAGGTTTGTAATACAGCAGCGGTGGACTGTGAGCTTGGAGTAACGCTGGAGCCCCTGTAAGGTTTGTATTACAGCAGCGGTGCAGTGTGAGCTTGGAGTAACGCTGGAGCCTCTGTAAAATGTGTATTACAGCAGTGGTGCAGTGTGAGCTTGGAGTAACGCTGGAGCCCCTGTAAGGTTTGTATTACAGCAGTGGTGCAGTGTGAGCTTGGAGTAACGCTGGAGCCCCTGTAAGGTTTGTATTACAGCAGTGGTGCAGAGTGAGCTTGGAGTAACGCTGGAGCCTCTGTAAGATGTGTATTACAGCAGCGGTGCAGTGTGAGCTTGGAATAACGCTGGAGCCCCTGTAAGGTTTGTATTACAGCAGCGGTGCAGTGTGAGCTTGGAGTAACGCTGGAGCCTCTGTAAGATGTGTATTACAGCAGCGGTGCAGTGTGAGCTTGGAATAACGCTGGAGCCCCTGTAAAGTGTGTATTACAGCAGTGGTGCAGTGTGAGCTTGGAATAACGCTGGAGCCCCTGTAAGGTTTGTATTACAGCAGTGGTGCAGTGTGAGCTTGGAGTAACGCTGGAGCCCCTGTAAGGTTTGTATTACAGCAGTGGTGCAGTGTGAGCTTGGAGTAACGCTGGAGCCCCTGTAAGGTTTGTATTACAGCAGTGGTGCAGTGTGAGCTTGGAGTAACGCTGGAGCCCCTGTAAAGTGTGTATTACAGCAGTGGTGCAGTGTGAGCTTGGAATAACGCTGGAGCCCCTGTAAGGTTTGTATTACAGCAGTGGTGCAGTGTGAGCTTGGAGTAACGCTGGAGCCCCTGTAAGGTTTGTATTACAGCAGTGGTGCAGTGTGAGCTTGGAGTAACGCTGGAGCCCCTGTAAGGTTTGTATTACAGCAGTGGTGCAGAGTGAGCTTGGAGTAACGCTGGAGCCCCTGTAAGGTTTGTATTACAGCAGTGGTGCAGTGTGAGCTTGGAGTAACGCTGGAGCCCCTGTAAGGTTTGTAATACAGCAGCGGTGCAGTGTGAGCTTGGAGTAACGCTGGAGCCCCTGTAAAGTGTGTATTACAGCAGTGGTGCTGTGAGCTTGGAGTAGGAGCACCGCTGAAGCACGTGTAATTATAGCAGCGATGCAGTGTGAGCTTGCGCAACGCCAAAGCCCGTGTAATGTTTGTATTACAGGCAGCAGCGGTGCAGTGTGAGCGCCGAAAGCCGGAGACCGTGGTATATTTGTAGTAATTACAGCGGCCGTTCTGGGCTGCCCGTCCCCCTCCGCCCCCCTAACCCCGTTGTGATTTGCAGAACGTGGGGTTTACAAGCTCAGTAAATCCGGATTTAAGAATTACTGGGGAGGCCGCCTGCCCAGGATCAGAAGCAGCCCCCCGGGTCCCCATTATTCAGGCATCTGCGGGCTCCGGGGGCTGCTGGCCTGTGTTCTCAGAGGCAGCTGGCAGGCACGCGGGCTGCTGGGAGGAGTGTGGCAAGACAGCTGTGATAGGGGCAGTACAATAGGGAGGGGAGCTGCCTTTTAGTTTGGGGTCAGCCATTCCAGCTGTGACTGAAATAGGCCCTATATGCCCTGCCTCGCTGAGTTTTCTCTTCGGGCATGGGTGCACCGAGCCAGCTCTTTCATGTGGGTAAAAGAAGCCGTCACGTGCCAGACAATGGCGCCGGGTTTGTGTTTGGAGTGAAAGCCATGCGCCGCGTGCCCAGCACGTAGGTGTGCTGTGTTGCTTCTCGTGCACGTGCAGGTCAGGTGTCTGATTCCTAAGAGCTGGGCTGCCTCGTCGGTTGTGAGAGTTGCACGGAGGTGTTAGGGACCGTGTCTTGTCTCAGCTGTCGCACCGCTGGAAAATGTTAAGACCTCTATTTCTGAAATGGCAATTCTTCCTCTAAGGGTTTTCAATTAATGTTTGACCCCCCCCCCCTTAAATGTTCTGCTGTCGAATTTGGAACGTTTCTAAACGTTTCTTAAACTTATATTGATGTTTTTATGCGAATTCGGGTTTAAGATGTTAATGTCTTTTATCTCTCACAACGTAATGAATTTCTGGCTTCTGTTGAAGATAATGATGTTTTATTTCCTTTACTATTTTGAAATTGTTGATTTATTTTGCTCTTATGTGGGCCTCCTTTGGCGCTCCAAATTGCGAAAATAAACTCGATTTGGCTTGCCCTCTGTCTTGTAGTAAGTGTGTGGGATTCATTTTATGATTCTGGTGACGTAAGTGCTTTGTTTTGGTAACCGACCGATTTGATTTGAGCTTTATTGTCATTAATATGGCCTCACGGCGCTGTAGGTTGTGCCACCTTCATGGCCTGGTCTGAGACAGGCTGCTGTAAGGTCTCCGTGTCCGAGCTGAGTTACCTCTGGTAGAGCGTAACAGCCACCACAAGAAAGAACACGCCCACCCTTGAAATACATTTGCAACATTTTTAGTGTCGAAGGAAAGGGATGGGGACTAAAGAGTCTCTAGAGCATAGAGGTCAAGTGCCTTATGCCAGGTGCAACACCTTAACCCACTCCTGGCTTAATCGACAACACCAGCTTTGCCTTCTAGAACTTGTAGCTTTATTTTTGTTTGTAATTGTTGACTTAAATCTCCCAGCATGCAAAGCAATGTTCCATATTAACCCAGGACTGGTTGAAGGAGTCCTATCTGGCATTGGGGTTCTTAGCAGCTATGCTACAGTGTTGTTGCACTCAGGAAATTGGCATGAACCAGATCGTATTTGTATTTTATTAATATATGTACAGGATTTCACCTCACTAGCGGCCGTTTCCAACTCACTTATCCCCTCGTAGGGCCTCTGAAACAGTCTCTCTCAATTCTTCAGCAACAGGATCACAGCCATTTACAGCAGTTTCATTCACAACTGGAACCAACAGACCACGCCAAACGCTGCCAGATATTATCCAAAGAACCTATGCTAACCACATGGCCTGTCATCACCTCAGAAGAAACTTTTGCCACCATGAATTCCATCCACTTGGGGACCACATCAGAATCCTACCCTTCTGTGCTTGCCAACTACAGTCCGAGATCTCTGTTACAATTCCTGGACAAACTCTTAGAGTAAATCATCAACAGATGCCTCACTGAATAACTCTGCGAACACTAACTCTTCGGCACCTCTCAGTCTAGTTTCAGACCCAACTGCAGCATGGAACCTGCCTTTATTATCACCTGGAATAATATCTCCCAGACTCTGGACGGAGGAGATATGGCAGCCCACATCCACCTGGTCCACTCTGTAGTTGTTGACAAACCCCAACATCATCCAACGCCGGACACACAGTCGGATGTGTCTGCTCCTTCCTGACTGGAAGGACCCAGTTAGCCAGCCTGACACAGTACAGCTCGGATGCCCTAACCTCATCTGCAGAGTTCCGCAGAGATTTTGCCTGAGCCCGACCCTCTTCAATGTATACATAATCCCTCTATCATCATTTACTCTCACTACCTCAGCGTCTTCTCCATCTCTCTTACTCTCCACACAGCTAATACTCTCCCTCACGGACAAGATGCTCAGTACCTGACTCATGATCAAAGTCTGCATGACTGAAATTGGCCACCAGAGGAGAACAAGACCGAAATTGTGACCAACAGTCCTAGGACCAACTCCTCCCCACTCCCCCCCCCCCCCCCATGTCAAGAACCTTTGGATCATCATTGACAGCAAACTATACATGACCACCCAAGTCAACGCCATCACTGCCTCATGCTTCCATACGTTGAGGAAGATTTTCAAATGTCTCCCCGATCTGCACCTGGAAAGTTACACTTGCCCTTGTCACAAGCAAGCTGCACTACATAAAACACCCTCTATACCAGGATCAACAACAAAAAACTCACTGGAAAGCTGCAGACCATTCAGAACTTGGTGGCGAGAATCGCTCTTAGCCTCCCACGCTGCACTCGCATCACACTACACCTGAAGGAACTCTAGTTGCTCCCCATGCACAGACAGGCACATTTCAAGCTTTTCACCCCCACTTACCATCCCCCACAAGCTTTTCACCCACACTTACCAGCCCCCACATGTTATGTGGAGGCTGGTAAGTGTGGCTCAGCGTACCTCCGCTATCGCAGCTGCTTTCACAAACCTTCCTGAAACTTCCACTCATCTGTACTCCTACTTTGCCACATCCCGCGTGCACGGAAAACCGGATCCGGCAGCGGTGCCTACCACACACACAGAAAAGCCTTCTCCCCACTTCTTGAATCCTGCAAGAAGCTGGGGACCTGGCTTTTCAAGTAGTCCCACTAGGCCCTAGGTTTGGCTAGACTCACCTGCTTAGCGCCTAGATACCCTAGGTCTGTAGAGATGCGCTCTGCAGATCTGCGTAACTTAACATAACATAATATTGTACATGTTCTAGAATATTAAGTGTCAAATACTCGTAAATATCAGAAGTAATATTATTAAGCGTCATCCTCAAGCTTGTCAATTTCTAATACTAATAGTACATTTGACTAACAAACGTGCCCAGTCGATGTTTTGATTCTTAGGACAATATATTTTACGAACCATCAGGGTAAGGCCTCCTGCAAACCCATTTTTGGAAAACATCAACCAGGTGTTGGGTCTTGATGTATCAACTGGGTTTGCTCGTTCTGTTTGTATGGTGAAATTCGTTGAGGCATAATGACCGTAGTTTTATGTAATCGATTTTCCAGATACCACTACGCGGTTGACCGACGTTTAGAATATCCCCAATTATGGTATTGCTTTCATGTAATCATCCACCAAATGTCCACTTTAAAACTTTCATAATAACCATCGTTCATACAAAATGCTTGCGCACTGCATTTATCTTCTGTCGACACTTCTTTTAATGTAAAAACGTTTTTTTCTTTAAGGCCAAAGGCCGCCTGAGCTCTGTTTCTACAGTTCTTATTTATTCACTCTAAGCCGCATTCTACTCGGGGCAGCGATTGTTTTCTGAGGACAAGGAGGAGTGAGTTATTCAGTGGATCGAAAAATGCAGGGCCTTGGTTCGAGTCGTCTCCTCCTGTTATTGATATATTAACTGAAAGTCTTAGTATCTGAGCAGGTTCAAGTCTTTGAGAAACTCTAAAGGCTGGCGAAATAAAACATCGGTGGGAAAGTAGGGGGAGCGGGGGCTGCGTGATGAACAATTAGGGTAGGAGATTTACCTATGGTTGAAGTTTCTGAACTTGGAATATAGGCAAGCAGGTTCCAATCCCGGCGTTAGCTCAATGTTATGTGATTTTTGGCAAATCTGTGTCTGAAAAAGGACACGTGCAAGGCACTCAGTTTCTTTAATAAAGCGCTGTAATTATACAATACCAGTATAGCGCTATAAAGAACTGCAAAACAAAAGCACAGATTGTGTCTTGTACTGTACAAGACACATATTCTGTGGTTTTGTTTTGCAGTTTGTTGTTGTACTTAAACCTGGACCGACCGAGCCCCCTCGGAGACGTGGGACTGACAGCGAACTTCTGTTCACGTGGGTTGAGAGCGCGTATCCAGCGGTCCCGCGCAGTGCATTTTAGGGCCTCGCTGGACTGCCATTTACACAAAGTAAATTAAGTTATGGCGAGCGGCGCCATTTCCTTTATTGGATAATGGCTAAGGGCTTCCGGGGATGGCATTGATTCGATGCGCTTAACTTGATTATCCTGCAGGCTGCAGCCCTTATGGTACGGGTAGGGAGCGAGTGACCTGCGGGCGCAGGGTCACGGGTGCTTCTTACTCTAAGTAAATGTGATACGGAGGAACTTTCACCCCAATTCAACATGGTGCCCAAGGTACACTTTGGTCTAGCAGGATCACAAGGCTCGGGGTAACCGAAAGCCATATCTGTGGTTATGAGCTTTACATACTGTTGAAATCTAGAACCTAAATACACTTGTTTCATTCAGAGTAAAACCAGCATTGGCAAATCCAATGGGTCTGAACTTGACCGTCAGCCTTTTGGCTTTTTCAGTACTTGCTTTGCTATTGTTGCAACGGAAATTCCTCTGCATGGCAAAAGACGTGTACCCCTGCCCTAAGTGTCCAACTGTACTGTTATCTGGATCCCTAACACTGAGTTTTGTTTTCTTAGGCAAACACAGATCATGTATGTGCGCCATGATGACATAGGCCTGTTCCACGGATTGCGGTCTTGTTGGACCGGATGGAGCGCCCAAAGCGCTACCCTCATAGTGCTGGATTTAAGCAGCACAGTGATGGCAGCATACCCCGTACTGATCAGTAGTTGTGAAAAGGTCCATTTTACTTTGTGTCACTGGAGGGAGGTCTACAGGCTCACTCACATTTTTAAAGTTTAGCTGCTGGGTGCTTAACTCACCCTTTCCCTCCAAGTAGATGTAGAGTGCTGCTCCGTACAGTAGTAGTGACTCTGTGCTGGATGTACTTGTCCCTGGGAAGGGTCCAGTACAGGGATAGAGCTGTGCTGTGCAGTACGTGTATGGTTAAGGCAAGTACTGAGTGTATGAGTGCCTGCAAGGAATACAGTACAGGAGAGATGTAGGTAGTGCTGCACATTGCATGCACAGCGAAGAGCATGTGTGCTTGCAAGAAGTATAATAAGGAAGGGTGAAGTGTTGTGTAGCACACACATGGTGAGTGTGTGTGCTGGCAGTGTGTGTTTGCAAATGGCACACCCTGGTAGAATGCAGAAAGGTTACAGTATTGAACAGTGTGCACAGATGGAAATGCGTCTGCTGAATGTATGTGTCTGGTGGCACAATGCCTGGAGGTAACCGTGCTGGACAGTAAGTGTGCTCTGAATGTACACTGAGTGCAAGTGTGTCTGCAATGGTAGGACCCTCAGTGTAATATTTGGGAAGCCCAGGCCTGCCTGGTGAACACATGAGGGACAGAGGAATCCCTCTCACCCCCTCCCCCCCCTCCCCCAAAGACTTGTTTATTGCTGCATTCTTGTGAGCTCGGTGGGACACTCTGATGGAGATCCCCCCTTTGCACTTCAAAAGACTGCCCTTTGATTCAATGAGAGATCACAAGGAAGGGGCCGGGGCACATCTCCGGAAGAAGATGGGGCTGATAAGGGAATCATATAGAGTAACCTTTTGACGCACATATCACTGTAGCTGACATCCAGGTGTGAACTCTAGTCGCTCCCATGGCCTTTGTTGTGGGACTATCAGCTTCAGACTCTTTCCTTCTGTGACAGATGGCTTTCAAGAGGAAAGAAGAGAGAGAACAATGTTCACTTCAAAAGAAGCAAAACCCCAACATCAAACTTCAAAGACACAGAACTTAAAGCACATTTTGTTTCTAGAAAAGGCCTACAAGAAGGGTAGGTTGAGACCCCAAATGTTGTAATCTACCAAGCAGCCAGACAGGCTGAGTGAGAAGGGGAAGTTTTGCCAGAGTTCTCCCTGTGGCCAGGACTGGGAGGGAAAAGTCTGCTAGACTTCCTGCTGGTTGAGGGGACATCACCCAGGGAAACCAAGGCCACCTGCCCTGCAGCGCCAGCGCTTGCCTGCTTGCCAAGACCGGTGTTTCTCTGTAAGGAAGAGGAGAGCATTGAAGGGAGCGAGGTCCAGTGGGGAGCCTTACCAAGAGGACATCTGAGCGAGGTGTGAGGAAACCGCTGTGGCCCGTGTGCAGGATTGATCCAGTGACCCCCATATGCCAGGAGAGGGCCGCCATAGACTGAGCAGTGCATTGAGCACTGTACAGAAAGTGCCAACCCTGTACCATCTTGTTGCTGTGACTCTGTATGCCAGAGGGGTCCACTTTTGAAGTGATTATTGTAAGCGCACTGAGACTCGTGACCATTTTAGCGTAGACCTTGTCTGCCAGGAGGGGCCACCATGGGTTGGGCATTTGCACCGGAGGAGTCTGCGCTTAGGCCTTAAAGTACCACAGCAGCCCGTATGCCATGAGGGGCTGCCGGTACCAACACTGCCTGGACGCTTGGGCCATTGCCCGGGAAAAGACAGAGACTTACACCAGCAGGTCGAGACCGCACATCAAGGCCTGCCCCTGACTGACCCCCCCAAGGACCGTGAAGGTCGCTATGGAAGACATCACACCCATGCTGGGCTCCAGTCGGAAGCTGGAGGATCAAATACCCCCTCCTCTGTGTGGGAAGATTGACTTACCGCACCATTGCTGGCTGAGGACATCTCCTGTCACTGGGAAAAGACGGAAATGCTCTTTGGGAGAGAGAGCCTGCGCCTGCCAGGTGCTGCAGCTTGTACCGTGAGGGGGAGTGTGTTGTTGCTTACAAATGTCATTGTTTCTTTGAATGTGTGGAGTTAGACATAAAATACTTATTTTTCTTCTAAAAGCAAGTATTTCATTGGACATCGATTCATTGACAGTACTGTGTGTACTTTTGAGTTGAGTCTGATTCTCTAACCTGTATTTGCATCCCTGCCCCCACCGAAAGAGCCTTTGACTGCTCATCCACAGCTACCTCTGAGATTCAAGTGCAGAAGGGGTACTTAGCCCAGTTTCTTGGAATCCATAGTAGGGCGAGCCCTGGGACATCAGGAGTAAAAGGCCTTAACCACAACGTTTGGGACCAGTAATCCCTGCGTGACATGTAACCCTCCAAAAGGCATTCTAACACTCATGGTTTTGAAAAACTTCTTTTTCGAGGTAGCTGCGAGGCCCACATCATTCTAAAAATGGAAATCTGTTTTGATCAAAAAGAAAAAACGTTACCACTGTAGTCCCTTGACTTAAGGGAACTACTTTGTGCATGGATTTGTCTCTTGTGAAAGAGCACAATGGCACAACTCATATTGAGGTCGCCAGGAGCTATAGTGGGCTGACCCACTGCCCCATGCTCTGTGTTGCAGTTGGCAAAAGAACAGTGTGAATGACACAGTACCAGACCGATGGGTGAAGAGGGATTGCTGAAAGCCAATGTAGGTATATTATACCTATACTTTTTGTAAAATCAGAGATCTTTGCTAATGCCAGACCTAAAAAGAACCCACGAGTTGCAGCCTAGGGAAGCAAACCTGGTTCTTGAGCATCATGATCAACATTTAGTACTCCTGACAAGCCAGAGGTTTGGGAGAACCAGAGCCCTTCAGTTGGAGTTGGCATCTGATCCTACCATACTTGAGATTCCCACAAACAAACATTTGACAGGGACAGCTGTTTTGGCTTTAACACGGGGACATTTGTTTAACCAATGTTTCTTAACCCCTTGGCTGCGGGGCTCATTCCCCTGCCGTGCTGGGGGGAGAGGGGTGCGCACAGCGCCCCGGTGCTCATGACGAGCTCAGCTCGTTATTAGCCACGGTTCTCGTGTGCTCATTACGCCACGCACGTTCTTAGAACGCTCAGCACAGCAGGGGAATTACCTCCGCGTGTGAGCGTTCTAATGGTCATGACGAGCTCAGCTCGTCATGAGCACATGAGAACCATGACTCATGACGAGCTGAGCTTGTCATGAGCGTGGGAGGGGTTAAACAGTGCACAGACAACAGGCAGAGGACAAGTGGTGCATCTTGCGCCACAGAAGTTCAAGCTTCTCTTGCACTTGACATCATCTATTAGAGAACTCAACGGGGATCAAAATGAGTATACAACATGATATGGTCACTGGGATAGCAGAGGGATTGTTAGGATGCAGAGAGAGAAGAAAATTGGAGTTGTCTGTAAATGTACAGTGTACACACTGCCCATCTGAAGTAACTTGTTCATTTGTGAAGAGCTCCTTTGGAATATGTTGCCTAGTTCACAATGTCTCACCTGTTTAGACTTGAGTAACTATGAACCTAGCTGGCGAGCAATCAAGACCTGTACTTTGTAGAAGCCGAGAGCTGCTTCAGACCCGGGTACAATAGATAGGCGGTTGTCTTTTGTTATTGTTGATAAGTGAGGTGATTTTTGAAGAGATGTGTTTTTAGCTCCTTTGGAAAATGGAAAGGAGAAGACTTCAGGCTGTTCTAGAGGGAGTTGTTGTTGCATAGCTTTGGAAGTGCCTGTTTCCTGATATTTCCCTTTTTGCCCATCTTCATTTTCAGTCTGTTGATATCATGGCTTTGTGTGTTGTGTTTGCATTTTAAGAAGGTGAGTTTTCCGACTGGGTAAGATTGATACTGAGATGCTGGCGACTGAGGTGTTGCATCTGCAGAAGTGAGAGACAACCAGGCATTGAGTGGTGGGTCTGAAGTCTACCTCCAGGAGTAAAGGCTTGAATCTTTGCAGGAGTGGTTGCAAATATTCAGCAGTTATTGTTAGTTTTGTGTGAAGTCTCTCTTGACGCAAAAGCATGATCTGTGATGAAGAACAGGCATCCTGCTTTGATAATTGAATCTCTCTCTTCCTCACTCAGGCAGTGGCCCTACCTACGAGGTGCAGCCTTACCTTTATTTAGCTTTGACATTGTTTGCAGCAGTTCTGTTCTGCAGCATATGGTCCACCAATATACTTACACCCTTTCGTGGTACTACGAACAAGGGGCTTCTACCACTTCCCAGATGCAGCCTCTATGGAAAACGGCTCCGCCTCTAAAGTTTCTGTGTTGATATGTTATTCTTGCGAGACATTCAATGAATGGGGAAGTTGAGGATGGGGTGGAAGGGTGATTGGTTAGATGCATGAACGGACGGGAGGGTGGTGGGTAAGTGGGATGATAATAAATGAATGGGTGGAAGGTAGGAATTATGTATGTATGGGTGAGTTAATGTAGTGGATATGTGGGTGGAGGAACGTATGAGTGGAGGACTAAATTAGCTGTTGGGTGGATGAATGAGGCGTTTGGCTGATAAAGAGGTGGATGGAGGACTAGGTGGTTGAGCTGGTGAGTGGCGGGTTGAATGTGTGTATTCTCTCTTGCCTAGTTCCGCACTGCGGGAACACCCACAGCAGCGAAGGACCAGATTTGGTGCAGCACTCTAAAGCTCATTACGATAAAGACATCTTTTGCTTTGAAAGCAAGTGGCATAATCCAACAAGCAGTCTAAACATGTCTTCAAGCCTGCTGGGGTTACATTCAGCGGTTACAGGGGTGCACACGGGTGGACAGAAGCACCACAACCTTACACCCTAAATTTGTAAACCATCGTGGCTGTCTGGCACAAGTCCTAGAAACAAATAGGTGTAGTGATACAGCATTAAAAGCAAAACTATAAGTTCATATTGCAATGTAATGTGATCCGGAAGGAGTGAAGTGTGAGTGAGGAGACCACAGTCTCTGGACCACAGCCGCCACGGTTGGCTGCAGCGGGCCACCCACCTTGTTCTTTCACCTCACACTCCGTGCTCCTCATATTTCCATAACCATGGCACAAATGTATACTTATTTTAACTGAAGTTTTCCAGTGGAAAGCAGAAGAACAGTGTGACAGATGCATTAAAACAGAAGGAAAATTCTAATGGAACCCAGAGCTTGACGTACTAAGAGACGGGGCGACGCAAGTGGTCGCAAATTGCATTTGGACTTTTTTGCGATCGGTCTCTGATTTTGTGCTGCAACCAGTGTACTAATGGGTCATGTCACAGACTCTCCAGTCACAGGGGGTCACAGAATGAGATGTCTAATGAAACTTAATTAGGCAGGTCGCCAGTGCCGACCCTGTGGAAGCGTTAAGGCACTCAAAATTTCAGGGGCCCCCTCGCAAATGATCTCCTAAAACGTTTTTAATGTTATAACCAAAATATTTTTTATAAACCAATTTTATTACAAAAAACGAAACATTTACAATTATTAATGTGATTAAATTAATTGGAAACAATTTAAGAAAGCTTGATTGTAATTTTCTTTCAAGATCAAATCAATATTATTTTGATCCTTTGTTGTGGGGCCCCGGAAAGGAGTGGGGCCCATAGGCCGGTGCCTACTTTGCCTATGTGGGAATCCGGAACTGCAGGTCGTTATTTGCAAGGCCCTGTGATTAGCTACACACACAGGTACAAATAAAGATGGTTTCCGAGGAAAGTAGACCATCTTCCATGTTGTCTGCATTCCCAAATCGCAAACGTATGTTTTAAAAAAAAAAAATCGGCCAGTGTTGTCTGAGATAATTCACAAAGGTCATGGTGTTCCAAGGGAACACCATCCCTTTTAGGAATAGGCCCTCTCCTCCTTTGAGGTGTAGGTAACAGATAAATGTTTTTTAACACAACTGTGATTACAATCCATTAAAATATCACATCGTGACTCACAATTAGGAGGGGGTTCACCTTTCACTCCCATTCTAAGTGCAATTCGGAATGGATGGCCCAACACATTGTTCAGGCCAGAAAGCCTTTTCAGTCTGGCAAAACGGGTTTAGTACAGCGCGCACAGAACTTTAGCATGTGCAAAACCTGTGGTTTTGTAAATTGCAGTGTTTGCCAAACCAGAAGTGTTTACTACATCTGACCCCAAGAGTTGAAAAATATATTTAGATTGGAATCTGTTTTATGACCAAACGATGCACGGATAAATAGTAGTTTTTTGTCTTCTATATCTCTGCACCTGACGGCATTACAGACCAGTCCCTTTCACCTACAAGGATGCGCTTTCTTTATAGGAAAATGAAGCCTTTGGCATATTTGACAGAGGTCAGAGTTCTAGTTGTTTAATATAATTCTGTGATTTTAGTAGGAGGAGAAACATCACAGAAGAGCCAGGCTGTGCTTCTCACCGGAAGAGTGGACAGGGCTGTAATGTGTATGACGTCAGAGAGGGGCAGGGCTTAGAAGGGAAATGGGCAGGGTCTGAGGGGTTATTCCGAATAGCACCCGACTGCCATGACCCAGCTGCCCTCGGACTAGTGTGCAGTGTCCCTGACGGACTGAGACTCCTCCAGTGCTCAGGAGTGTGAGGAAGAACTGAATAAAGTCCGCAGTGACGGGTGTGGGGGACAACAGGAGTAGTGGGGGGAGGGAGAGAGGGGGAGAACAACAGGGACACATGGAGCTGGGGCTGGCAGCGGTATCAGGAGCAGGGGCATGAGTGCTTCTCAGAAGTACTTCTCAGCCGAGTTCAGCTAGCACATATAGCTGCCCTGAAACACCAGTGCCATTGACAAGGCACTAGAGTGAGATAATGGTTTCAGCTCCCTTTGCAAGGAACAAGGCTCCTGCTGTTACATCGCCGCTTCAATTTTCTTAAAGCAGGACACCTGCATAATTTCAGCCCTTATGTGCACTGTAGCATAGCTCAGGAAATGGAAGTGCTGGTTTGCAGAGCATGGAAATGCGAAGCTTCCTCTCATTTCACACTTTGGGAGCAATGTTCTAGTTAATGCCTTCGCATCAACTTCCCCCTTAAACACCACTATGCCAAAATACAAAAGTTGCAATCTACAGATCCTGTTATGAGGTAACAGTGCATGTTCTACTAAATACAATAAATAGGTATGTATATGTGAATGTACATGTGTTTCTATGGCACAAACTTAGCCACGAGGCAGTGGATCCATGTACTAAATTTAAGACGAGCATACGGTCAATGAGTGATGCAGCGGTAGCTGGAATGTGGACAGTTAATGTGTTGTGATGTGGGTGACCTTTCAAGAGGTGACTATTCAACTCTTTTCTAATTTGCAGCAGCTTTGGGGCAGTCCTGAAGGATACAGGGATGTTGTTCCATATCCTGGGTGCATAGATGGAAAAGGCCTTCTGCCTTGTTCTTTCTTTTGTACACTCTTAGTCTGTAGGCTGAGAGTGTGGCTACGTTTGTTTTGAGACCACCAGAAATGGTGAGCGTGTCTTCAACATAAGGTGTGCTGGTCGTGATGTCTTTGTAAATGATTTAAGAAAACAATGGTCCTTAGCATGAATATATACAAAGAAAAGATGATATAGACCATCTTTTCTTTGTTTATATTTTCATGCTAAGGACTATTGTTTTCTATAATAGTTGATACCCAGGGTCCTTAGTCACCCTCTGGGTCCCCTTGTCTTTATAAAATAATGTCTTTGTAAATGATGCAGCTGGTTTTGAAGACATGTGGGCCGGCAAAAGAAGCCGATGGAGTTTCCTCAGGTTTGGGGTTGTTGTGATCATACGTATTCAGGGCCTGGATGAGACGTGCGGAGTCTGGGAGGCAATGGAGCAGGTGTGACCATCATCTACATATTTTATTTACTAGAGTTATGGGAATGGATTTGATTGCCATTACCACAGACATTTTGTTCTGGCTTTGTTCCTAAAAATCTGTGCCTGTTACAGTCAAACCAGAATGTTTAAAATACGTTTTCCATATTTTTGTATATCGGACCAAGTTTATTGAAAAGATTTTATATTTGCCGACGTTTCACCTTTGAAGCAACAGCAGTCCTAATAATGAAACTAATTTGTGGACAAGAATTTTGCTTGGATTTGGTTTTGGTGTGGAAGGGAGGAGTTAATCCAATCAAGATGTGAATGATAGAAATGCACATGGGTATATTTTTTATTATACATAGGGTTTTTAGGTCTCTCCTACATATCTCTTATTCTTTACAAATCGGCGGGTTGCAACCTACCCAGAGAGTACCATGTGTTTTTGTTGTCACTCTCATTTGCAATCTTTTGATTGCTTAGCTCCCGTATGCCTCCCTTCCTATTTTGTGTCAACTCCTCTCTAGATCATAGACCAAGTGCATGTGTTCTTCCTTGTCTTTATTCTTGCATGCCTTTTGCAATGCCCTTATTTATTTGAATTTTTTTTTTTTGTTAAATTTTTGGAAGACCTTTATTGATAGAAAAAAGCAAATACACTCAGCAAGGAGCCCGAGGGCTCACACATACAGTACAGTGCAGCATTGTAAGAGCGCAAAGGATCCGTTACAGAAAGACTGAGGTCTAGTTTTAAAAGTTTTTTCCTGGAGGATAGACAGGAGCAGGATATCATAGCACAACAAGTCGGTTCCGGTGTTGTACAATCAGGATAGACAAGCGCTCACCGGAAGAAACCACCGGTGTCGCTGAGCATCACCCAGAAGAGAAACGTCTAAACCCAAAAGAAGAAAAAGAAAAAGAATAGAAGGCCCATAGAACAAAAATAAAAACAAACCCCCCACCCCCCCGTCCACCCCCCCACCCTGCACCCCTGCAGCTGGCTACGGCCTACCCCCCCCTAGCAGTGTGCCTGTCGCCCAATAAAAGGAGTCCAGAAATATAGAGAGTAAGAAAGGATCCTATTCTAATGCTCTCATAAAATAAGAAAGGCGGGGAGGAGCCCGCCACCCGTCCCCCGGCTCCGCTCTCCCGTGAGGCCAGTAGCAACACAAAGCATGATGCCCGATAATAATAACATACATGATACGCAGAAGAAACTGGAAGCACAGAAGCAGCGCACAATGAAAGCAAGGTAGCAACACCCAACCCATATGTCCAGGGCAGCAACAAGGACATCCCCAAACCATGAACGCAAGCGTATGCCCCCGACCCATTCTTTCTGCTCCATCAATGCGTACCCCGGACACCCAAAGGAAACTATCCCCCGGCTGCCCCCTCCCGCGAGAGCAATGCCAGAACAGGAGTCGGCAGTCTGGTGGCAAAAAACAGTTCGCAGAACACAGAATGGAGCACAGAGTCAACCCATCACACCATCAGTAATAACAGCATTCCCCCCAGCCGCCACAATCAATAACGAGGAATCCGCCAGTCCGAGAGGAGAAGTGTCTATCCCTGTCCCGTTTTCTCCTTACCACCGCAAACCAATGTAGTCGATGCAGGTGTAGTCGGCAGTCCAAAAATGTCCCCGTGGTGTGAGCGACTCGACATGTCCGGAACAAGCAAATCCAGTAGTCCCAGGGAAGGTGCAAAGTACGCCATCTTCAACTCGTAGGACACAGCCGGGACAGGGAGGGAGACCTCTGTGTCCAGCACCTCCCGAGGTGGGTCTCGGGGAACTGCGAGCACGTCACGGGGGGAAGGCTCACGCCGTGACAGGAACCCCGAAGGAGCATACGGTCTCGGGAGATGACCTCCCGCGGCAGAAGTCGTTGGGAGGCTTGGGATCACGAAGGCGCCACTGTCGCCGGAGGTCGCCATCTTATCACAGGCGGAGGCGGAACAAAGAGCGATGCCGAGACCCTGCGAGTCGGCCATCTTGGAACGGCCCGATACACTGAGCATGCCGTCCATCTTGTCCAGCAGGGCGCAGCCAGAATGTATCACATCAGAGCGGAGGGAAAGAACCGCTGCTAGTAAGACATCATAGCCATGAGTGGTAGCACACACTGTTTCAAACATGTCTCCCCGCTCAATGCGTCCAGAAACACAAGTCACAGCCGACTTTTCAGGATGCATCACGTTATGCCCACCACAGCATCAGGCAAAGAAACTCCGAGTCGGAGCAGGCTGCGCACCATAGAATAACAGATTGCCGCGTTGCGAGGAACAGATGA
Organism: Lissotriton vulgaris; assembly: GCF_964263255.1. Taxonomy (NCBI): domain Eukaryota; kingdom Metazoa; phylum Chordata; class Amphibia; order Caudata; family Salamandridae; genus Lissotriton; species Lissotriton vulgaris. Next base: position 1,763,538,029 of record NC_141685.1, on the reverse strand, counting down.
CTGAGCCAGGATGTAGACAGAAGCACAGTCGCACAATATGTCGTCCTGCTCGGTTCCGAGTACTCGGCCAGGCCGGGAGCCTCCCGCCATTAGCGGGCCGATGTGCAGGCAAAAGTCACATAAACAGCAGTCCGGGTGCCCTTAACATCATAATTACAGCCAACAGGTCTCCAGGCTCGCTCGTCTCAGCACCAGCGGTGCAGCGGGACGTGGGTCGCAGGGTCAGCTGCCCTTCGGTAGATACCGACCAACATTCCACAGTCGCCAAGCCCGACGACGTGAGCCTGACGGCCGGCCTCAACGTCCACGCGAGGTCCCGGCCTTCGTGTCAATGCGGGCCGCAAACTGTGCCCGAGCGTTTCTTCCACTTGCAGGAAAGCAAAAGCCCCAGGATTTCGCGGCGGGTCGTCGGAGCGCATCCGCTATCTAAATCGGCTACTTCAATACAGGATCTCCGGCAGGATAGTCTCGAAGGAGGAGATGGTCCCCGGAGCCGAGGGACTACACGTCCGATCCGAACGCCATCTTGGCTCCTCCCCCCTATTTTAATTTTTTAAAGAATTCCGGTATGTGCAATGTGCTTTCCTACATTTAACACTGGCATATGGCTTCTTATTTATGTTGCATTCACCCTGTCTGCCATCTCTAGTGGCACTTTATTTACTTATGCCCACAACTCTACTACTCTGTGCTACTTCACTCTATGCTACTCTACACTACTCCACTTCTCCACTTTATGGCACTCTACGGTACTCCACTCAACGCCAAAACACTCTCTCTTTGCCACTCTACACCACTTTAGTGTACAGTATATACTGATTACAATGCCACTCTACTCTACGCCACTCTACTCTATGCCACTCTACTCTAAGCCACTCTACTCTAAGCCACTCTACTCTAAGCCACTCTACTCTACGCCAATCTACTCTACGCCAATCTACTCTACGCCACTCTACTCTACGCCACTCTACTCTAAGCCACTCTACTCTAAGCCACTCTACTCTAAGCCACTGCACTCTGCGCCACTGCACTCTGCGCCACTGCACTCTGCGCCACTGCACTCTGCACCACACCATTCTACCCTATGCCACTCTGCTCTATGCCACTCTGCTGTACACCACATTACGAACTTTTAGCCATGCTGAACAGCAGCCACGCTGCTGTAGAACATGGCTAAAAGACATTGTCAAAGGCAATAGCTGTAATATAGGCTAGACCTATTGGCTTTAATAATGCTTGTTGTAAAGTGTTACTAATCACCATCTGCGTGACACCTGTGCATTCTTTAAGATTTGGATATATACTGTGATAGTTTACAGTACAGTAATGCAGAGACAGAAGTAGAGGATCCTAATCAAATAGGGTGGAGCATACCGGGGCTACCCGCCATCGAATGTGTCCCAAAATATAACGAAGCCATGAAGAACAGAGTCTTGAAGCCACATGAAGAAAGTATGTTGGTCTTGGGTGCCTGTCCTGTTAGGCTTGCAGGGCCAGCCGAGGAGGTGACTTGAAGAGCATAGAATTATTGTAAGGCAAGGAAAACGATGGCGTCTTTGACACTTTTATGAACTCGACAAAGTAAACCTCAAGTTACTGATGTGATGGTAAGGAATTCTACAGGGAGTTTGTGTAAGTCTCTGGGAGTGGTGGGCAGCAAAGGAATTGAATGCTCAAAATCCAATTGAATTCTCAAAATCTAAAACTCGACGTGCACCGCAACAGGTGCCAGTATGTGGAGAGGAGCGCAGTGTCCTTTTTATCCCACTTCCAGTTTCTTTGCATCAGTGTAAATAAGTACATCAGATTGGAGTGACCAGCTACTAAGTTGCTCCATTTTATTTCTACTGCAGCTCCCGTTTACGATCATTTTTGCAATTCCTGTACTTCTCTTCCTATAGTTGAAGCATACTTTTTTAAAACTATTTGTGTATTTCTGTGACCTTCTCCGCAACTCTTATTAAACTTCACAGTTAAGAGGGTGTGGGTGGCCACTCTCAAATGGATATGGCAGCTGTGGGATTGGAGGTTCCGTGTATGGAGTTTTACTTCCGGACGACCCGACTGCAACATACAGTCCAGTGGTTGCATGAGGGGAGCAACTGGGAAAAATGGTTGTTGGAAGGAATGCATGAGTGCGCCTCCCTGCCCAAACTGTTATTGTCTGGAGCTCGGGTCCCCGGCTGTGTGCCTTTAGTGGTCACCAAAGTATGCATGGCCTGGAATGTGTGGTATGGAAGGTGTTGGTAGAGCCCCATATGCACCGACTTAAGGATATGGATTTCTGCAAACGAGGATGGATGTATGGAGAATAGGGGGGTGCGTGGTACTACGGGATTTGTATCCCAATGATAGATTTATTGCTTTGACTGAGCGATGGCTACTTTTGACTGGGGGGGGGGGGGGGGGGGGAGCTCAACTCCTGCAGTATGCAAAGATGGCTGCCACGGAGCAAGGTATCTGGCCTCATTCCCAGATATGTCTTGAGTGCTTGTGGAGGTACTGTGCCTGGCAGGTGGGAAGCATTTGGTCTCTCAGCTCTGCAGAGTATTGGTGAGGATGCTCCTGCTCTGGTGATGGCTATTCAGGGCAAATTGCGTGAAGTCCTGGGAGAACAATCACTGACACAGAATCACATACTCTACATGAGGGGTGGCTAAGACCTCAACACATGCTCACTTCAAGATGATCCAATCTAATTTCATACACCAAGTTTATTTGACATCTAAATTATTGGGTATTATTTATGCGGGCCGAGCATCAGCGTGTCCTCTTGCACATGGTGTGGGAGTGTCCCCAACTAAAGGAGAACTTGCAAGAGGTGGGGGCAGTGCTTCAGCGTGCATCTGATGGGGCGATTGATCTGAGCCAAGGGTGTGCCTGCTTGGACTGGCTCCTGAACGCAAGAGGAGGCGGCTCAGTTAGCATTTTTTGCTACTAAGGCTGGTTCTGGCAAAACGTAGAATTGCAATTCAGTGTTTTTCTTTGGTTCTGTCTTTGATCTCTGACTGGCAGCGATATATGGCCGAGTGGCTGTAGCGGAAGAGAAGCATATGCGCAAGACTCACAGAGGTGATAAAGTAATGGGCAATATGAGAGCCTGGGAGGCGATGCGCAATGACTTATTGGAGCCCTGGGGTGCTAGGTCCCCATGAGGTGGGAGGGTGTGTTGGGGGTGGGGACCCTGGGATTGATGCACTCAAGAGAGCAATTTACCATGTGGCTACTGGTCTGGTGCGAAGATTGACCTTGACTTCTTCTATGTGCAGGTCTGGTCAAGTGGATAGAGATGCCAGAAAATTGTCATTGTGGTGCTTATGCAATGACAGTAGAGCGGGGTGGGGGTGGGGAACGATCATTGATGTCATTTGGTATTGTTATTGGGTGGACTGATTTTGAAAACATGCTGTGTTAGTGAATATTATTTCATTAGTAATATATACCAGAAAAAAACTTCACAGGCCCACTTTTGTGTTACACTTCAACTTACGTAGGTCCCCAATCTGCAAGCCTTCAGTATATAGCGAATACTCGGACCCTTTAACCATAATGTTCACTCTTTTTTGCGTGATGGGTTATTATTTTCTAAATTCTCTCTCAGACCCAATGTGCCCTTTACATTTTGCAGGGAAGTGGACAGGTCCCTGCGGCCTGGCCGCCCTCAGCTGCTTGACACCAAGTAATCCCTCGTGAGCCTGCCTTGCCCTCTCTAGGGCGAACCAGCCTCACTGCACACACCTGCTGCTAGAATGACCCATGACTTCTTGCCTTCGAACTTTAAACAGTAACATTTTCATAGTCATTCACGGGCTTCCTGCGTAAGATTTAGATGTGGCAGTGCGACATCCCTGGCACCAGCCCCGGGCACCACTCTCTCCTGTGACGGGATACTGCGAGGCACTGCTTCATCTAAAAGTAGAGGGTGGCTGGCAGCACGCGCACCCGAACAGGGAAGAAGGGAACCTGGCCCAGCAGTCTCTGCCTGATCCGGGATGACGCCACAGAGCTGCAGTCACTCTCCAGTATCGTGACATTGCACATACTTGTCATCGTGGTAACGACATCGATAAACCGACTTACTACAGTCATCAAAAAAATAAATACAAATAAATAAAAATCATCATTACAAGACAAGATAGCGCCTAGTGCGTTTACACCGTACTGTTCGTGAGTGGTGCAAAGGGAGCCGTGGTCCCAAGAAAAGTGCAATAAATATGCCCAATGAAAGCGCCTTACTTGTCAGGCGCTAGAGATGGCGACAGCTGGTGGTCGGATACTGCTGTCTGCAGGTTGTCTTGTGACTAAAAATGTCACGTGTGATATTTTGCATCGCTCAGTGTACTCTCAGACCTTACTACTTCCGCGTTCCTTTTAAGTGCTAGTTGGTGCACTTTTTTTCACCGCAATAGTTCAGGAACTCTAAATCCGGTCACACGTTTGAGAAGAGTCATCGTTCACGCATGACGCAGTTAGGGAAGGGCTGAGTCAGTGACAAGCTGCCGACCTCACGAGAATCCAATTGCAGAACTCTCCCCAAAAAAGCAATCTATGCGTTTGCGAGTTAAGCTGGTGTAAACCAGCATTTAATATTTCAGTTGGTCTAGCTTTGTGTTTATAAGTGAAACGTTTTGAGTTGAGAGGTGATGGGTGTCTTGCGTTTTGTTTGTTTAGGACTGTGATTGTGTAGGGTTCTTAGTTTGCATGTAGTATTCAGGGGCGGCTCTAGGTTCATGGTGGCCCTGGGCAGGGAGCGTAGGTAGGGGGCCCCGGAAGAGGGGGTCTGGGTGGGGCGGAGCGCAGAGGCCAGTGAAGAGGGGGGGGGGTCGTGGTGTTTGGAAGTTGTATAGAGCCAGAGGCCACCAAATCCCTGCCAGGGGCCCCCACACAAATATGTATCCATCCTCAGAGGATTATTATTTTAAGGATATATATTGGCGTGGTGGCCCCTTGGGTTTGGTGGCCCTGTGCAGGTGCACAGCTTTCACATGCCTAAGGCCAGCCCTGTAGTATTATAGATGTGTAGGTAATACTAGAATGTATCAGAGAGGATCTTGTACTGAGATACTTTTTTAGCATTCTAAGCAAGACAGTCTTCGTATGTATAGCGTATGTGCAAATATGCAAATACAGTCTGATACGAAAGAGAGACTCCCATTGTAGCACACTGGGAAACGGGAACTCTAAATTAGACTGTGGTCCTAATATGTTGTCAATGTATGTTTTGCTTCGAGCTGTGCGTGTGTGTGTGCATGTATGTGTGTGTGTGCGTGTATTTGTGTGTGTGTGTATGTGTATGTATATATATATATATATATATATATATATATATATATATATTCACTGAAAAAAGCATAGGTTTCAAGCACGTTATAGTTCGGAATTAGCATTTAAAAAACCTTAGAAATTCACAGAAAAAACCATAGGTTTCAGGGGCGTTATAGTTAGCTGGACATTTCACTCATACAAAACCATTGAAATTCCCCTGTTTTAGTTAGCTGAACGAACTAGAACTCACGCGCCCGCAATGTACTTCTGATGACGTCACATATTACATCACTCATGACATGGATAGTGATATCACTCATGACTTCTCAAATTACATCACTGATGACATCATCCAGTGAATGCGTGTCTTTCTAAAAATTTAATATTTTTTATATATTTATATCTCAAGGTCGATTGAGGAATAAATGGGTAAATAAGTGTCTAAATGGATGGTTTTTTTTGTAAAATTGATTGTATAACTGACTAAGTGCATCTTAGTTAATACATGGGTTAGTGAGTAATGTTTAAATATGTAAATATCTGAATCATTCTCTCACTTTATGTATAAGTGGCTGCATGGGTTGGTGAGTAGCTACATGAGTGTGTATATGGGTTATTCGTTTTTTTGAGTATCAGTATGAGTGTTGGAGTGTCTGTATGGTTCTGTGGGGGTATTACTTAGCGCATAGATGCATGAATGAGTGACTCACTGTTTGTATGTGTTTTGAAGACCGCATGTGTGCAAGACTCTATGGGTGGATGAGAGTGTGTATGGGTGTGTTAGTGAGTGAATGACTGTCTCACTAGTGTCATAACTGTATATGCAAGTAAATGGATGTTTTATTCTTTATTAGCATGAGTGACTATGTGTGTGAGTAACTCTATGAATGAGTGGCGGTGTGTAACAGGATGTATAGGTGTATGAGTACAGATGATGAGTGAGTACATGTATGAGTGACTATATAGGACTGTTGGTGAATGAGTGGATGTGTATGTAGATTTTGGACTTACTGAATAGGTTGTATTAGGGTGAGAGGAAGTGTGCCACTCTATCACAAGGATGATGTCATCAGTGATGTCATCAGTGATGTCATTTGAGATGTCATCAGTGATGTCATGAACGATGTCACTGACCATGTCATGAGTGATGTAATATGTGACGTCATCAGCAGTGCATTGCGGGCGCGCAAGTTATAGTTAGCTGAACTAACTATAACAGGGAAATTTTAATGGTTTTGTATGAGTAAAATGTACAGCTAACTATAACGCCCCTGAAACCTATGGTTTTTTCTGTGAATATTTAAGGTTTTTTTAAATGCTAATTCCCAACTATAACGTGCCTGAAACCTATGTGTTTTTTTTTTTGTGAATTTCAAAGGTTTTTTTAAATGCTAGTTTCTAACTATGCCTACAGAGGTAGGACATGTGAAGAAAGAAGAAAAAACACACAGAAAGAAGAAAAAAGAAATGCAGAAAGAAGCAATAGAAGTCCTCAAAGACAAAGAAAAGGCCCCGTCCCCTCCCTTCCCCACTGTGTAAACACGCCCTGTAGCCATTTTAAGTTGGGAGATTAACTCCCCTTGAATCCTGAGGGTCCCTAGGTGCAAATTAGCCCACTAGGTACATCCAGTAAGCACCATTGCAGAGAGGTGTAAAAAGGGCTCGGCCTGCACCATCTCTCTGCAAGGAGGTGCAGTGGCGCTTCCTGGAAGCACCTGGTGGGCTAGTTGGCCCCCAGGGTCCCTCAGGATTAAAAGGTAATTATTTTCCCAACTTAAAACGCACCACAGGGTGTGTTTGCACACGTCACCTCAGGCCCTGTCCCCTCCCTTCCCCACTGTGTAAACACACCCTGTGGCCGTTCTTCATTGAGAGATTAAGTCCCCTTGAAGCCTAAGGGTCCCTAGGGTCAAACTAGCCCACTAGGTACCTCCAGTAAGCACCACAGAGCTGCGATCCAGAGAGGTGTAAAAAGGGGCGTGGTCTCTGAATACCTGTCTGCAAAGCAGCTCTCTGGCTCATAATGCAGATACCTGTTGGGCTAGCTGGCCCCCAGGGACCCTCAGTATTCAAAGAGAATTAGTTCCCCAACTTAAAACGTGCCACGGGACGCATTTCCACAGTGGTGAAGGAAGGGGGCGTGGCCTGAGGTGAAATGTCAGCAAATACACCCTGTGGCACATTTTAAGTTAGAGAATGCATTTCTCCTCAGTCCTGTGGGTCCCTGGAGGCCAACTAGCCCACCAGGTACCTCCAGTATGCGCCAGGGGGCTGTGTTGCAGAGAGGTGTTCAAAGGCCACGCCCCTTTTTACAGCACTCTGCATCGCAGCTCCGTGGCGCTAATTGGAGGTACCTGGTGGGCTAGTTGTCCCCCAGGGACCCTCACTATTGACGCAGAATAATTCCCCAACTTAAACTGCGTCACAGGGTGTGTTTGCACACATGTGAACTCAGGCCCCGCCCCCTCCCTTCACCACTGTGAAAGCGCACCCCGTGGCGCATTATAAGTTGGGGGATTAACTCCCCTTAAATCCTGAGGGTCCATGGGGTGCAACTAGCCCACCAGCTACCTCCACTAAACGCCACAGAGCAGCGTTGCAGAGAGGTGTAAAAAAGAGGCATGGCCTCAGAACACCTCTCTGCAACGCAGCCCCATGGCGCATACTGGAGGTTCCTGGTGGACTAGTTGACCCCCAGTTTTCAAGGGGATTCGTTTCTTATTCCGATGGCATGGCTATAACGCTCTCTCTATCACCTTCACTGCGGCGGCTATTCCGCTGCAGCGCTGTGGGGGCGGGGGGGCCGCGCGACGCTCACACGCTGGTGACGGAACCGCTCCGTCACCAGCCTCGGGTGAGCTGTGCTGATGACGGAGCGGTTCCGTCATGGCTCCGCTCGCTCAATAGAACACCCAGCGCAGGCGCGGAATCCGCGCCGCGCAGGCGCGTCGGGCGGGACATGACGAAACCGCTCCGTCATCAGCACAGCGCCACCGCGGCTGATGACGGAGCGGTTCCGTCATCAGCATCGAAGGGGCTATAGTAGACAGGGTGTGGGTTATACATTAGTCTATGGGAGAGCTGTGGGGTCTGGTTTGACAAGATCATAAAAATTTCATTCATGTCCTGCTGAGTTGTTAGCTGTGCACAAGCACGAAGCGTTGCAGACAAGCGTGAGAGTAGAGGATGATCGCGGTGTATCACCAGTTACATAACATGTCTAATTCACACTTTATTGATTTTACTTAATTGATAATACTCGTTAATTTGTATATGAAGCACTGTGGCAAATCGCTGTCAGAGCTTGGTGAACAGGCATCATGGATGTTTTAAAGAGACAGTAAGCAGACCCAGCCAACAGAACATTAACTTTCCACCTCCGTGACATGGGTGCAAACAGCTTGAGGGCAGAAAGTTACCACACGCTGCAGCCCCTGCAGATGCGCACAAACAAGCCTCCAGCTTTGTACCAGTGCTCAGCAATCATGAGGTAGAAGAATTTAAAAATTCCATTACTTTGTTCCTCACTTCAGAGAATATAAGGTGTTTTGACATGATCAGCCTTAGAAGAAGCTTGTCCAACTAGAAAGGCAAATGTTTTATCTCTGGGGCCATATTAAAGAAACTTTGCTGTGCTGCAAAAACAGGATACGTCATTGATACGATTTTTGTTGCTTGTGTTTTAAGGAATATGCATCATGGATCCGGATTTTAAATTATACTTCCGGATTTTAAATTATACTTCCGGATTTTAAATTATACTCCGGATTTTAAATTATACTCTGGATTTTAAATTATACTTCCGGATTTTAAATTATACTCCGGATTTTAAATTATACTTCCGGATTTTAAATTATACTCCGGATTTTAAATTCTACTTTTGGTCCGCTTATGTTGGACGTATGAGATACTTAATTAATTCGGAAGGATCAGACAATCAACCTTACTTTTTAACGTTCATGTTTGATAAGGATGCTAAGTTTTTTCTTTGGAGGATTAACGAACCCTAATTACTTGAAAAGAGTATGGTTCAAGACCGCAAGAGATTTGGTAAAAATCTGGCGCAATATACAGGCATTTTGTAATTTGACTTTCTTTCACCCTAATTTAATTTTATGAGGAAATACGGGCTTACCCGGGATATTTAACGATGGAGCCGCCAATATATGGCGAGCGCATGGAATAAAAACACTTAGAGACTTATATGGCGCACAAGGGTTGTTGAGCTTTGAGAGCCTTAAAACACTATATAATGTTACAGATACTATGAGATAAAAGTATATGCAAATATATGATTTCCTCATTCGAAAAATGCAGCTTCAGAGTATCTCAGAGCCCACTATTATCTGGGAGACCCTGTACTCTCAAAAGAATAAGTCCCTAATAAGTCACTGTTATAAATGCTTTATTACATACAGAGTTAGTGATTGTAGTATCTTGGTGGAGAAATGGAGTAGGATGCTAGGGAGTAATATTAGTTCAGCAGCTATCAACATATCTTTGGGCAATATCCATAAAGTCGTACTCTCCTCAAGTTTAAGATTGCAACAATTTAAGACAACTTGCATGCTTTATCATACCCCAAAAGAATTTCTAAATGGGCTTCTAACAGTATCTATACTGATAGAACTAAATGCCCTAAATGTTCGTTGGCTGCGACAGACTTGGTGCATATGTTGTATACTTGCCCTAAGATATCTGAATTTTGGACATCGGTCGAGAATGTAATGAAATTAAAATTAGGATGTACATTTTCCCTGGATCCTGCTTTAGTTCTGCTTGATGTTAATATCGTGAACACTCCACAAAAGTCTATAATTACAATCATGCTATCATGCACAAAACTTATAATCGCCCGCGCCCCTATACCCCCACACTTCATGGAATGGTGGTCATTACTTAATGAGATTCACTGTATGGAATCTACTCTGGCTAGGATTAGAGGTAATAAGGCCTTGGTTAAATTTGATAAGATTTGGGGGTCTGTTATTTGCTGAAACGAATACTTATTCAAGGCCTACTTAGCATATGAATATTGATTTATAATAATTGCCTGCAACATGAATTACACTTGATGTGTCTGGGTCTAATGAGAATTCATTTATTATGATATGTTTATCCTGTCCATGATCTGAAATTCTTTTTTCTTTTTCTTTTTCTCATTGCTAACTTCTTGATATGTTTGTTTTTGATTACATTTCTTTCCTGTGCTGCTAATAAAAATGTTTTAAAAAAAAAAGGAATATGCACCATGGAGCAAATTTACGTCATACGATTGTTGCTGTTTCCGTATTTATAAGTGGAAGCAATATACCTTCTCCACGTTGCAAAACGGAGGCATTTAAAGCGGAATATATTGTTTATTACATAAAAAGGAAACATAGTGAAAAATTAAGTGACTATTTTTTAAAATTCTTTGTGGAATAGGATTTCATTGTTAAAATATCTATGACTTAAATGATTTACAAGTAATACGTGTGCAGCATTCACTTTCTGCGGTGTGTGTGTGTGTGTGCGTGCACTGTGCCTGTCTGCAGAGTGTGTGCGGTGCCTGTCTACGGAGTGTGTGCAGTGCCGGTTTGTGTGTGTGAGCGCACGCGTAGTGGCTGTCTGTGGTGTGTGTTTGTGCAGACGCATCTGTTTCCATAGACGCCTATGGGTTTGTGGCTGAGGAGATTTTCCTCCATGGCGTTTGTTTCAATATAGTTTTTTTTTAGCAAATATTGACAACCACTAGTGCAGGCATTGGCAATTGTGCTTTTTTAATTTTTTGTGCATATGCAATAGAAATTAAAAGAATAAAATATGGTTGTAAAAAATAAATAAATAAACGAAAGGAGAGATTGGCCCAACAGCCTTTGCACTGAAGTGCTCTATTTTCTAGGTGCATGTGCACGTGGTACCAGGAATTTCTATTGCAGGCTAAACAACACGCTGCTGAAGTGGGCTGACCCATTTTGTCTGCAGTGGTGGGCATTTCCAATCCACACCACAAAATTAAACACCAAACCACATAATTCAACAACACCATTACACAACACACCGCATACATCCAATCCACACCATAGAAATGCACATCATGTCACAAAATTATACAGCATACCATATATATAAATTCCAATACACACCACTCCACAACACAAAATAGCATTTCATATAATTACACTACATAACACACAGTCCCACGCCACATAATTCCAGTACACTAAATACCACATACTTACTATCCACATATTTCCACTGCACACCATACTACATTATTCCATTACACAAATCCACTCCACAACACGCAATATCACGCCTCACAAATTAACAACTGAGAATTCTAATCCAACCCACATTATTCCACTACACACCACATACCATAGCACATGGGTAAAATATATTGTCATTTACAACACCAATAGCTCTAACTCAAGAAAATGCAGTGTTTAAACATGCAGTGGAAAAGCCAATATGTCCGGCTTTTTTGCTGGGGGAAGTGTGTGATGATAGCTGGGTGACTTTGTGTGTTTTGCGCTTCGCAGAAAATCCAATAATGAAGCATCCTCTTGGGCTACAACAATATGAAAGCTATGAATACGGCCTCTTGTTGATCATATTACATTAGCAGAGTTAAGCTGTACCCTCAAAAGAAGAATGTTAAGAGCATTCAAGCAGCCTTTAGAGTTTGTGGGGTGCGTGGTGAACTTAAAAGGCACAAACAGCAAATTATTGCATAGTAGATATTTTTGACGAAATGCCATTCTTTTCAGTGCACCTGCATGAAAGCCTAGGTGTTTGTACACCTTTATTCTTTGAATAAATGATGCTGTACATCCAAAATGTTATCAAGATGACAAAATTAAAAAAATAATTTTGAAAGGTAATTGATGAACAGCTATAGCCTATTGTAAAAACAAAAAAGCCTCACTTCGTAACCACATGATGTCCTGGCCTTGATGGGCAGCTCCTCCAAGCAATAGTAAACCATGGAAAAACCCATGAAAGGCAGTGCCGACATGGGGTGACCCAAAGCCAAATTTTTCTGTACAACTTCTTCCCAGTGCTTTAAATGGACAAAAATAAGTGCAGGTACTCATCAAAAGGAGGGATAGACTTGGGGTGGAGTTTGCGGCGGGCATAAGGACGGCGCTAGAAGCGGAACAAGGGGCGGTTTTTGACCTTTTCAAGCTTTTTATGCAAGAAATCTACATGCATTGTTAAAATATCAGATGTATTTCTCCATTAGTTTTTTACACTAATAACCATTTATATAGCACTTACCAATCAGTGTTTATTACCACCCAAAGTAACCCTTTTTCTTCAACCTTAAAAAATTAAAATATTATGAAAAAACCAGTAAGGTTCTATATATAAGCCTTGTTGTTGAATGCAGGTCGTTGCTGTAGTGGCACAATTAACTAAGATATATGCCAAGGTTGTTAACTTGTGACCTACAGGGAAGACCTGGATCTATGCAACAAGAGCAGTATCCCACATAGCAATCTACATAAATAAAAAAATATATAAATCTCCGAACTACATGTTGCATGCTGTGCTTTCCAGCAGGCACAATGACCCTCTATTCAATTTTATGGTGAGTGCATTACCCACCAGAGTTATTCATTTTATTGCTACTCATGGTGTCCCAATCTTTCTTGCTTAAGAGAGAGGCCCTGTCTTCCTGTTTCTTATGATTAGTGATTGTGCTTAGCTGCAAAAATGCAAGCAATTCACCAGACACTCTTTTCATTCTCGGCACTAGTGTGTGCTTCTGTCTAAAATGAAAACCAGGATTGCTTTCCAAGGAACATACTTTGTGTAACTTCAGTAAACAGCATATTCTCTCTTGCTGCCACAGGATGAGGAATGTTGACCCAGAGACAAAATTGCTGCTAGTGGCTCAACCTCTCAACATTCCATTTTATGTTGTTGAAAAGAAGTGGTGGACAGAGTAAACATGTTGCACATGTGATTTTACATGATTAAATGTATCTGCTGGGTTATCTGAATACATTTTGTAATTAAAATATACACCATTATGTTTAATAAAGCACAGAAGATGAAGTAAACATCTCCATTAGATAATTTGAATTGCTTTAAAATCTTTTGTTGACATTACTTTGTAGTTAGTGCAAGCCCAGGTATGTTAATTTAGATAACTTATATTTTATGCCTCATATACTTAATATAGTAAATGTCAAATGTATTCTTGCACTTTAAACCGTTGATTAAATAAATATTTTTTAAAAAGCAACAGACATTTATAGCTCATTACAAATGGCGAGAGGGTCTGTTTCAATTGAAGTATGGCTACTGACGTGAAGTCCCAGTCAGGAGCTAGTGCTTATTACAAATGACATTTGTTTTCTGTGTTGTACCAAAATAACTTGTATGAAGGACCACCTAGGGGTCCAAAATAGGAGAAAAAATTCAGTTCTCCTGTTTTTGGCGTCCAATTAGTGTGCAATACATTACAACCATGAGTGTAAGTTACACACATGTACCTAGTCATGAATTACATTGTTTGCTTTTGATAAAAATACAGCTGTATACTTCCTTGTGGCATGTAAGCCCAGATGGGTTAGCGCTAGCTAGCTGCAAACATCTCTGTTCATATCACATTTTCACTGGCTTCCCTCCTTCTCTTCTGTTCTGGGGCTAATAACCGGGATCAGTGAGTTTGGTAACGAGATCCCATATTATTTACACATGAAAATAGGAAATTTAGTTGTGGACCGATGGTTAGAGATAGTGAATGCAAGTGCAAACTTGAAAACTTTTGTTCTGTCGAGGCTTCTTGAAAATTCCCACCACAGGCAACAGTAACTTGAAAAAAATGCTTCTATGTTTTTAGTAGATGCACACCATCAAGTATTTGACTGTTACATAGTGCTCAACAATGTGTCTTGGGCTAGATGTACTGGTGAAGTTTTGTTAAGTCTAATGGCAGCAGTTTACATATAGTGATTTCTGCTACAGAAGCGTCATTGCAGCCCTGTGTTACCGTGAACAGTGCCTTTCACACTCTCGCCCATTAAGTTTTACAGCCTCCTGTCTACGCCCACTGTGTATGAACAAAGAATAAACTCCATGAAGCCACACCTCTGCTCTGATGACTTTCAGAGAAGTACAGGCAGATCACTGTGTACTGGTGACCAGAGCAGCTGTCATTTGGCCCAGCACAGGCTTCCACGGGGACTAATAGCTGCTGCCGATGTGGTCGATGAATGGAGCGACCTCTGCGTCAAAGCCAGGGCCTCGTGAGTACTGGTACTGTCCTTGATCGAGGAAAAGTGCCGGTACTCAATGGGAGAAAATGAAAAAGTGCCGGTACTCAGTACCGGGGAGTACCGGCCCATTTAAAGCACTGCTTCTTCCATGTACATTTTTAAAGTATTAATAGCATGACATCACCCACATAGCAAAAGCTGTGTTTTACGAGATAAAATGACCTATTTTATGACAGAGGAATTCATCTAATAACCACGAGTAACACATTTATCATATTATTTAAAACATATGTGTCTTCTGAAGACTTGTTGAGGATGTCACTTGGATGCAGGTTCTGTGGTGGGAGCGGCGCTAAATAGGTTAGAGCAGTGGCCTCCTACCTTTTCATTAAAAAGAGCTACTCCTATTCAACGAAATTCATGTCAAACTTCTAATAATATTACTGTTGTTATAGCGACTACATCAGTCAAGATTACGGTAGTGGCCACCATATGCAAGATTAGCAGCAGTGATCACTTATGTGCATCAGGCAGGGTTGATAGCAGTAATGTAAAACAAGCTTTAGCATTGTGTACTGCATCTACATGTATGTTACTTGACAACCAAAGTTGCAAATCCGCTGGTACTAAGGTACTCATATTAGTAATAGTCTCTCCAACGCTGAATGATTTGTCACTCTAATATCAGCTTTAGATATATTTTGGAAATTCATCAATTTATCTCCAAACTTCAGCTTATGAATTTTGAAAATGCATACATTTTGGTCTTAACTAACTACTTTTTAATTTCACAATAGATTTATTAATTCAAACAAGCAAACACTTTTACTTTAGTAGGGTGGGCTGCTCATAGGAGAGCTACTTAAAGGTAGATGGAGAGCTACCCAAGCCTCCTGAGCTACTTGTTGGTAAAACCTGGGTTAGAGAATGATGGGTTCCGGCTTTTTAGAAAGACCAGAATTACGGTGCTGTACCCTCCTGGACATACATGGGTAAATGGCTTCTACTTTTGGCGCATTGTACTTCAAAGCTCCGGTCTTTGCTTTAGATGTGTTCTGGATGGGAGTAGTCCCAGTCTTAGCTAGGTGGAAGAGAGTCTGAGGTGCGCCTGTAGATGAGACCGAATCTTCTGTTTAGTTCTAACCCTTACCTGGTGTAGTGAGGGGGCAGGGTGGGTGCGAGGTTCTCTCGAGGTGTCTTAGTCCTGTTATCAGCCTAGACGCTGTGTTTCAGCAGGGCCGGCTCTAGGCATGTGCAAGCTGTGCACCTGCACAGGGCCACCAAACCCCAGGGGCCACCACGCCAATATATATCCTTAATATATTAATCCTCTGAGGATGGATACATATTTGCGTGGTGGTCCCTGGCAGGGATTTGGCGGCCTCTGGCTCTTTTCCACTTCTAATCTCCCTGACCCCCTCCCCTCTTTACTGGCCTGCGCGCTCCGCCCCGCCCGGACTCCCTCATCCGGGCCCCCTACCTACGCTCCCTGCCCAGGGCCACCATGAGCCTAGAGCTGGCCCTGGTTTCAGTACCTTTTGAAGTCTGTCCTGTTGGTTTTTGGAGTGTTCAAGATTTTTACCTAGTCCAATTTAATGATTCACCCAACCTATGTGCTGCTTATCCTTGATCACAGTGCGTATTTCCACATTTAGGCTGCAACTATGAGATTCCAGGCACAGAGTTGAAGGTGGTGGTTCTTGAAAAGGGAAGTTAGTTGGAAGATTCAATTTGGGTACTTTTAAGTTGCTCTCTGGACCACGCAGGAGGTTTTAATTTTACAGCTGTCTAGTATGAAGCCACAGCAGCCCATGCACATTATGGGATATCCAAATCTTTGATTACTCCTTTGAATGTGTCTTGTGGACTGTTTACCCGCAGGTAAATGTGAGGAGAATTTTTTGTTTTACCAATGAAGGGTCCGTCTTTTTACCTGATGTTAAGCAGGAGTGGTAGGATATGCAGGTTCTGTGGATGAGTGGAACTCTATAAGTGGCTAAGAACTAAGGGCCAGATGCACAAAGCATTTTTCTGGTCGCAAACGGGCCGATATGCAGATTTGGGCCATTTGCGACCAGAAAAATGCTTTTTCATATGTACAAAATGTAATTCAGAAACATGATGCTGAATCGCAATTTGCATTTGCGATTCGGTATTTGGAAGGGTCATGTTATGGGCGTCCCTGCCAAATACTGAATTAGTATGGCATCTATTACTGTTCTGCAATCAAATTCCGGTCACAAAACCGTAATATTTAACCACCTTTTTAGAAGTGGTGGTAACCCATTTGCAAATGGGAAGGGGTCCCTTTGAGAGCCCTTCTCCTTTTGAGAATGTTGAAAAATATTTTTTAAGAGCAGGCAGTGGTCCCACGAACCACTGCCTACTCTTAAAAAATGAAGCTTCAAAGTTTCATTTTTTTCTTTTTTAAAGCATCCGGTTTTCTTTTAAGGAAAATGGGTTGCAGTTTTTTCAAAAAAGATTGCTTTAGAACTATCTTTTATTATCACAAACAATGCGTGGTAAAGACCTATGCTGTAACACAACGTGTTGGAAAGGTACAACATATTGCATGCGTGGTAAATACATGTGTCGTAACAACTGAATTCCGCAACCTTTTAGGGAACTAACATCAGCAGATTTGCTGAAACGTCAGCAGGACATCATTCAAGAACGGAAAAGACCATCACAGCCCACAGAATCATGTGTGTTGAAAAGACAAAAATGGGGGCGGAGGGTGGTGATGGAGGTATGCCCATGCCCGTGCACACAGCATAATCTGCAGCCGCTGCATGAGCGTATATGTGGGGGAGGGGTTAGAAAAGTCCCAACAGACATGGAGGAATCTCTTTGCATCCCACACACACAGTATTGTTAAAACAAGCATTTGCAATGCATTAGGTCTCGTATTTCAGAGAGATAAGCTCCTGGCTTTGAAAACGACAATGCATTTTATTTATGTTTTAAAAAAACAAAAAAACGAATTAATAAAAGATATTGTCATTTACAATGGCAATAGAGCAAACTCTCGCAAATGCAAGACCTATTGCTTTGCAAATGCTTGTTATCATGCTAGCTGCCTTGTGGCAACTACTGTGTTAGACAGACGTACATTTTCTATACCCTGATGGATATTCTGCACTTTTACCACCAGCTAATGTTTATCATGTCATTCCACTCCTAATATATCCAGAGTGCAACTGTAATATGAATTACGCTGTTCATTGTAGCAGCCCCTGTGCTGCACCTGTTCAATATGGCCAAGGTCACACAGGATGCAACGCATCAGATAGGGCAAACTGAGAGTGTGCGTGAGGGAGGCGATTCCGAGTGAGAGAGAGTGTTAAACAGTGTCTGTGAGAGAAGGGAGCGCCTCTGAAATCATGTGTGAGAGAAATATGTGCTTGAGAGAACTTGGGTGCATGTGTTTGAGAGAACGTGTGCGTGAGAATGTGTGTGATAGACAACTTGTGAAAAAGTTCAAAATGTTTATGAGAAAATGTGTGTGTGTGTGTGTGTGTGCGTGGGGTGTTTAGAGGTTGAGAGGTGAAATTGGTAGTAGTGCAGCCGGATATTTTCAAAGTGGAACCGGAAACGTACAGCCCATGCAGAACCTGCGGAAACGCCCCACCATGAGCATGTACCCCAACATGATGCTACTAAGTCACCCCAACCCACCCGCCCCCACACAAGGGAGTTGGAAACTCTGCTCCTTGCTTTACAATGAGAGGCAGTAACTAGTCGTTGGCGCCACTCCTCAGGTCTCAGCCGAGGTGCCAAGTCTTTCTTATGAAAGTAATGTCACCCCTGGGGACAGAAACTGAGCACCCCCTGTAGGGTGCCTCCGTCAGCACTTCAGGAGACTGGGTGCAGACGCAGGCAGCAAAGACCGACGTAGACAGACAATACAGCAAAGGGACATTGTGCATGAATGGAACATAGTATTATCATGGGGAAGAAAAACACGGAGGAACGCTGATAGATATTGAGCCGGTTGAAGCTTTTATTCGATATGCAAGATATCTTGAAAGCGTACACAGAATACAGCATTTACAAAACTAGAAAAAACATTTTTAAGAAGCAATATTGAATGTACATTTAAGAAAGATAAAAAACCATATGATGCCAGAATAAATTAGCTAAAAACGAATTAAACCGCTATTGACAATCTCTTGCAACGAATCAGCCAGAAATGCTTTAAAAATTTGGCTACACCACAAACAATGGGGGGGGAAGTGTCCGTCATTAGGATGCGAAGGGCTACCAAATAACTACGCGTACCCATATTGCAACAAAGGGGTTTGAGCCAAAAACTCCTGGGTTTAGCATAGTCCGGACATTCGAACAGGATATGCGGTATAGACTCTGTCCTAGTGGTACAACGGGCACAAAAGGGTGACGTGTGGGCACCTGATTTCCACTGATAGATATTGAAAACAAGTAGAAAGCTTAAGGTTTTGAAGTGAAAAATAGAGGAAACACATGGAAAAAATAAAGAAACAATCAGAGATCTGAAGAAACGGTGAGAAATACATTTGGAGAGAGAGGAGAAACAGAGAGAAAATAGGAGGCAGGGAGAGGGACTTGAGAACGTAGAGAAGAGGAAAATTGTGTAGAAGAGCAAGACACGATAGAGACTGTGGACCTGGCAGAAGCACCCCCAACTACGTACTGGCTAGGCATTTCGAGGGGACAAAGCCCCTTTACCACATCCCTATTCCAAGGTACCCTCACCTTAGTTTGCAGCTCCTGCTTCCTGTGAGGGCCTCTTTTATGCATGCTCAGAGGCTGCGCCAGAAAATAGGGAAGGCGTTTACAAGATGTGCAGCCCGGGTCACCACCTCCTCTGCACTGTGGAGGCCACAGCCCGGGCACAGCAAGCCACAGAGGTGGCAAGTGAAAGCCCAGGGGAGGGAGGGACACGAGGGAAACACCAAAGTGGCGTGAGGCAAGCAAACGTCAAAAAGGGTAAACCTTTTACCTAGTAAAAGCGATCGCAGCAGCGGAAATTAAAACAAGGCTGCTGTTTCTTTAAATATAAAAGTGGGCGTCGTACACCAGTAGCAGTAGGGGATGCGCTCTGACCGCCGTTAAGTCACCAAACCTAAGCAAGCACCGCAGCCGCCATCTTCGGACAGAGCTTGGAAGAGAGCATTTACTTTTATTATTAAGTGTGGTATTAACTAAATTGAGAAAAATAGTAAGAATGAGGGAAATAGTGAATGTATTTGTGAAAGCGCACCCTGCATAAAGAAACAGAAACGGGCTATATTTCTAAAATAGAGGATTGTGTTCCACATGACTAAAAGTCGTGGTGATGTTGTTAATTCAGGATAGATGAGACTTCGGGGATCTCAGCGCTCCACCTTTGCCATGCTGTTTGATCTTGGGCAGACTGCAAGCATCAGACCTGTACAAGAGCAGAAGAAACAAGCGCCGTGTGACCCAAAACAGATGGCACACTGCAGCGCGCCGCAGCTAATTAAAAACAGATGGCCCCTGCACGCAGCTGCTGGCTTCTGAGAGCAAAACGCTCTGGGAGTAAACATTTCCCAAACCCTTTTGGCCAATTGCGTACTAAAGCCAGATGCGAAGGCCAATAGCGTGTGAGCACCACAAGCACAAGCTTCTACAGAAACTGAAGTCATTTCAAGAGGTCGATTTCCTATGCAGCGCATGCGCGCTGCCAGAGGCTCTACCTAAAAAGGAAAACTGACCGATGAGTCTAGGAAAACAGGAGGGAAAAGGAGGACCAGGAACCGAAAAATAGTAGCGGGTCAACAGTAGTAGCCGGATTATGGGACAGATAGAAGAAAAAAGCAGAAAGGAGGTGGAGGGAAGTGAATGGGTTGGTATCACACCATCTCTGTGAGAGAAAGTTAAACAAGTGTTGGGTAGCTCTTACAGTGGGTTGTGGAAAGGAAAATCAAAGGCATAGTCCAGAATTTTTTTTTTTTTAAATAGCGAGTAACAGAAATGTCCTCTTGTGAAAACAGTAGCAAAAATAAAATGAGTTGCGTCATCAAAGAAAGACCCTCGGATCCACTGCATCAAAAACGACCGCAACTTGAATGCCTCATCAGAACCATGGCGCGTGAGGTACTTGTGGCACCTTAACCCTGTCCAGCAAGGTTCATGGTCTGTGGTGCACAGTGTTGGTGCTGCTATGAGGTTGGGAGAGGTCATGGATGGAGTCGGTGTATAGATAGGAGATGGAGCCACCAGGGTGTTTTGTAAGTATTTGGAGAGCTGTGAGCGGTCTGTGGTAATTGCTGTGGCATTGGTATGGCTGGCACATGTGTTTTTTAAATTGATGGTGGAGAATGCCTGTCTGAAGAATGTGGGTACTTCGCTCGTTATTGGTAGGAGGTTCAAGTTCTCATTTGGTGGCAGAAGTGAACAAGGAGGTACACTGCTTCCTTAGTGAGAAAGCCAAAGCAAACATCGCCCTGAGTTTGTGAAGGGTGCCAGTCAGGTGTTCCGACTGGAAAGTGTTGATGGTTGTGAAGCATAATGTAGGCTTAGTAATGGCTTTTGAGGTATTGAAAGAGTGGACCATGGTTGGGAGGCTAGCTAGTGGGGTATTGATATCTCTTTGAATATCTACTACTTCTCAATAAATACGTTGTTGCTTTTGGAGCAGAGATCTTGATGGGGGGAGGGTGCAAGAGAGCCCGTGTGGTGGCAGTTGTAAAGAGTTTGTAGACTTGAATTTTGTAAGAGAAGTAGGAGTTTTTGGTTGTGAGGATGGTCTTGAGTTATGAGTTTTAGATTTGTTTTTGGTGGCTGGGACTAAGGTGTAACCTGTTGTCTTCAGGTAGATTTGTGTTGGTATTCTGTGCTGTACTAGGTGAGGTTGGTGTTAAGCGGGTTTATAGATCAGCATTGGTGTAATGTGCCCACTCTTGATTTAGGGCTGCGTTGAGTTAGTTGTGTGTCTGTTATTGGGTGGTCAGAGGTAGCAGGGTTGAGACTGGTTGTTTTGTGGTAGCTCTGAGGTTGGTAGAGTAGATTTTGGCTGGTTATCTACTCCAAACTCGATAATGCGAAGTGGGCAGTTGTGGTGAGAAAATGAAGAAAGAACTGAGAGATTGGTCAATGTGGGAAGCAGTCAAATATTGGGTCTGCTAAGCGTACATGTTGCTAGTGGAGTCAGTGCGAAGTCATAATTAGTTGTAAAAATGTGAGCTCGGTTCTTCCTCTTCATCGGTGGCTTCTGTAGAGATTTTCTTATTTTGTCCACGCAGACCCCTTGGACGATTCATTTAGAACCAAAAAAGGTAGCACCATGCAAAAAGAGAAAAAAAAGCCCCTTTCACGGATATTGAGGATTTCAGAAACCGGCACATCCAAGAGTACAGATCTCGAAGCTCGCCAGGAGGCCTGTGGTTTTATTGTAAGAATGACTTTCAGTGCTGCTGCCCGTGCTAGCCGTGCTAGCCCTGATAGAAATGGGAGTTCAGGGAATTTATGGCCCCGAAATCAATGTGAGTGACATCAATATGTGGTAATTGTTAAGTCTTCCTACAGTGAATATGCCCAACTGGGTTTACTTTCTATGGTCTTAGCTCACTACCAGCTTTATTCTTGTCAATATAATGAACATAGAAGTGAACACATTAACCTGAGCATTGTAAACAGAACAAGCATTGGCAAAGCCAAAAGACCTCGCCTTTACGATGCAACACAAATGCTCTTGGCTTTATTAATACCTGAACAGCCCATTTAAAAATGCATGCTACTAACTCTGTGTTGGTTGTCACTCTCCTTTTTCTGGGGTAGGGAATCTCCTGAACCTGAAGTAGATATAAAACCCAAACAGTAGTGGTGTGTGAGTTTGGTTATTCACCCTAGCTAAACAAACACAGACCTTTGGTTGGAGTTTTACTTGCTTCAGGTCAGGATGTTCCATACTCCCAAACAAAAGGGCAGTTAGTTAAAGGTGTGTTTAGATGGGGCTCATGAATCACATTTACATTGTGGGTGAAAGGTGAACCATTTATTGTTTTCTATAGACTGCCATATGTTGCTAAAGCTATATTGGCTTTGGCAATGTTTGTTTGTAACCCATTGTTTAAAAAAATAGTTTAAAAAAATCCAAATACTACAGGAAAAGTGAATGCACAAATTAAATGTTCTGAAAACTTTACTGTGAATTTAATAATTTCAATATTTATAAATTACAAGGTTTAGTTTTCAAATATGTTTCACTTGAAAACCGTGAGCAGAATAAAAAAAATATGTCAGAATTTAAAGGACAATGATTAACCATACCTAGTTTATTGGTCACAGGACTTGGAGCTCTAAAAATTCTTCAGCCTTCTGGTCTTCTATAGTGGCCCAGGAAGCAGATTTATAGGCTTCTAGGAGAAAATAAATCCCCTTATCAGTCATGCGCCAGCTAAGTGAGAGCAGGAGCTGCCCCCTCAACCATCACCATAAACGCCTTTGAGTGCCAAGGCCTTGGGCTTTCATGCAATATGTTGATTGCGACTGCAAGTGATTAAAAAAATGACCTCTACAATCTACTCTATAGACCTATCTGGGCATAATGTACCTGTTTCTATTCTTTTACAGACAAGCTGGGAGAGATGGGTAGCAATACTGAGGGCCTGGGGCGAGTGTGTGAGTGGGGATTGCAGAGTTGCATAAGTGGATTTCGAAGGCTTAGGCAGGGAGGGCATGAATTGGATTACGGAACAGAAAATGAGGGTACATCATTGACCTGTAACTAGAAATGAGTTAGGCTGTCACTGACACCATACGTTTTAATGTATTTTGATATGTGGTGGCATGTTTCCTTCCATACCTTCCTCTTCCACTTCAATTCTACATCAGAGCAACTATCACTCAGCTCAAGTGATGAATAAACATGCATTGGTAAAATCAATAGATCTTGCATATGGGAGAGCTATTGGCTTTGTCTATTTCTTTTGGTCATGTTGTACTACAGGACGGCTGCTGTGTCGCATGGCTGAAAGTTAGAAATAAAAAAGTGCTATGATGGGGCCTGCACTGACCGCCAATGGCAGTGATATGTTTTCTTAATATGGGATTATTCTCTGCCTTCACAATTTCTTTTTAATTATCTTGCGCCTGGAGGAAGTTAGGCATTTTGGCTCTGCAAGAAGTTCGCACCAGTAAGTTCAGTGTTGTTTGAATCTTTGTAGCATCTTGACACTGTCGGTGTGACTTTTAGGCAAATTTTTCTTGCTCGACAGAAGGAGGCAAGCAACGAAGAGAAAGGGATGGAGGGGCGGAGGGTGGACAGGGCAAGCAGCAACAGAGAAAGAGCAGACCAGACAAGAAACAAAGTTGTCTCAGGTGAGAGCTCAACTAAAGGGTGTCGGAGACTAGGGACGGGAAGGAGGGGCCAAAGAGATGAAGGTGCCTGTCAAAGATACTGATGGGCATACAACAACCACTAGTGAAACCAAAACATTTGTGTCCTCCTCCCATAAGGCTAAATACCAGGCAGGTAAGTATTTATGGCTTTACCACGCAGTACTTTACCATGCAGATAAGTATTTTCAAAGTACTTTAAAAGTTATTGAGGGATTTTAGGTTTTAGGGATGGGTACAGGTAAGGGTGACTTTGGTGTTCAACGGGGGAGTAGGAATAAGGAGAGGCGAGCTTAACTTGAGGATTTAGAGGTGGGCAGAGGTAAAAGGAGGTGAGGATGAATTGAGGGTTGAGCAGGGGTAGCGTTAAAGGAAGGTGAGGGTGATTTGAGGGTTCCAGGGTGGACAAAATTAAAGGAGGTATGGGTGACTTGAAGGTTCAGGGCTGGGTAGAAGTAAAGGGAGGTGAGATTGACTTGAGAATTCACAGGTGAGTAGAGCTAAAGGGAGGTGAGAGTTCCTGGAGGTTTCATGAAGTGGGTAGTGGTATAGGAAGGTGAGGGTGACTTGTGGATTTAGGGGTAGGCAAGGGCGTAGCTTGGTCAGTAAGATTGGCGGGGGTCTGAGCATCAGACAGTGGATCGACGACTGCGCCAACACCCTCGCCCACTCAAGAAACCCTCCAACAATCACACCAGCAAGAAAGCCAGCTGGTTCACTGAAGACCTCCAGGCCTCCAAGCAAACCTGCTGAAAACTGAAGAACTGGCTTCGTGAACGAACACCGAACAGCTACGCAGCCCACAAGAACGCCACCTAAAGACACCATCACCTCATCAGATGCACCAAAAGGGCCTCCTTCAAAGACCGCCTAGACAAAAACGCACACAACAACAAAGAGCTCTTCAACATCGTGAAGGAACTCTCCAACCCCAGCTCCAGCACCAACGACGTCCCACCTGCGCAAGACCTGTGCGACTCTCTGGCCACCTTCTTCCACCGCAAAATCGCAGACATCCACAACAGCTTCAACGCCACGACCGTCCCAACAACCACCAAGACCCCTGGCCCCACGACCACCATCCACACCAACCGCCTGCTCTCCTGGACCAACATCACTGACAACAACACCATCAAGATCATGAACACCATCCACTCCAGATCCCCATCCGACCCATGCCCACACCACATCTTCAACAAAGCCAGCACAGCCATCGCACCCCATCTCTGGAAAGTCATCAACATCGCCTTAGAGACAGCAACCTTCCCTGAAAGCTGGAATCACATCGAGATCAACGCCCTACTCAACAAAAACCCAAGGCGGACCCCAAGGACCTCAAGAATTTCCGGCCCATCTCCCTGCTCGCGTTCCCGGCGAAGGTCACCGAGAAGACAGTCAACAAACAACTGACCTGCTACCTCAAGGAGAACAGCATCCTGGACCCGTCCAAGTCCGGGTTCCGCAGCAACCACAGCACCGAAACTGCCCTCATCGCCGCCACCCATGACATGAGAACCCTGCTAGACAATGGAGAAACAGCGGCCCTCATCCTTCTGGACCTGTCAGCCGCCTTCGACACCGTCTGCCGCTGCGCACTAAAAACACGCCTCCACAACTCCAGGATCCAAGAGAAGGCCCTGAACTGGACCCCCTCCTTCCTCTCCTGCAGAACACAGAGCATCCGCCTTCCACCCTTCCGCTCCGAAGCCACTGAGATCATCTGCGGCATACCACATGGCTCATCCCCCAGCCCCACGCTGTTGAACATTTACATTGCTCCTCTCGCCCACATCGCCCGACTGCATGACCTCAACATCATCTCCTATGCCGATGACACCCAGCTGATCCTTTCCCTCACCAAGGACCGTCAAATCCAACCTCCACGAAGGAATGAAGGCTGTCGCCGAATGGATGAGAAAGAGCCGACTGAAGCTGAACTCTGACTAGACGGAGGTCCTCGTACTCGGATCCACCCCCTCTGCCTGGTACGACTCCTGGTGTCCAACCACATTGGGAACAGCTCCAAAACCAACCGACCACGCACGCAACCTAGGGGTCATCCTCGACTCCACCCTCGACATGACTAAACAGGTCAACGCGGTCTCTTCCCCCTGCTTCAACACCCTCCGCATTCTACAGGATCTACAAGTGGATCCCCACCAAAACGAGAGCAATGGTCACCCAGGCCTTCGTCAGCAGCAGATGGGACTACTAAAAGGCCCTCTACACAGGAGCCCCGGACAAACTCCTGAGACGGCTGAAACTCATCCAGAACGCCTTTGCACGCCTGATCCTAGACATCCCTCGCTGCAGCCACATCACTCCCCACCTGAGAGATCTACACTGCCTCCCCGTCAACAAGAGGGTAACCTTCAAGCTCCTCACCCACACACACAAGGCACTCCACAACACCGAACCAACATACCTCAACAGACGATTCAGCTTCCACACTCCGACCCGCCAGCTCCGCTCCGCCGACCTCACCCTCGCCACTGTCACCCGCATCCGAAGAGCGACCTCCGGCGGCAGATCGTTTTCCCACATCGCCGCCAAGACCGGGAACACCCTCCCCACCCCACCTACCTACGGCAGACCCAAGACCTACTGACCTTCAGAAGACTCCTCAAGACCTGGCTTTTTGAGCAGTAGCAGCATTCCCCACCCCCCGGCTCCTTGAGACCCTTATGGGTAAGTAGCGCGCTTTATTTATTTATAACAATTATAGAGCACACTGTTACCAAATGGTGTCCTGGCGCTAAATGAAAGCTCCCCTAGCCTGGCCTGAACTTAATGAACGAAAAGCCATGTTTTCAAATTTTTGCGAAAGGTCATTAAATCTGTGATCTGTCTAAGAGCCAAAGGTAGAGCATTCCAAGCCCTCGCTGCCCCCAAGATAAGGCTTCTGCCACCCCAACATGCTTTCCTTATCCGAGGGATCACGATCAGCCCCAGATTGGCTGACCTAAGATGTCTACCCGGCCGGTACCATTGAAAGTACTGTGCTAGAAACGATGGACCAAGCCCCCGAAGGGCCTTGAAGACTGTACACAAGGCTTTAAACGAGATCTGTTTCCGCACTGGGAGCCAGTGCAGCTTTACCAATTCCTGGGAGACGGAGGCAAACTTTGGTACGCCTGTGATAAGACGAGCTGCTGCGTTTTGCAAGGCCTGTAGTTTGTTAAGGTGCCCCTGTTGGGCATTGAGCAATAGGCTGTTGCAGTAATCAAAGCAAGATAAGACCAAGGCAGTCACCACTGTTTTTCTACACTGATCGGGTACAAAAGGAAGGATCATCCGGAATATTTTCAGTGTAAAATGAATGGCTGACGTCATTGCATTAACTTGGGGCCTAAAGGTAAGTTTATCATCAATCAGAACCCCTAGGTTCTTGACCTTAGTAACTGGGATGGGGGGTACACCCATCCCTTCAGGCCACCAGTTCGGGCTCCAATAGTTATCACTGGAGCCGAAAAGTAGAACTTCGGTTTTAGCCGAGTTTAGCTTTAAACAGTTCCTGGCCATCCAGTCGCTGACTGCTAACATGCACTCTTGGAATTTACTGGCTATGCCTTCCTCTCTACCTGGTAGCAGTGATACCACAATCTGCGTATCATCCGCATATGATGTAAGCTCGAACCCATAGATCGAATAACTGGGGCCAATGAGGAAACATAAACATTAAATAGGGTAGGACTTAGGGAGGATCCCTGGGGAACCCCACAGGGAAGCACGAATGGTTTAGACTCGAACTCCCCCAGTGCCACCACCTGGATCCTATTGGTGAGGAAGGCTTTCAAGATCTTACGAGCTTTCCCATGTATCTCGCAGGGACCGTATCGAAGGCCGCTGACAGATCCAGCAGGATCAGGGCTGCCCTACCTTCTAGGTCCATCACTTTCCTGATCTCCTCGGATGATTTGATTAAGGCAGTTTCGGTACTATGACATGCTCTAAAACCATGTTGCGATGGATCGAGGGCTTGTGTGGCCCCTAAAAATGCCCTAAGCTGACTATTCATGGTTCTCCCAATTAGCTTGGCCGGTAACGGAAGCCTGGCGATGGGACAGTAGTTATTGGGGTCAGTAATGTCCAGGTTGTTTTTTTTTAGCAAGGGTAGGATCGAGGCCAATTTCCAGCCGGATGGAAATTCACCAGCCACAAACATGTTGTTAAACAAAGTAGCTAAAGTGGTGGCTATAGGAGCCGCAGCTAGCTTTGCCACTGTGGCCGGACAAGGTTCTCGGGGAGAGCCTGATTTTGTACCTAACAGCGGTTTCTTAATCTCCTCCACACTTACCGGGGAAAAGTTCCGAAACTTGACCTCATTTGTGTTGGCAATTGAGATCTCAGGCCTGGCAACTGGCAGGTTGGCCCTGACTTGACCTTCAAGGGAGTTAAAAATAATCTCCACCTTGTTTAAAAAGAACTGAGCTAGATCCTCGCACAGTTCCAGACTGAGGGGTGTAGTAGCCGGCTTTGGGGCGGCCAGACTCGAAACCGTGTGAAATAGCTCCTTAGGCGAGCTCCTGGCACCATTAATGCGGTTGTAAAATAACTTAATTTTGCCTTCCCAATCAAGTCTTTATATACTACCAGACTAGATTTGAGTCTTCTTTTGTCTGCCTCGTAGTAATTTTTCCGCCACACACGTTCCAATTTCTTGCAGATGAGCTTATGCTCTCTGAGCTCCACTGAGAACCAGGGGGCTGAAGGGGTCATGTGAGTGGGGTGGCAACTTTTAGGTGGAGCTAAGATCGTGCAAGAGTTGTCCACCCAGTTATAATAAGTTACAGCCGCTTTGTCCACATCTAGTGGGAGTGTCACCATAGATGATTCCAAAAGGTCCTCCAGGAGGCTCCCTCTATCTTATTCCAGGCCCTACAGGTCCTAGTTAATTTTCTGACCTGCCTAGCGCTGAGCGATTTAGCAGCGGAGATATTGAAAAACTCTGCAGCGTGGTCCGACCAAGTAACTGGAAAGATTGTAGAGACCTCTAGGTCCGGGTGGTTCGTGAATATCCCATCCAGGGTATGACCCGCATTGTGAGTAGGGCCTGACACCAACTGTTTTAGCTCAACACCGTTCATCACCTCCGTAAGAGCTAATGTGTCCGGGTCTAAGCTATTCTCTAGATGAAAATTAAAATCCCCTAAAACTGTAAATCTCTTTGGACATAAGGCCTCCTCTAAGATATTTCCCAAGCAGCCTAAAAACGACGTCTTGGTTCCGGGGGGCCTGTAAGATTCAAAGATTCAAAAAATACTTTATTCGGTTAAAAAGACAAGATAACCATAAAAGTAGCATGTAAGGTGCAATTTACAAAAGGTAGAGTAAGTATTTTCCTTTAAAATCACAAAATGAGAAAGACAACAAAATTAAATCCATATCAGCAGTATTAAATTCATGTATACAATAAAAGAGATCAATCCATTTGCATTGATTTACGACATTTAAAAACCAATTTTAAAAATTCTGCAATAGAGGCGACCATAAAAACAGTATCCATTTTCTGGCACTCTGTAAACGCTAGGCGACATCTGTAAACATTTAGATCTTTAAGAATAGGGATGATAAGTTTCTTTCGGGGAAAGGTATAAAATTTACAAAAAAATAAAATATGTATATCTGATTGTTGGGAAACATCATCGCATGGACAAAAACATAAGTCCTTCAGCCAACAATTCATCACGGGGAATGATAGTGTCCTGAAAACTATATTCAATCTAAATCGGGTCAAAAGGTACCGTTCATGATTAGACATATACAGTGAAAGATATGGCTGCAAATTCTCTCCACATATAATATCCTGGTGGGCAGAGACAGTCTTTTTTCTTGCCTCCTCTATATTTCTCTTTTCCTTGAGGTAGGTCATACACAAATATTTCAAATCTCTTCTGGATATATATTCCATTGATTGTGGATCCTCAAAGTATTGGGGGCAACTTATTTTTTCAAGAAAGTCTCTGACATAGCCTATCCATTTGTAGTCCCTGATGTTGTCCAATACCATGATGTCCTTAAAAATGGCCCGATTAACAACACATTCTTCATTTGTCCAGACCCTATGCCAAAGAAGAACTGGCTGAATTCTGATAATGTCAGTGACATAAGATATTCCCAATTCAGCATGGCATATCATTGTTGCAGTACTTTGGGGTACAGACAGGATGTGACATAAAAACTTATTTTCCAGGATTTGAATTGAGGTGATGTTTGAATAACCCCATAATCCTGCCCCGTAGATGGCTACAGATATACAAGTCGCATTATAAACGGTTAAAATCTCTTTTATGGGTTTTTTACCTAGTTTTTTCATAAAACATTTTAGGGCCATAATGGTCTTAGAGAATAACAGAGATCTTGCTTGAATTGCTGTAGTCCATGAGCCACTTTCATGAAACAATATCCCTAGATAAGGGAAGGTGGGGGTCCTTTCTAAGGGATTGGAGTTTACAAAGATTTGCTTCACATGCTTGTTTGTTCTGGACCCGCAGTACATAGATAAGGTTTTAGAACAATTAATTTTCAAGTCTAAGTCAAGCATGAAGGTGTTGAAGGCTGTAACTAAACTTTGTAAAGCCATTGGGGTGCGCGCCATTAGGACAGCATCATCAGCGTACATCAGTGCAGGGACAGGCCTACCTCTCACCATGGGCATGTCCCTGCCCTCCTGCACGAGATGCTTTTCCATTCCATTTATGTACAACAGAAAAAGGAAGGGGGCTAAAACGCACCCTTGGCGCACACCCCGACCGATCCCAAATTGTCTACTGCATTCACCATTTTTCCCAAATCTGACACTGGCAGTGGCCCCAGAATACAGCTCTCTCAGGAAACATATAATGGCATTGTCTACCCCCAAGTCAGCCATAATTGACCATAACTTAATGTGTGACACACAGTCAAAAGCTGATGATAGATCAACAAATGTGAGGTATAGACGTTGTTTTTTGACCTTTATATACTTCTGCTGCAAGGTGAAGAGATTCAAGCCTTGCTCTATGGTCCCTAGGCCCTTTTGGAACCCAAATTGAAAGTCACTTAACACCCCAGTTTCATCAGCCCAGCTTTGTAGTTTAGCTAAAATCACTCTTCCCAAAATTTTTATAGAAGAGTCCAATAGGGAGATTGGCCTATAGCATGTACAACTTAGCCTGTCCCCTTTCTTAAATATTGGGACTATTGTTGATGTAAACCAGGTAGGTATTGGGCTATTTGCCAAAACGGCATTAAAGAGCTGAACTAACAGTGGCCCCCATAATTCGATGTTAGCCTTATAGAGGTCGGCTGGTATACCGTCTGGTCCTGCTGCTTTGCCCCCCTTGGTCGCCTTTAAGCTTGCTGTAACTTCAGAAAGGGTTACAGTCAAGGTTCTAGATGTATCTAGATTTAGCGACCCCATCTCCTGGCCTACTTCAGAGGTTAGTTCCACAGCCATATAAAGGGAGGAAAAATGGGCCACCCACTCATCTTCTGAGATGGCAATTTCCATGCGTGCTTTTTGTTCATATAGGAGGGGGGTGTTGATAACCCTCCAAAAAGCAGCCGGATCCTTCGATTTTGATGCGTCGCATAGGTTATCCCATGCCTCCCTTTTTATCGAAGTCTTCCTATCCCTTAATGCTAGGTTGTAGTCCTTCCTTGCAATTCTAATTTGGTTTACGTCCTTTGGTCTATTATGAATTGCATATCTAAGCTTTGTTAAGGCTCTAGTGCACTTCCTATCAAACCATTTCCTATTGGACTTTAGGGAATTTTTCCTATTAACCCACAGTGCTTCCTTAATTTTACTAGAAATAATGCTAAAATGGGTTATTATTTCACATTTCTCTGCGTATTCATCTAAACAGATGGAAAAGCTACTCATGCAGTTAATCAGTATTTTATGCAGGAAATCATCTGGGACCAGTCTGCTCCATTTAAGGTTGTAACCATTTTGAGCACCCACCCTTACGTCCTGGACCATTTGGTTCTGACATTCTCTAATATCAGCTACGGTAAATAAGTTTTCCATTTTTAATACCTGTGGCAGATGATCACTCAATGGTAGATCCATGATGTTTGCTCTAATCAATCTGTTTGCAGAGCTAAGTGTGCATAAGCTAAAATCAATAATGGTTGAAGCACCCCGCCCGACAAAGGTTGGGGCAAACATTGTTGTGTGGTGTGCTAATTCGTTTACAAAGCCAAGGTTAAAGTTAAAAATCATTTCATTCAGTAAGTCGCCTAGTAGGGTGTGTTCAAAATGCGTCAAATTGACGTCTTGTTCCAGCATTAGACCACAAATACCCTTTTGGCCCTTTTTGCAGAGAGTACAATTAAAATCACCCCCCCATAATAACATAACTTCCGCCCTCTTACTCTTGTCAAATTCATTTTGCATTTCTAGGGCTAGTGTGTCAAGTACATCCTTAATCATGCTATCTGAACAGTTATTATAGAAATTAAAAAGAACCATCTTTGGACCCTTCCTTGTATATATCACAATTTTTTGGTAATAGCTGGATCCAGGGGAAAAAACAATTTTATCATATACTAACAGATTAGATATGTATACAATCAGCCCCCCCTTGGGTCTTCCGTATACTCCGCCCACCGCAGGGGTAAAGTATGTCTTGTAGCCATTAAGGTGTATCGGCGTGGTAGCCCAAGTTTCTTGAAGGGCTAGTATTCCCACGTCGGTAATGGCCTCCTCCCAGCTTGGATTTGTAATCTTTTGTTTTAACCCAGCCACGTTCCAAAATAATACCGTACAGGAATCTTTATCTACAGAAGACATATCTACAGTATCCCCTAAACTGTTGGCCTGGCTCTCTTGTATGTGCTCATTCCCCCCCTGTATTTCTGTGGTTTCCTCATCCCCCAGACAGCTTATAGAATCCAGGACTACGGGATTAATAGGTAGCCGGTTATCTTCCTTAATCTTGGGGAGTCAGTCCACTGCTTCCAAGCAGTCAAACCGATTATAACATGGGAACAAGCATTGGAAATGCAATAGGTCTCGCAGCATTAGAGTTAGTGCTTTTAGAATTGTTTATGGTTTTTTGTTGTAAATCTTTACCATTTTTGTTTCCTGTAGGCAATGCTAAAGAATTACAAATCAAAAAAGCCATAAACAATAGTAAAAGCTCTAACTAAAATTCCTCCGAGACCTATTGTACTGTGTGAGGGTGAGGGGTTGAGGGTGAGTGAGGGTGAGGGTGAGTGAGGGTGAGTGAGGAGTTGAGGGTGAGTGAGGGGTTGAGGGTGAGTGAGGTGTTGAGGGTGAGTGAGGGGTTGAGGGTGAGTGAGGTGTTGAGGGTGAGTGAGGTGTTGAGGGTGAGTGAGGGGTTGAGGGTGAGTGAGAGTGAGAGTGAGTGAGAGTGAGGGTGAGTGAGGGTGAGTTAGGGTGAGGGGTTGAGGGTGGGTGAGGGTGAGGGTGAGGAGTTGAGGGTGAGTGATGATGAGTGAGGGTGAGTGAGGGGTTGAGGGTGAGTGAGGGTGAGGGGTTGAGGGTGAGTGATAGTAGGTTAGGCTTAAAGATTGAGGGTGAGTGAGGGTGAGAAGTTGAGGGTGAGTAAGGATGAGGGTGAGTGTGGGTGAGTGAGAATGAGGTGTTGAGGGTGAGTGAGGTGTTGAGGGTGAGTGAGGGTGAGGGTGAGGGTGAGGGTGAGGATAGATAGATAGATAGATAGATAGATAGATAGATAGATAGAGCGATAGATAGATAGAGCGATAGATAGATAGAGCGATATATAGATTGAGAGGGCGATAGATAGATATATAGATAGAGAGATAGATAGAGTAAGGGCAATAGATACAGTGAGTGCGATAGATAGATAGATAGACAGATAGATAGATAGATAGATAGATAGATAGATAGATAGATAGATAGATAGATAGATAGAGTGAGTGCGATAGGTGGTTGTGTGTGTGGTTGTGTGTGGTTGTGGTTGTGTGGTTGTATGTGTGGTTGTGTGCGTGTGGGGGGTTGTGGGTGTGTGTGGGGTTGTGTGTGTGCCGGGTTGTGTGTGTGCGGGGTTGTGTGTGTGCGGGGTTGTGTGTGGGGTTGTGTGTGTTGTGTTTGGGGTTGTGTGTGTGGTTGTGTGTTGTGTTTGGGGTTGTGTGTGGTTGAGTGTGGTTGAATGTGGTTGTGTGTGGTTGTGTGTGGTTGTGTGCTTGCGGTTGTGTGCGTGTGGTTTGTGTGCGTGTGGTGTGTGTGCTTGTGTGTGTGCGTGTGGTCGTGTGCGTGTGGTCGTGTGCGTGTGGTCGTGTGCGTGTGGTCGTGTGCGTGTGTGGTTGTGTGTGTGTGTGGTTGTGTGTGTGTGTAGTTGTGTGTGTGTGTAGTTGTGTGTGTGTGTAGTTGTGTGTGTGTGTAGTTGTGTGTGTGGGGGGTTGTGTGTGTGGGGGGTTGTGTGTGTGGGGGGTTGTGTGTGTACCTCTGTAAAGTGGCGCTAATGTGTGTGGTTGTGAGTCACCAAAATAGGAGAGGAATAACTGGAAGAAAGAGAGAGAGGGTGAGGAGGCAGCTGCTAGCGGGAAGCGGAAGTGAACATTGTTGTTTAAACAAACACGATAAAACGAAAGTAGCGCTCCACAGGAAAAACCTGTAAAGCGGCCCGAATGAATGTGGTTGTGAATACAATTAATATGGCAGCCTTTGGTATTTTCACCCTTTTTTGTGTCTGTTCCGAGGCTGCACCACTTATAATATAGTACCTCCGGCAATGGTGCAGTTTATTACCTGATCTTGAACCAATCTATGTACTTTAAGACCACAGAGGAGGACCGAGACAGAGGCAGGAGAGGGAATAGGAGTATCAAGGAGCGGGGGAGGGGGAGGGAGCGCTGATAGCGACAGAGCAGGAGAAGCTAAAGTGTTTGTTTTCAGTAAGTGAGAAGGGGACTTAAAGAGAGGGAATAAGAGGAAGGGTCAGAGAGGGGTGAGGGGCAGCTGTAGCCGCCGTGCAATATATAAAGGTAAAGATAAAGTGCGTGCCAGGGAGATGCACAGTAGGATTAGAAGCAACGGTGGACTGCGCTGTTTGCTAAATGAGTTGAGTTTGATGACAGATAGCGAAATGGTGCTTTGAACGCAACTTGTTACCCCTCTCATAATGACCCGAAAAGCATGGGCAGCGGACACAGGCAGGACACTGCTGGCCTCCCAATTAAGGGCATTCCACTCGCTATCAGTGGCAGTGTGAACAAAGCAAAGTGGGGCCACCATATTTAAAGAACACAGCTCAGGGTGTCCAGTTCACCAAACAAAAACAAAATCTTGAGCGAATTGGAAAAAGAAACAGAGGCTTCGAATTCTTTGCAGCATCACCCATTTTGGCTGCAGTCAATAAATAAAGCAGTCATGTGAGGTGTCTGTAAAAGAGAAAGAGTTTACAATTTTTTCACAAATATTCTTGGCAGTTCCACAAGAGTTCTTTAAAAAATTCCTTGCATGGGAAAATTGGTAATTTCTTTCCGCTGCTCTCTACGCAGCCTCTTCCTGTTGTATACAAATTGAGCACTATTTTTCCCCGAGGGCCTGTGGGGGATGGAGTGTGAGTAAACTCTCTAAGCCTGTACATTGCTCAGTAAGTGGTGTGCCAGTAAGGTCTGACATCTTGTGATTTCTCAAACCGGAAATTGCAAGGAGGTGTGGTGGCATCTCCTGCCTCGTAGGCAAGAGTAGTGTCTGTCACCGGGATAATTTATGAAAGAAGTGTCTGGCAAAAATGTCTCTTATCGAGATTAGGTTAAAAATGGGCATTAACCCTGCGAAAACTATCATTATTTAAAACAGAAAGTTGGAGATGAAGGCATGTTGAAAACACGCTGACTGTTCCAGTGTTCGAGCACTCAGAGAGCGCTGCCCATTCTGGTAATGAGAGGCCAATCTTCTACCTGGAGCGTGTGGCGCATGGTGCTTCCGGGCCTTTGAAGCCTGCACTGGGGGAGGTGCGCCTTCTTAGGACGCCTTATCTGTTATCAGGACCTGCTGCCCTGACGTCTCAGAAGAGGCGGCCACCGAGGCGGGGCACTGTGTCACCCTGCAAAGTAGGCAAGAAGTGGTGCAGAAAAGATAGCAAATAAATGAATACACCTCAAATAGCCACACCAATGGGGGACACTTTTTACCTGTTCATCACAGATTAAAGACATATATAGAAGCTGTGATTGTTTGCAATTTTGTAAACTTGCTTAAACGCTCCCTAAAGCTTGTGGAAGATATGCCCTAAGCCTAACACATACTCGTCGTCACTTTAAAAGTGGCTTTGGCGTCCAACTCTCAGAGGTGTTTCAACAATCACAGACAGGTTTGGTTTTTTTGGTGTTCGAGAGCGCGGGGTGCTCGGTGTTGTTGAAGAGTGAAGGAGCATGAGGGGTAGTTGAAAAGCACGAGGGGTGCGTTGTTGAAGAGTAAAGGAGCACGAGGGGTAGTTGAAAAGCACGAGGGGTAATTGTAAAGCTGAGGGTTAGTTGTAAAGCGCAAGGGTTATGTGAAAAGCGCGAGCGGTAGTTGTATAGCACAAGCAGTAGTTGAAAAGCGTGAGGGGTAGTTGAAAAAACATTCATAAGCTATCCTCTCTCAAAGCAGCTTCAATTAGTTCGTGGCAGTGGTACCAACTGTGCTGTTCCAGTGTTCGAGCACTCGCCATAAGCCGGAGGGAAGAGAGGGGAGGGGGGAGGAGAAATGCGACACGGCGGGAGGGGAGGGGGCGGAACGGGGGCGGAGAGGGGAGAGAGAGAGTAGGCAAGGCGAAAACTATCATTATTTAAAACAGAAAGTTGGAGATGAAGGCATGTTGAAAACACGCTGACTGTTCCAGTGTTCGAGCACTCAGAGAGCGCTACCCATTCTGGTAATGAGAGGCCAATCTTCTACCTGGAGCGTGTGGCGCATGGTGCTTCCGGGCCTTTGAAGCCTGCACTGGGGGAGGTGCGCCTTCTTAGGACGCCTTATCTGTTATCAGGACCTGCTGCCCTGACGTCTCAGAAGAGGCGGCCACCGAGGCGGGGCACTGTGTCACCCTGCAAAGTAGGCAAGAAGTGGTGAGAGCATGAGGGGTAGTTGAAAAGCACGAGGGGTGCGTTGTTAAAGAGTAAAGGAGCACGAGGGGTAGTTGAAAAGCACGAGGGGTAATTGTAAAGCTGAGGGTTAGTTGTAAAGCGCAAGGGTTATGTGAAAAGCGCGAGCGGTAGTTGTATAGCACAAGCAGTAGTTGAAAAGCGTGAGGGGTAGTTGAAAAAACATTCATAAGCTATCCTCTCTCAAAGCAGCTTCAATTAGTTCGTGGCAGTGGTACCAACTGTGCTGTTCCAGTGTTCGAGCACTCGCCATAAGCCGGAGGGAAGAGAGGGGAGGGGGGAGGAGAAATGCGACACGGCGGGAGGGGAGGGGGCGGAACGGGGGCGGAGAGGGGAGAGAGAGAGTAGGCAAGGCGAAAACTATCATTATTTAAAACAGAAAGTTGGAGATGAAGGCATGTTGAAAACACGCTGACTGTTCCAGTGTTCGAGCACTCAGAGAGCGCTACCCATTCTGGTAATGAGAGGCCAATCTTCTACCTGGAGCGTGTGGCGCATGGTGCTTCCGGGCCTTTGAAGCCTGCACTGGGGGAGGTGCGCCTTCTTAGGACGCCTTATCTGTTATCAGGACCTGCTGCCCTGACGTCTCAGAAGAGGCGGCCACCGAGGCGGGGCACTGTGTCACCCTGCAAAGTAGGCAAGAAGTGGTGAGAGCATGAGGGGTAGTTGAAAAGCACGAGGGGTGCGTTGTTAAAGAGTAAAGGAGCACGAGGGGTAGTTGAAAAGCACGAGGGGTAATTGTAAAGCTGAGGGTTAGTTGTAAAGCGCAAGGGTTATGTGAAAAGCGCGAGCGGTAGTTGTATAGCACAAGCAGTAGTTGAAAAGCGTGAGGGGTAGTTGAAAAAACATTCATAAGCTATCCTCTCTCAAAGCAGCTTCAATTAGTTCGTGGCAGTGGTACCAACTGTGCTGTTCCAGTGTTCGAGCACTCGCCATAAGCCGGAGGGAAGAGAGGGGAGGGGGGAGGAGAAATGCGACACGGCGGGAGGGGAGGGGGCGGAACGGGGGCGGAGAGGGGAGAGAGAGAGTAGGCAAGGCGAAAACTATCATTATTTAAAACAGAAAGTTGGAGATGAAGGCATGTTGAAAACACCCTGACTGTTCCAGTGTTCGAGCACTCAGAGAGCGCTACCCATTCTGGTAATGAGAGGCCAATCTTCTACCTGGAGCGTGTGGCGCATGGTGCTTCCGGGCCTTTGAAGCCTGCACTGGGGGAGGTGCGCCTTCTTAGGACGCCTTATCTGTTATCAGGACCTGCTGCCCTGACGTCTCAGAAGAGGCGGCCACCGAGGCGGGGCACTGTGTCACCCTGCAAAGTAGGCAAGAAGTGGTGAGAGCATGAGGGGTAGTTGAAAAGCACGAGGGGTGCGTTGTTAAAGAGTAAAGGAGCACGAGGGGTAGTTGAAAAGCACGAGGGGTAATTGTAAAGCTGAGGGTTAGTTGTAAAGCGCAAGGGTTATGTGAAAAGCGCGAGCGGTAGTTGTATAGCACAAGCAGTAGTTGAAAAGCGTGAGGGGTAGTTGAAAAAACATTCATAAGCTATCCTCTCTCAAAGCAGCTTCAATTAGTTCGTGGCAGTGGTACCAACTGTGCTGTTCCAGTGTTCGAGCACTCGCCATAAGCCGGAGGGAAGAGAGGGGAGGGGGGAGGAGAAATGCGACACGGCGGGAAGGGGAGGGGGCGGAACGGGGGCGGAGAGGGGAGAGGTGCGAGTAAAATAAACCCAAAAAAAAAGAAGCCGGAGGGAAGAGAGGGGAGGGGGGAGGAGAAATGCGACACGGCGGGAGGGGAGGGGGCGGAACGGGGGCGGAGAGGGGAGAGAGAGAGTAGGCAAGGGTAAACAAACACGGACGTGCACGCGCCCGTGACTTTTAAGGTCAATGCGCATGCGCATAAGCTTAATGCGCATGCGCATTGACCTTAAAAGTCACGGGCACTGCAAGGAATCGCCACGATTCCTTGCAGTTAGATAAAGAGTGGATGAGCCCCTATAGTCTCGCTTGCTCGATGCGCATGCGCATCGACAGGCGAGACCTAAAAACGGGGGAATTTGGACATTGCCTATCCATCCTGGATCATAACCCTGTGGGTGAAAATAAGGAGGCCTGCCTTTGTGTTTCACAATGTTCCAGCCATCATCATGCCTCCCATTCCACAGTGTATTGTGGTAGTTGTTATCAGGGAACTGGCCAGTATTACCACCATGGCGTCGATTTTCCCTGGTCCAACTCCACCTATTGTCCGGTTGTTCACCCTCCGGGTAAAAATAGGATAATGGCCTAGCCACAACTGACAGACCGTAATTTCTTGGGGGCCTTGATGTAATAAATTCTGCGGTGCGGGGATTCTCAAATGTTATTACCACACAGTCACCTTGTATCCTTTTTTTATTATTATTGTACCCCACCCAGGGAGCCCTTTCAACCATAAGGATATTGCTTTTGAAGGCCGGGGGGAGAGGATAGTTATCATTTAGCCAATGTATTGTTTTATTTACTAGTCCCCCATTGTTTTCATATGATTTATCAGCAGGTTGGGGTACTCCAGTAAGGACCACAACGTATGTTGAGGCTTCTGGTGGTAAATGTATGTTTCTACGTGTCTCCCTCTTTTCTTCATTAACTTTATCCTTAGGAATTTGCGTGGGTGGCGCTGTTTGGTCAATTACGGTGGGATTTTTAGGTGTTGGTATAACTTTTGGAGGTGGGTTAGTGGTGGGTTTTGGAGGTGGAATAGAGGTAGTTTTTAAAGATAGATTGGTATTACCATCGCTTTTAGCGGCTGTGGGTGGTCTATTCGTAGTTGATTTCTTTTCAGGAACTTTATTGTTCGAATTAAAGCTAGGGGCACTAATATCTTTATGGATATTAGTCAGTATTGTTTCCAGACATCGTAGCCTGACCTCAATGGGTTCCAAGAGAATTTTTAGCATTGCAAAGATGTTATTGTTAACCATGCTTAGGCTACTGCTGTCTTCGTTCCCTCCAGCTTGATTATCAACTACCCCGCTTAATTCCAATATCCCCTCCAAACTGCTATCCAAGATAGTTTCATCTGGCAAACTTAATGTTATGCCCACACTTACCCGGGGGCCACCCGCGGCACCATTAATATTAGTGTGAGCGTCTGGGTTTGTGGATACATTTAATAGGGTGGGATCCGGCTGGATTGGGTCATGGGTCTTACCAGTCTGGGCTTTTTTCCCTTTACGAGTAGTGGTTTTAGTCGACTTTTGTTTACTACTCTTTAATTTAGGGATAGCCCCCTCCTTCCTCCCCCTTTCTATTAGGGTACTATCTATGGTTTCATTTTCTATTGCCACCGGGCCATTTTCCGGTAGCATAAAAAGATTTGGGGTTGCCTCCAGACCTTCCTGTGAGGCAGGTAAATCGCTGCCCTGGTCTTTGTGTACCATTACAAGTGACTTTGGGACAGATACATTATTAGGTGTACAAGCTTGTGCAATGTGACCCAGAGAGGAACGCTTTGCCATGGCTAGGTCTTGGGACACCCTTCTGTCCATCAGTATGATCCCTTCATCAATAAGGGCATGCGTGCGCACTATAAAATCATCTAGGGTGCCAGTAAGTTTTTTTGCCCCAGCTAAAGCCATACTTCTAGTCTCTGGGTGATTCATGGCAGGTCCTGTATATGGCACGCTAAACGGA
Source organism: Lissotriton vulgaris (assembly GCF_964263255.1). NCBI lineage: Eukaryota > Metazoa > Chordata > Amphibia > Caudata > Salamandridae > Lissotriton > Lissotriton vulgaris. Next base: position 1,763,497,474 of record NC_141685.1, on the reverse strand, counting down.
TGTATACAACTTATAATCAATTACCGGACCAAACCCCGTGCAACGGGAGTTCAATTATGTGTGGCAGCCAACTTACAGTTATGCAGTCTCGATGTCCTTTGGCTGATCGCAACCGAGCAGGGTGCCTGGCACAGGCCAGGCTCCTCAGGCCTCTGAGGGCCCGCCCTTTGCCCGGGCTTAGCCCCGGGCGTCCCGCTCGCGTCCCGCGACGCGGGTTCGTGCCCGCCTTTGAACCCGCTCGCGCTCCTTGTGCGCGTCACTCTACGCGCCGCCGCGAGGCCTGCCGGGTGTTGTGGTTCCCGGAGCGGCGGCGCGGAGTTCTACGGGCGGTTGACTCCTGGCGGTGGCGGCTTCTCCCTCTATGGTGCAGCGTGGTGCGTGGTGTCAGCAGGTGACCTGTGGGCGTGGCTGGCGGCACAACGCGGGACCAGGTGTGCGTGTTGAAGCAGGGACTCCTGGTAAGTTGAGTCCCTGCTAGCGTTATGTGCCCAGTTCTTCTTCAGCACACTACCGCCCCAGGTTACAATTGGCAGCGTTTCCTCAGGTCAGTGCTCTCTCCTGACGGCGATGCGGCACCCGCGAAGCGGGTGCAGCGAGCTGTAGCGCTAAATCACTCCAGGGGCGCTTAATCACTCCCAAAGGTCAAAAGGTCTCCTCAGCAATTCGCAAGGTCTCTCCCAAGGGATTAAGGCGCCAGAAGGATTTATCCTTGTTCAGGCGACCTGTGGGCGTGGCTGGCGGCACAACGCGGGACCAGGTGTGCGTGTTGAAGCAGGGACTCCTGGTAAGTTGAGTCCCTGCTAGCGTTATGTGCCCAGTTCTTCTTCAGCACACTACCGCCCCAGGTTACAATTGGCAGCGTTTCCTCAGGTCAGTGCTCTCTCCTGACGGCGATGCGGCACCCGCGAAGCGGGTGCAGCGAGCTGTAGCGCTAAATCACTCCAGGGGCGCTTAATCACTCCCAAAGGTCAAAAGGTCTCCTCAGCAATTCGCAAGGTCTCTCCCCGGGGGGCCTGTAGAGTAAACAACCCCTAAAGGATTCATGATTGGACAGGTTAAGATTAAAAGACATGACGCCGGCATATAATGTTAAAATACATTGTATGACAAGCAGGGTGCATGAGTGGGGCTTAAGAGACAGTGAAAAGGGAATGCGGATTAATAAGAGTATGATGGGAGATGATGAGAGAAACAGTATTTTGTACAATATACATTTTTAGGGCTTTCAAAACAGAGATGAATGAGAGTGTGTGTGTGTGTGTTTTTGGCAATGTGTGTATACAAAAATCCCAAGTGAAATCCGACAGACACCTAACCATACCCGACTGAAATCAACTTACCCAACTATTCATCCAAAAAGATATTTATTGGGGGAGAGGGGGAACACTCAACACTGCCCCCCCCTGAAGCTACTCCCCTAGGGGTGGGTAGAGGTAAAGAGAAGAGGGTGACTTGAGGGCTCGGTGGTTAGCAGTAAAGGGAGGCGAGGATGACTTGATAGGCTAGTATGATATGGTACGGTCTGTCATTGTACAGTGTAGTATGGTATGTTATGGTATGGCCTGTTATTGTAAAGTGTGCTATAATATGGTATGGACTGTCTATATACAGTATGGTATTGGCTGTTATTGTATAGTATAGTATGGTATTCAATGGTTGGTTATTGTATAATATGATATGTTTTGGTCTGTTATTGTATAGGATGAGCATGGTATGACATGTTATTAAGGCCTGCAACCTATGAGCTGCTATCAACATGCATACACATGTAATTAGGCAAGCACTGATATTACCAGTTTGTACAATTTAAAAACATGTGACGTACGACAGAATGCGACCAAAACGAGGGTCGTCGTAAACAAATGCACCCTTAGTGAATGCTGCAACATGTAACTTTATTAAAATGTAATAAATGTTGTTATATTGCTTGAAAAAGACTGGCTGGATAAAAACGGCTTACCTGGAAGTGAAGTTTTGAAAAATCTTGAAAGCAAACAATAGATCGTCACACGCGACAACATATGCACTCAAAGCAAAACTGTATTAGAAAAGGCCGTTTGGTACGAATTGGCCCCGATATGGGTTGACATACATTTTTCTATTGAATTACATCTTGGAGCTAAGTAATATTTTTGTTTGAACACCTTGAAGTTTTATCAAGCCAGAAGGCGACCTCAAGCATTAAACACAAAACTGGACTTGTGGGTCGTTGTGTGTGTGTGTGTGGTTTTTTTTTTAAAGCCTTCGAATCATAATGTAAGAGACAGTATTTTTGGGCCTTCAAGGATGGTTTGTGCATGGGACCATGCAATTGTTACTTGATATGCATGTTCCCTTTAAATTCAAGCCCAGTTTGGCTTTACTGTGTGATTGAGCTCAAGATGGCGTTGTTATTGTGCGGTTGCACTGCCCGCAAGCATTTTAGGCGACGTTTCAGTAAATGATCTTCTCTCTGCTCTAAAAGTGATTGATTGACAGTCTGGGCATTGTCATGGTGCTCTGACGCACGCTGTAGAGCGCCCAGCCCCCCCCCCCCCAGGGGACCAGGCCAGTTCACTGATTATCTTAGCTCACTGTCTTCAACTGTGTGCAATCAACTTTGAGAAAATTGACCCAGAGGCCTCATGATATCACCTTCCGTGGCTGTCGCCTGTTGCTTTGCACCATGGCACATCCATCTTCCCATTACTTTCAAGCCCTGGCTAAGTAATTTTCTGTGGTCGTTCATATTTCAGACAGTATGTGTTTGATTGCTTGCAGCCACCCGAGATCCAGACTGGGTATGTGTATTCATGTTATGTGACACCAGAGATTCCCTTGCACCTGTAGCTCTGGAAACCACGAAATATCCTGCATTATTGACTTTGGTCTCGTTTCTGAAACCCCAAAGAAAATGGATAGTTAACTTTTCATGACGACAAAATCCAATGCTCATTTATCATTGTAAAATACTGAGGCGACCACATTGCCTCTGGTGACCAAAGAATCCGCCGGCTTCAAGGGTGCACAGGAAAGAATGTCTTCTGGAAATTATTATTGAACTCCAGCAGCGCTTTCTTCGATGCATGTGCAGCGCCTTAGGGGAAACTGTTTTTGTGCAGTTTGTTGTAATTAAAAAAATATATATATATATGATGAGACGCTTGTGTTTTTTTGGTGCTGTTTTTTTATCTCATGAGTTTTCCTTTTTTTGTACTGTCAATAAAAGTTTGATCTCAGCTTTAAAATAGTTTTGGCCACGCTGCTGCTTCAGGGCAGAGCTGCAATTTTTATATATTGGCTCATTTTGTGCACAGTACCAGAAGGTGGTGTTGTATTGGATACAAGTTTGTGTTGACATTGCACATCAAGGCTCTTTTCCAATGCCTAAAGTTAGAATTCTTGTGTTTTGAGAACAATGCTTCATGAACTGTGACTACTTTGACTCCAACCGGTGTTGACATTAGCTACCCTTCGAGTGGTTGGAGTGTTAGGCTGAGGTATGGCCGAGTGGCCTGAGTGCAAGAGTTAACGTTATCAAATTGAAATGGTGCAGAAGGGAAGTCTGTGAGCAATTTTTTCCAGCTGGTTACTGACCAGCAATGGTAGTTCCCTCTAATCTTAAGAGGCCATCTAGAATAGATTTCAATGTGCATTCTAGGAGTTTTATGAGGTATCTTTAGGAAAAAGTTAGTCTTTATGTACAGTGCAGATCCTTTTTATATCCCATGGTCTGAGTCTGTCTTCAAGCACACCTACCAATCTTTGTTTTATGGTAGACACCTGGGTTCTTTAGGTCTTCCCATAAGGAGCAGGGTTTGAGTAGAGTTGCGAATAAATAAGTTTACATATTTGAGTAGAATAATAACATTTCTTTAACGGTATGAACAAACATCATTGTGGAGGCATTTATGAGCAAACTCAAAATATTTATTTTTTGTGGTCCATTACTTTTTCTCCCATTTGGCCTATGTCCGGATCTTATTGGCAGTTTAGGGCATACAATCATTTGTGCTGTGTGCTAGGTAAATGTTACATGCATATTCAGCCTGTGTAGATGAGACAAGTTTAAGGTGATATACCAGTTTGTTTATTGTAGGGGTGGAGTGTCAGGCATGGTAGGGATCAGTGCACCAAGCTCTGATCAGATTGCATTCATTGTAAATGTTGTGCCACAAAGGAGTAAACCTAGTATTCCCGGTTGTGAGAGCTGCTGCTGCCTGGTCATTCTTTTTGCGCACTTGTTTGTCATTGATTTAGCCTTGCCTAGGAATCTGTGAAACAGAAATGCACTAAAAGTAATTGTTCCAAAAAATACTATAGGATGTCCATATATCGTAAGCCTTTTCTGTGTTAATTATCTTGAACAGGCTCAACAAGTTGAATGCGTGCTCGGAATAGTTTTTTCTCCATGAAGAAATTCCCTTTTTCTAAATCTGTCTTGGCCTTAACAGTAGGTCATCTGAAGAGGATCCCAACGGAGAGCTCGACATAGTTCATTCCGATGAGGAAGAGGTCGTCAACAGCTCCGATGAAGAAGGTTCCAGCTCTGACTCCAGCAAAGGAGAGCTTGATCATCTAGAAAATAAACAGGTGGGATTTTAGTCAAAATAACTGGTGTAGTGAATTTGATAATGTTTATGTAGCGGCAAATAAGATATTTTAAGTAATTGTAAGTAAACAGTAAAAGCAACATGTTGAAGAAAATCACAACAAATATGAAACCATAGGCTAGAAGTTTTACACTTGACAATCAGTAAGTTCAAAGGAACTTGTTTTATTTACAAATATGTGACTTGTACCTGTTCATAATGTTTTTAAATTGGATTATTTCTATTGCCTTTCTGGCATTGTTTGCTGTAGAATATTTTTACTTCTGTTTGCGTTCCTACGGCATACCTTTATTCCCAATTATTAAAGAATGCCTCTTCCCTTATTTGATGTTGCTGTGCAGCCCTGCAGAGAAGCATGCTTTCCTCTTTTTCTGTGTACTTTTAATAGAATCCGCATCAGCTGTGGTGATGCCCTGGTGATATGGAGTCATCCAGTAACACCGTGTTAGCTTGGATAGATGTGTTTGGAGAGCTCTATAGATATCTCTGTTCTGGAAAAGTGGGGCAGATGAATACAGATATGCTATCCAAAATCTCAGTGCAAAGGGTCTATGTTGCTAGAGCATAACAAGGCCCATGTTTAAATGTAGGTTAATTCTTGTAAACCAAAACAATGCCCTGCATCCTCCCTCTGCCCCCCCCCTCCCCGCCCATAATCTGTAACAATACAGTCTCTGATGGAATCTGGTGACATTATAAACCAGGAATCCAAATCCTGAGTTGTTTGTAAATGGAACCAGAACCATGAGACAAGTTATCCAAGGGTGCCCCCCAAAGCCCCAGAGATGTAAAAAAAATGGTAATTCATTACCATTTTATTTATCATCAGCCCTTCCTGAATCGAGTGTGAGAACGGGGCGGGGCCTGCTCAGTGACAGCAGGAAGGAGCAGTGGGCACAGGACTGCCTTTGCACTGTGTTATGTTATGTTATGTTATTTATATTTTTATAGCGCGCAGCTGCCCCAGCAAAGGGGCATCCTGGCGCTTTGACAGACGCTATAACATAACACACGATAAAAGAAAAGAAATTAACTAGACACTGGGAACAGGAAAGTTTTAATCGCCTGCCTGAAGGCAAGCAAATCTTCAAGAGCTCGGATGTGTACCGGGAGCGAATTCCATAAACCTGCCGCTAGCACCCTAAAGGAGCGGCCACCCATCCTGCTCAGCTTAAAGCGTGGACAAACAGCCAAATGAAGTCCCTCCGATCTCAGGGATCTCGAAGGCGTGTAGGGCGTGAGTAGATTGGCAAGTGCCGGTGGCGAAGAAGATTTCAAGATTTTAAAGGCCAGACACAGCGCCTTGAACTTAATTCGCTGTCTGACCGGGAGCCAATGCAAGGCCGTGATGGTGCCAGACACTGAACAATGTCTGGGGAGGCCCACAATGGCTCGTGCCGCGGCATTTTGTACTCTTTGGAGCCTAGAGGCCTCCGCTTGATTCACCCCTAACAGCAATGAGCTGCCGTAGTCCAACCGAGATAGTATTGAGGCCTGGACCACAAGCTGTCTGGTAGGGGGATCAAAGTACTTTAAGACTGGCCTAGTACCCCTCAAGATTCCATAGCACGTGGCAGCCACCTTCTTGGTGTGGTCCCTGAAGGTGAGCGCAGAGTCCACCCAGATTCCTAGATTTCTCACTCCAGCAGCTGGAATAGGAGTGACACCAAGCTCAGATGGCCACCACTGGTTACCCCATAGCTCAGCGTGCTTCCCTAGTACCAACACCTCCGTTTTGGTGGCATTCAACTGAAGGCAGTTGGTGCGAAGCCAGCTTGCTACTGCCAAAAGACCCGCACGGAATCTGGGGGCCTCCACCTCAGGGTCTCCACTAAGTGTCACCGCTAGCTGTGTGTCGTCCGCGTATGAGGCCATCGTGAGACCCCACTGTTTGACGACACCAGCCAACGGTTTCACATAAAGGTTGAACATTGTAGGGCTCAACGAAGATCCCTGTGGTACCCCCAGCTCCAGGGGATAGGTGGCAGATTGGCCAGGTGGTATAGCCACTTTAAAGGAACGGTCTGCCAGAAAAGATCGGAACCACTGGAGAGCGACATCCGTCACTCCCGCCTCCTGTAAGCGTTGGATCAATATATGGTGGGACACAGTATCGAAGGCAGCGCTTAGGTCTAATAATATAAGCGCTGCAGTATGACCTGAGTCAAGTACCTGGCGAAGATGTTCAGTGATGTAAAGTAACGCCGTCTCGGTACTGTGTCCCGACCGGAAGCCGTTCTGACTGGGGTCCAGGATCTGGTTGCGAACCAGATGCTCAGACAGAACAGAGTTGACATGGGCTTCTGTTACTTTGGCGATCCAAGGCAACAGGGAGATAGGTCGATAGTTTTCTGGCAGCCGGGGGTCAGAGTTGGCTTTTTTTAATATAGGAGTGACCACTGCCTGTTTCCATGCCGTGGGTACCGTTCCACAAGATAGTGACATATTGATGAGGTTCAATATGGGGTCACGGCACAGCGGGGAAAGTGTGTTAATGAAGGCTGGCTTTAACGGGTCCGCAGGAGAGCCTGACTTGACCCTAAGGCTGAACCTGTCAAAGGCCTCAGTCGACAGTTCAGGTAGAATGGCCAGGGGCTCATAGTCCGTCGTGACAGGGACAGTAGCCTCTCGATCCTGGTGGAGTGTGTCGAACCCATGGTAGATTTTTTCCACTTTCTCCACAAAAAAGGAGGCCAATTTGTCACAGTGGGAATCTGTGCAAATTACCTCTGATGAGGATCTGTTTTTCATAAGGTCCTTCAGTACCTTGAAAATCAGTTTTGCTGGATTAGGGCTGGTGGCAAATTCATGAGCGTAGAATGCAGCTCGTGCTCTGCAGATAGCTCTATGGTAGAGCTTCAGCTCAGTGAAATACCGAGTTTTCAGAGCAGGGTCATAGGATCGTCTCCATTCCCTCTCTGTTTTTCGGCAGGATTTTTTCAATTCTGCGAGAGACTCATTATACCAGGGACTAGGTGTTTTTGTCCGGCCTTTCGACCACCGTAGAGGTATAAGAGAATCCAGGGCGTCGGTGATCCATGCGTCAGAACTGCGCAGAACTGTTGGTAACCTTGTTCCACATTGGTGAAAGTGCTCAAAGGTTTCCGCTCCAGTATACTATAAAACTCTTCCAGCGTGAGTTTGTGCCAAAGCCTTTTAAGGATAGGCCTATCCATAGATATAAAAGGCTTGTCGTGGACCGGACAGAAAGCTTCAACTAGCAGATGATCAGTCCACCCCATCAACCTCGGATCTGACAACCTTAACCCGTCAAGTGTGGAAAAGAAGGGGTCAAGAATATGGCCTCCAGAGTGGGTTGGAAGGGTGACGAGCTGAGTAAGTTGGAGAGCTTCCAGATCCGCCAACAGGGAGCTCACGGTAGTGGATGACCCATTATCGAAATGGATGTTGAGGTCACCCAAGATGTTAAAATTGGCACAGCCGAGTGCTATGGGACTGACCATATCGGCCAGTGCAGACCTAAAGACAGAATCATTGCCGGGGGGGGCGGTAGACAAGCAACCCACTGAAAGTGAATTGATGGGAAAAGGCGACTTTGAAAATAGCACTTTCACATGCGGGTAGTCTCGACGGCTTCCATTCAGCCGGAAAGCAGGATTTGACTGCCATAGCGATGCCACCACCTCTTGTGGTCCTGTTAGAAGTAAAGATGGTATAATTTTGGGGGAATGCAAGATTCAATATGGCAGAGTCAGAGTCCTGAAGCCAGGTTTCTGTCATTAGAAAAACATCGGGATCCTCTTTCTCTATCAGATCAAAAATGGACAAGTGGTGCTTTACAAGTGATCTGACGTTAAGGCACCAGATACGAAGATCTCGCGATGCAACACGTGTTCGTGTAACAGGAGCGGCATCTTCCAAGGAGCGTATTTTAGTGGGGCTCTTAAGAGACCAACCTTTACAGGCGCAGCTATATGGGCCAGCTAAAGGGTCCACCGGCTTACACGCACATCCTTTGGACAAATGCCCTATGGCCAACAACTCTGGTCGTGTGTAAGACAACATACCTGCCAGGTGTGGCGAAGCAACGCTATGATGAAATACAGAGCCTGCCCCGCCTCGCGCTGCCTCGACGCGGACGAGCGCAGACGGGCAGGACTCAGGCACGACTCCGGCTAAGCGACGGCGTCCTCACCTGCGCGTCCCGCTGCGCGGGAGGGGGTAGCTTTAAGTATGCTCACCAATCCTGGCGCGAGCGCGAGGACGCTCCAAGATGGCGCCTAAAGCTACAGTTACAGCCCTACCCAAAATGGCGCCCACAGTGAACCACCCCCGGGACCCAGGCCCGCCAAAACGGCAGTGAGGGAGCCAATTATGTGCGGAATAAGGAGGGGGCAAGACCCTGCTAAAAACAGGGGAAAAGTGCAGCAAAGTAAAATAAAACAAGAATGACAAAATCAGGGTATTTAAAAACGAAGCGCCAGCAGCAGCGCCAGCAACAGCAAGTGCGCAGTAGAATAGGCGTCTGTCATGTGTAAAGTGAGCATGTCTCTGGCTGGCCGTCTTGCGATGGCCAGGCAGACATGCACACTTTAAACCTCTCAGCCCATATGTCTTAAGCCAGCTGGGTTGAGAGCAAGTGCAGGCCTCCAGCGTGCTGGGGAACGCCGAGAGAGGCTGCTTCCACCAATTGGGGAGCTGCTCATATGCTGGTTAATAGCATGTGAGCAGGCCAGGATCGGTTGAGGGAGTTTTCTTGCGCCTGCATTGCAGTCCCTGCCGAAGAGTTCCGGAGTGAAAAGGATGTTGTCCGTCACGATCCAGTTAGTGTTTTCTTTTTTTAAAATTTTGTTTGCCCATGCGCGCACCCAACCATTTGCACTTCACCCCCTCCTCAGTAGATGCCAGCTGCCACTGATGTTATCCCTTGTGTCTTTTTCATATTAAATGTTTATTTTGGGGTATTTAACTTGAAAAGGCTGTTTTTGTCAAAGTACAGCTAACAGTGGGCACTGATTAGAAATGGAATGTTTAGGGTTTTTTCTTTTTACCTTTAATGAATAAATTGTTGCTGAAACTATGGAAAACGGTGAGCATCAGAGGGTTTATCAAATTCTGTGACCTTAGCGTTTACTGCATAGTTATGGATTAATTGCTTTTGACGTGTAATTTGCTAATTTCACCAAAAATGTTGTTTGTAGCTAAAGGTGATGAAAACTGCCATATATTGTGTTATATAGCTTACATTTTTTGGTGCATAATTTAGATAACCTTTCTGCTTATTTTTGTTCTCCATGCCGCATAATGCTAGTAGTCACGACAATATTAGCTCTGCAGAATAGTTTGGGGCTGCCATTATAATGAAGATATTTTCCATATTTCAATGTTGGCTGCGAAATAAGAGTTTTCATGTCATTGTATTTGGTCCATTATCTTCAATAAAAGCATCTAACATACCATATATTCTTAATACTCCAGCTGAGGCTTCTTCTTAGAGCCTCCAATTCATTTTTGACACAGATTGAAAAAACTCACTGTGCTTGAATCAAAAACTATCACGGTCTTTCCAAAGTGAAATTAATGGCAGAATTACGACCTAGTGTTCTAAATCTCATAGCTCAAATCAATCAGTTAATTTGTCTGTATAATGTATGGCACCTAGGGGCAATAGATACAAGCGTTTATCTTCATTTTCAGTGTTGTTCTATTGTATATACGACGCCACCGAACTCTACGCACTCAACGCCGGCCAAACCCCGGGTTGCTACCGGGCCACCCCGAGACGCACCCACGGACCCTTCTGCTGCAACTCCTGCAAGTTCACCTGCATCCGGACCTGCACTACTCCAGCACTGCCCAAGACCACGACGATCAACAGCAACAGCCACCTGAAGTGCATCCTGCTCAACACCCGCTCCGTCCACAGACACGCCGTCGAGCTCTGGAACCTGCTCGACGCCCCAGACGTCGCCTTCCTCACTGAAACCGGGATGAACGCCTCCTCAGCGCCCGACATCGCCATCGCCATCCCTGACGGCTACAAGATCATCCGGAGGCACCGCATCAACCAGATTGGAGGAGGCATCGCCATCATCCACTGGAACACCATCCGCATCACTACCAACACCGACGACACCCTCGCACCCGCCGAGCACCTGCACTTCCAGATCCACATCAACCTCAAGACCACCCTCAGAGGCACCCTCATCTACAGACCCCCGGGACCACGCACACAATTCAGCGAGGACATCGCCGACTTCATCAGCCCGCACGCCCTCCCCTCCGCTGACTACATCCTCCTCGGGGACCTCAACTTCCACCTGGAGAACAACAACGACCGCAACACCACCACCCTGCTGGACAACCTCGCTAACCTCGGACTCAAGCAGCTGGTGACCACCCCCACCCACTACGCCGGACACACACTCGACCCCGTCTTCTCATCCAGCAAGGACATCGCCTTCAGCCACGCAACCGGACTCCACTGGACAGACCACAGCTGCGTCCACTTCAGCTTCAGAAGGACCACGTTCCACCAACAGGTTGCACGCAGAAGCTGGAACAAGATCACAGCCGACCAGCTCGCGACTTCCCTGAGCAAGAACCCACCCACCAGCGCAACGAACCCCAGCCAAGCGGCCACCAACCTCACGAAGTGGATCAGCGACTGCGCAGACGACCTCGCCCCTCTGAGGACCCCGCCTAGCAGACCCGGCAGCAAGAAAGCCCCATGGTTCACCGAGGAACTCAAGAGCTCCAAGAAGAACTGCAGAGCCCTCGAGAAAGCCTGGCGCAGAGACCCAACACCAGACAACATGACTGCCCTCAAGCTCGCCACCCGAAAACACCACCAACTGATCCACGCCACCAAGAAGACTGCATTCAAGGAACAACTGGACAACCACGCACACAACAGCAAGGAACTCTTCAACATCGTTAAAGAGCTCTCCAACCCCAACGCCGGAAACAACGACATCACCCCTTCGCAAGACCTCTGCAACTCCCTCGCCTCCTACTTCCACAACAAGATCGCGGACATACACAACAGCTTCAGCACTCAACCGACGCACGCCACAACTGAACCACCACCCTCCACGCCTGGACACCGATCAGCACCGAAGACACCGTCCGCACGATGAACTCCATCCACTCCGGATCTCCGACGGACCCCTGCCCCACCACGTCTTCAACAAGGCCGACGCGGTCATCGCACCCCACCTGCGGGACATCATCGACACCTCTACCTTCCCGGAGAGCTGGAAGCACGCCGAACTCAGCGCTCTACTAAAGAAGCCATCAGCCGACCCCACCGACCTCAAGAACTACCGCCCCATCTCGCTGCTCCCGTTTCCTGCAAAAGTCATCGAGAAGACCGTCAACAAGCAGCTGGCCGCCTTCCTCGAGACGAACGGATCCATCGACCTCTCGCAGTCTGGCTTCCGGGCCAACCACAGCACCGAGACCGCCCTGATCGCAGCAACCGATGACATCCGAGCCCTACTCGACAACGGAGAAACAGCGGCCCTCATCCTCCTAGACCTCTCCGCGGCCTTCGACACTGTCTGCCACCGTACCCTAGTGCAGCGCCTCAGCAACTTCGGAATCCAGGAGAAGGCACTGGAGTGGATCATCTCCTTCCTCGCCGGAAGGACACAGAGAGTCCGCCTCCCCCGTTCAGATCAGAAGCCACCGAAGTAATCTGCGGCGTTCCTCAAGGCTCCTCGCTCAGCCCAACCCTCTTCAACCTCTACATGAGCCCCCTCACAGCCATCGCACGCCAGAACAACCTCAACATCATCTCCTATGCCGACGACACCCAGCTGATCCTCTCCCTCACCAACGACCCGCCAGAGCCAACCTACACGAAGGAATGAAAGAGGTAGCCGAATGGATGAAGAACAGCCGCCTGAAACTGAACTTCTGGTGAAGAATTGGCTTGGTAGTTTAGTCTGCCCTGTTCCCATGATGCACTGGGCCAGGGACAGACTGATTTGCATATAGCCAGGTTCTGAGCTGGGATGGGGCAGTGAGATAAATAACGGTGATGGATCAAGCCCTGATCTTTGGACTGGGTAAGAGTGGGCTGTTTAACTCAGACACTCTGTTCATCACCACCCCCTTTTGTAAATTGAAACTGAACTCGGACAAGACGGAAGTCCTCATCCTGGGATCCTCACCCTCCGCCTGGGACGACTCCTGGTGGGCCCCCGCCCTGGGCAGCGCACCCAAACCAACAGACCACGCACGCAACCTGGGCTTCATCCTGGACTCCTCCATCTCCATGAACAGACAAGTCAACGCCGTCTCCTCGTCGTGCTTCAACATCCTGCGCATGCTACGTAAGATCTTCCGGTGGATCCCCACCGAGACCAGGAAGACGGTCACCCAGGCCCTCGTCACCAGCCGTCTGGACTACGGCAACTCCCTCTACGCCGGAACCACTGCCAAACTCCAGAAGAGACTCCAGCGGATCCAGAACGCCTCAGCACGTCTCATCCTGGACATCCCCCGTCGCGACCCCATCTCCGGACACCTGAGAGACCTGCACTGGCTCCCGGTCAACAAGAGAATCACCTTCCGTCTCCTCACCCACGCACACAAAGCCCTACACAACCAATGCCCAGGATACCTTAACAGCCGCCTCAACTTCTACGCTCCCAAACGCCAGCTTCGATCGACCGGCCACGCCCTCGCTGCCGTCCCCCGCATCCGAAGAGCCACCACAGGGGGAAGGTCCTTCTCCTACCTCGCCGCCAAGATTTGGAACTCCCTCCCGACCCACCTCCGCCTGACCCAGGACAACCTCGCCTTCAGGAAGCAGCTCAAGACCTGGCTGTTCGAGCAGTAGCGGACCCCCCTCCCCTAGCGCCTTGAGGCCCTCCGGGTGAGTAGTGCGCTATATAAATGCTTGATTGATTGATTATATTTCTTCCTAGAGATTTCTGACTTATTGATTCTCATCTCCTATTTCCATGAAACCTGAAAACAAAGATTAAAAACATCAAAATATCTACAATAATCTTGGAGTACCCCTTCACCATAATTCGTCGGGCCGAAATTAACCTTGAAATAATTCATAAATGAACAAACATCTCTTCACCTGCATTTAATGCATTTGGCTCCTTAGTTTCGAATTAAAAAATATACCTCTCCAGTTTCCTGCGAACTCTTTCCCAACCTCCTTCTCTAATAGTACACGGTATAACACTTCACTCCAGGAGCGAGCTGTTATCCTCTTTTCCTCCACTTCATACCTGTGGAAAGGATGTCGGTATCTCTGGAAAATAGGGTAGTATAAGATTGTGACTAAGCAAAGATTGTCATTACATCGTAGAAAGGGCTCTTAGTCCATGCAAGCTAATCCCTTGACAATTCTTTTTTTTAGCTTGTTCCCTGCTTTACAGGGTCAAGTGAGAAAACTTGTACCAGAAGCTCATATTTCTATATGTTAATAGACTTTCGACTATGGCCATCCTTAAATTTATAGTGGGTTTGCGCCGATTCTAAGTGGATCTGTTTTTTGTCTGCAGGGTAAAAGAACTGGGAAGAAGACAAAAGTTTACCACATCGCTAAGGAGATCATGAGTTCCGAAAAAGTGTAGGTTTTTATGACTGTTAAATGTTCTCTTTTTTTATTGTGTGGCATGTTTCATGACTGGATTTACAGTTGCTATTTCTGTTTGTTCTTCCTCACACAGTTTTGTGGATGTTCTGAAGCTCTTGCACATTGTAAGTACCTAGCACTAGTGTTCTTGTTGACCAAGCATTTTATTTATTAGTTGTAAATTTGTTTTACCACTGCAGTTCATAGTGACAAAATTTAATATAATAGTGTAGCACTTTTTCATAATTGCCTTGGAAGTAGAAACAATTTGAAATATAGCTCAGGCACATTAACTAGCTAAAAGGTTTTAGTTACTGATAGAAAGATTGGTGTTTTATGTAGCAGTCGTTGGTCTGAATTCCTTCCAGAATCATTAATCTTCCGACACTTCTGAGGTTGATATAATAGGGGAAAGAAAGTGTGGAGAGCAGAGTAAAAGGAATGATTCCCTGTAAACGAGCCAGCTTTAGATCCAAACATTCAGTCACAGATAACATAGCAATTGTTCAAACTTTGATAAATACGTAGTATCAAAATAGCAAAACCTGTATACTGAATTTGTTGACTTTTCAACAGCATTTGATAGAATGGCCAGACAACTCTTTAGCGGTAACTGGTTATGAAAATCATACCATTCTTTTTAGATATAAGTTCCTACGAACTAATAGCCCTAACACAGTTAATTCTAAGATTACTGGCAGAGCATGGCATAAACTTGACCCTACAACTTTGATCAACGAGCTAGCAAAAAGTGAGGTGGAGAAGGATGTAGAAATCTCTGCCAAAAAATATACCACCTGGCTTGAGGCCATCTTTGCTGATATAGCTTCTAGTATATGGATTAATAAAAATAGGAGAACACCATCTGCCATTTGGTTTTCAGAAGCTTTGAGAATAGACAAACAGGCTTGCAGAAGGCAAGAGCGGATTTGGCTTAATAATTATGAGCTTCTAGAAAAAAATCGATATAAATCCATGCTCTCCGATTTAAAAAAAAAAAAAAAAAAAAAAAAAAAAGCTGATTCGGAAGAAAATGCTCTATTATACAGCACAGATAGAAAAAGCCGGCAGTTCCAATAGAGAACTATTTCGAACTGTGAAAAATCTGACCACAGTCACAAAAGATGATTCTGCTAAATTTAATCAAGAAATCTGTGATGTTCTGGCACTTTCCTTTAGAACAAAGGTAGACCAAATCTATGATCAGTTCACCCATTCCACACCTAAGGGTAAAAAACTTGAACAAGAAATTAGCAAAAAGTTTTTCCTTTTAATTGCTTGCTGACTTCTCCTATGCAAATCACTAAACTGATCTCCATGGCCAAGTCAGGCTATCCGGAAGACCCCTGCCTTCTAAGATCCTACAAAATATCTGCCATTTCATCGGACCGCACCTATCTAAGATATTTAACCAGATGATAGAGCATGGATCCTTTCCCACTGTGTTGAAGCAGGCTTGTATCTTGCCTCTTTTTTTTAAAAAAAACAGCAATTTGGATGCAACTGATACAGCCAACTACCGGCCCATTGCAAGAATTCCACTTTCGGCCAAGATAATTGAGAAACCATGAATGTGGAACTCTCCACTTTTATTGCAACTAATCAGATTCTAGATCACAGCCAGTTTGGCGTCCGAGCTAACCATAGTACAGAGTCAGCTCTGATTAAGACTACAGAAGAAATCCGTTCCTCACTAGACAGCGGTGGGTCAGCAGCCCTGGTGCTCCTTGACCTATCCGCTGCATTTGACACAGTAGACCATACTCTTCTGGACTATCGTCTACAAGCAATTGGGATAAAAGGTAAAGTCCTCTCCCTGCTAACATTGTTTTTATCAGAGAGGCCCCAATCCGTTAATTTGGGCAAATTTAAGCGGCACCTTTTACCCTTCCATGCGGTGTTCCGCAGGGCTCATCGTTGAGTCCTACACTTTTTAATATTTATGTAGCGGAATTAGCCCCACTAATAAGTTTTAATTTGATTCCCACTTCTTATGCCGACGACACCCAGTTGGTGATCTTGACAGTGGACAAGGACATCAACCACTCATCAAAACTTCATGACTGTATGCTTTCCTTAAAGCATTGGATGAGTACTCACTGCTTGAAGTTAAACTCGAGCAAAATGGAGGTGATTATGTTCGGAAACCTCTTTCCGCCTTGGTCCCCAGCTTGGTGGCCAGATAATCTTGGTCCTCCACCTACCCCGGTGGATAAAGCTAAAAATCTCGGGGTTATCTTAGACGAGAAACTTAGTTTTAAAGCTCAAGTCTCCAAAGTTGTGTCTTCTTCGTTTTTTATGATTAAGACCGTAAGAAAATGTTTGCCTTTTACTCCTAAATCCTGCAGAAAGTTGGTTGTAACCTCCTTAGTCTTGTCTAAACTTGACTACTGTAATGGATTTTACATTAATGTGCAATCCACTCTCCTCAGGAAGTTACAGGCAGTACAAAATGCTGCAGCAAGACTGATTCTGGACATAACTAAATATCAATCTGTCAGATCAGCTTTGCGAGAACTCCACTGGCTGCCAGTTGTTCAGCGGATAAAGTTCAAGGCACTTTGCATGGCCCACAAGGCTTTGCACAAAGAAGGGCCGAAATTTCTAAGGGACCTCTTCAGTTGGTATTCTCCAAATAGACCTCTGCGTTCGGCTAATGCCCATCTGATTCCGATGGTCAGGATTAAAAAGATGAACTGGGGATGGAGGAGTTTCACCTATAATGCCATCAAGGAATGGAATTCCCTTACACTATATCTTAGAAAAATGTTCTCCCTTCTCGAGTTCAGGAAACAACTGAAGACCTGGCTCTTTTAGTAGTGGTAGCACTGAGTACAGTATGTAGCACTGGTAGCGCCAAGACACCCGAGGGTATTTGTGCGCTGTATACATTTTATTAACATAACATAACATAACATAACATATGATGGGTATTCCCTTAAATCTTTTAAGACTGTTCATTGCAATAAAACTCTTCTCTTTGGTGTAAAATCCTGATTGGTGGGAACAAAGGCTTAACCTCCAAAATATATACTCTGATTGAAACAAGGTTGCTCCTCTTCTTTCTTCCATCGTTCTTTATGATTTACAGGCTCAACTTCTAAATAGTAAGAATCTTCCACCAAGTATTGGATCTTATGCTTTTATGCATTGATGCATACAGATGTTGTCATTTTTCATCTTACTCCAATTGGCCTCCAATGCAATTTGAATGCATTAAGTGGGTATGCTGGGGGGGTGAGTATTGCCAAAACTAAAGTGGTGGTCTTTGAACAAAGAAAGCATTATTGCCCCCTCCACTGAAATCTCAGTGGAATTTGCTTGGAAAAGGTGAGATCATATACTTATTTGGGCAGAGTGTTCTCTTAGAACTTAGATAATAAGCTACATTTTTACAATTAGTAAACAAAGCTTGTGCACACATCGGAGCGTTAAATGAATGTTATAAATGTTCTGGCAGGAAACACTTTAATTTTTCATTCAATATCTATAAAGTAAAAAAAATCAACCTAGTCTCACATATGCACGTTAGAACATTCCTCTTGACAAATGTCCATTCTTGAACCTATTTGAAGGGAAGATTCTTCGTAAATTATCGACTGTAAGCCAAGCAGTACCTGGAGAAGTGCTACACCTGGAATTTGCACTTATCAGCTCTTTTACTTTAGCAATAGCAAAACTTGTTCGGTGGGCGTATAGTTTACTCCATGCATCACATGGTACCTTGAGAGATTTGCTGAAGCAGGAAACGTGTTACATTTAAGAAGGATTCAACTTTTAACGTAAATCTTAGGCTTGGTTTAAAACAACTTGAATGTAAAATAGAATATCTACAGACATAGTCCCCTGCTCCAATCAGATTATATTTTTTAAATGCAGTCCTAGATTAAGTTACTCTCACAACATTTCTCATTACACAAATTTAAAATTATACTAAACTTTCTAAGCTATTGTAGCTTTTACGCAACCTCAAACGTGCTTATCTTTGACACTGCTAGACAGTGTACGGCGTGTAATACTCTGCCATTGAATACTTACAAAAGGCATTGCTCCAGCTTCAGAAAAGATGACAGTATATCTAATCTTTGCCAGGATGAGCCACAAGATTTAAGACATGCATTTTATACTTGTCCATCTGTTAATGTAGTAGAAGCAAGGAAACATTATGTAACTCCTTTGTATTTTAAATTCAATATAACAAATGTAGATGAATTGATACATTTAGTAATGTTTCTTACAAACGAGTTTGTATGCTATCATCTTTTCACATGTTTTTTATATTTTGTGAAACTTGTTTAATTCTTAATTATTATGTGCAATCTTAAAATTGACGCAAAGTATTTCAATGTTTTATATTGTTGCTCTCAATTGAGGTCTAAATCAATAAACTTGGACAAAGGGTGGGGAGCCGTATGTGTGGCTTTGTGTGTTTTCATGAGAATGTGTGTGAATGCATTCATAAAAGATATAGTTCAATAGATTAGCTATATGGTCAGGATGGACTTAAAAAGGACTCTACTATACCTTTGTCATATGCTACATCTGTGTAACCGATCTCCCGAGGTTGACGTAGGTTGTACTTGCTGGTTGGTATTTTTGTAATGGTTCCAACTTACTTATTGAGATGCTACCTTTGATAAGTATGCACTATTTGAAGGCATTTTTGTATACAACAACAGGGTACCACCATGGATATGGTATTCACTCCATCATGTCCATCGTGTACCATACTCCTATTGTGGTTTCTTTGAAAAGACCCATGCCTAGTCCTAAGATCTGGAAGAGTATAGTTGTGATAGCTAGATCTGGATCTGATATATAAAGTTTCTATTTGCAGTATGGACCTTATTACAAGAGACTTTTGGAATACATACAGAAATGTAATCAAAATCCATGGGGTCTGAAATTGCCCCATAATATATAAAATGAGAGTTTAGATGTTTTTTTATATATGTGTGATAATATCGGATGATAAATTGCCATAGTCCTTTTTTTATTTTTAGAAAACCTACAGCTATACATGTGATACTCACAGCTCAGAGTAGCCATTTACGTTGTCCTATTGCAGCAATCCCCTGTGGTGAGCTCATCAAGGAAAAAAGAAACTGTACTGACTGTTGAGATGATATGCAGGCAGTGGATTATATGGTGCGGAGATTTAGAATAAGGGGTTACTCATCGGATATCATTACAAAAATGAGAGAGAGTGAACACCAAGGATGAGAATGAACATGTAACAGTAGAGAATAAAGGTATCAGGCAGTATGAACAGGACACAGAATAAATTCATTTCTTAAACAGGTTTTACAGACAAGGCTGAAAATATCCTATTATTATTAAAAAAAACATTTATATCTATAAGAATCTGATCCAATTTTGAAAAGAGATGTTTAGTCTGGAGGCAAAATAGCCTTCCTTAGAGTTGAAAGTTTAAAGGATAAATTTACTAGTAACATTTGTAATCCCCTGAGCCCACACGTGTCTTGGCTACTTAAAAACATTTTTTTGGGTGTGGTAGCAATTATAATATGTGATTATTTACCCTAATAAATGCAGAGACATTTGTGTAAGCACTGTAGTTGTTTTTAGTGTCAGAACAGTTCTTAACTGAAAATGTTCATTTGTAGCTTATGCGTTACTATACTCGAGGTAGCTTCCCATATCTGGATAGTATCATTTGACACCTTAAAATCAGAATTGCTGAACATACTGGAAAGAATGAAGAAAAATATCCCATAGCCTTATACTAGAAAGAAAATCATATTGGTGATCTCTCATTATTTAAATTTGTAGGCATTTGTGCCCAAAAAATAACATAGGAGGTAGAGAGTGAGATTTAAAATTAGGTTGTAATTTTAAATCTAGATGGATAAACAAACTGTATTAAAATTAAACTATGCTAAATGCATAACCAAGATTGAACAAGAATGAAGTATGTTAAGATGAGCTGGACTTCCAAAGTTACGAAATATTTTATGAGATTTTATTTTTTATATTGTAACTTATATGCAACTAGTTTTAGGTAAAATCTTATGTTGGGGCAGGCTTGTGTTATACTACTACAAACGAGTTCTATATAGGGATAGGATTCATGAATGAGCTATTTTTAGCATCTTAATCGATTCAGAAGTACTAACCATGGTATTTAATTACATATTTGCTATATGGGGAAACTATATACAGCTATTCTATATCATATTCAAATATAATGCCATTTGTAGTTTTGATATATACAAGAACACAAATTATATATATAATTGGTTATCATATTACTAGTTTATAAATGTTTCCACGTAAATTATATCGGATATTGCAGCTATGATGTTAGAAATGTATATCCAAGCCATATCTTATATGAAAATTATAAAGCACTACGGGAAATTAGTTATCAGCCATTATCTCTACTATAACCTATGATAAACAGATCTACTCAGCTGGACCGGACAAAGAACCAAAAACAGACTTGGAAAACTTGCTATCTTAGCCCCCATACTGCATTGGTTGACCAAACGAAACAAGAGAGCCCAACGGCCCTCTGCTTGTGTTTTAAGTGGAAATAATGGTGCATTTTGCAGTGCATTTTTCATAAAATACGACCTTTTTGTCTGCATCTTTTTCTCCCACTGAGTGCTCGTTTCTTCTGCCCCTCAGTCTTTATCTCTGTCTCTCCTCGTACTGTCCAACCATAAGAATTCCGTATCCTGCTCCCGCCTTCTTTTATCACACTCTTTCTTCCCCTCTTGTTCTTGCTTTGGTCTTCCTTTTTCCCCTCCTCTCATCACCCCCTTCTTTTTCTTGCTCCCCCACCTTCTTCCCTCACTAGCTTCCCTTTTGAATCCTTTCTCCAGCTTTGCTTCTTTTTCATCCTTGCTCTCCTTCCTTCCTGCCCCTTTATCCTGTTACTTTTCCTTCCCTTCTTTCTCACTTATGCTCTCTCTTATTGCTCCCTTCTCGCTTGACCTCCTCTCTGCCTCGCATCTCCTTTTTACTGCTGTTTTCTTTAGCTCTCCCTCACTCTTAAGCACTAGGGAAGAGTTTGCAACCAGCACCAGGAGAGGAACGTTATTCAGGCAGGTGCAAGGTATTTTGTGTCCGGATGTTGTGGTCCAGAGTCTGACGTATGAAATCCTTGAAATGTTGGCTGCAGCCAGGCCGTCCCTTCTGCTTTTGCTGCGTTGACCTGTCGGTGACAATGCAAGGCTTTTCCTCCGCGTGCTGAGCGGACATCCTGGGCAGCGCCGGAAACTGGGCATTATTTATGAAGCCACCTGCGCGTGGATGTTTTTCCAAACCCACTCACTACAAGTTCGTATCATAATGTTATTTCTGCATTCACAAGTCTGCCTCCTACTGTGCGCGGGGACGTTTAAAGTAGTGAAGGTATATGTTCCAGAAGCCCACACAGACCTGAAACGGGATAGGTGACAGCTCTGAATGTTAATGTCCTCTGATCGGTTCTTGGATACTGCGCCCTGCTCTGGTGGCCACCTGTGAAGCTTGTGTCTAGCCCGAAAGACGCATCTTGGTGTGGTGTGTCTGTCTTGAAGCTACCCTGCTGCGGCACTGTGGCCAGGGCTAGCTGCCTTATCAGGAATGTTCTCTGGTGTTGCCACAAACAGACTGCGCTCAGATGAAGATAGATATTTGAGGGGAAAGATGGCCTTGTCCTAAATCGTGTGGCTGATGGATTTGTGTTTGCTGTCCTCGGCCTGTCGAGGTGCTTTGGCAGTCGCCCTTTGTCTGCCATTTCTAGAGCCCGGTGTCGGCCTGTCGAGGTGCTATGGAAGTCACCCTTTGTCTGCCATTTCTAGAGCCCGGTGTGAGTTTCAGCGCGGCCTGCGCACCTGTTGTTTTATCATTAGCTGCTGGCAGACTGCCACTTTACAAGTCTTGCGACATTTGTCGCTGTGGGCGATCGGAGCCCTGCTTGTCCGCTGCCGGTGGCGAGGGCGGCTCTCCTAGTGCCCAGCCCGGCCTGGCAGCTGTCGGGTTCAGGGACTGGCAGGTGGGCCTCGTCAATGGGGCTCACAGACTGTAACGTTTACACTTAAAATAGCGCCCACTGCTTCGAGCTACGTGAAGGCGCACAGGCCTGAAAAGTGAAAGTCTCGAATATTTGAAGCTAGGGAAGGAGGCCCAAAGAGTCTGGACTGTCAACCAGAATAAGGCTGTGCTCGCTGGGTCACGTGTGTAGTTTGTCTGGGTCACGTGTGTAGTTTGTGCTGCACGCGGCTCATCCCCGTTGGGAACATCCAGCGATATGACAGTGCTGAAGCCCAGTCACACAATCGAACGCTATAACCGGGCACACAACACACTCCCTAGGCAAGCGCCAAGATGCCCTTTGTGGTGACAGGTTGCGCTATATAAGTATACCTACATTCACATTCACACTCCGATACCACTACTGGGCATGTTACCCCAGCTCAGACGACACAGAGCAGCTGTCACACGCTTGCTGTGCGAGGGCTACATGTTTAGAACCTGCTCCATTGGACATAGGGCCGGATTCACCTCTGAGTCAGAACCTCAAATACTGCTGGACCAGCAACAGAAAGACAAACCTTTAAAAAAGACCCTCGATGGTGGGTTTGCACTTAGTGCAGGACTTGGAAAAGTAGTATTTGCACTATAGTGAATTCGATTGTTTTCTTTTTCCTAAATAATATAGCATTGAATATTTTATACTGAAATGTTACATATTAAATTGGTTTTTCGATTTGAGTAATAGATATTGATCATCTCGGTACAGGGTGATGCAAAATTACAAGAACGATAGGCACTATTAGCAGAGGTCACCAGAGTGCAACACATTGCCTAAACAATAGCCTCTTAAGTATGGATGGAGGAGCACCCAAGCAGCAAAATATAATTTACCTGGGGTTACAAAAACCGTGCTCACAAACTGACTCGTATTGCAGTTTT
Source organism: Lissotriton vulgaris (assembly GCF_964263255.1). Lineage (NCBI taxonomy): Eukaryota > Metazoa > Chordata > Amphibia > Caudata > Salamandridae > Lissotriton > Lissotriton vulgaris. The sequence goes on along the minus strand of NC_141685.1, from coordinate 1,763,474,392 downwards.
AATAACACACAGTAGCTGTTTTAAAAAAAAGATATTGTACAAAACGCATGTGCGTTTGCTCCTTGGCGCTTGCTCTGTTCCGAAGTATTTTTGGCGAAGGAAGTGATTTGTCTGTGTGTGAATGTCCATTGTTTATTTGTAATCTTGTTGCTGATGCTCGCCAGGACTTTCGGAATGCCGTCGCCCACGCATCCAGGCAGCAGGGGAAGCCGGTGATCGAGGACAAGATTTTGAACCAAATCCTTTACTACCTGCCTCAGCTCTACGAACTCAACCGGGATGTACTTCGAGAACTTAAAGACAGGATGGCCCACTGGTAAAAACACGCAGCGATGCTCATAAGTTGGCGTAAATGTAAATGCAAATGATGCTTAGTATTTCTCAAATTATAAGTGAAAACATCCCACCCCATCCTACCAGTGCAGTGCTGCTTTATGCATTTTTGTTTATTAAAAAATAAAAAAATCCAGAAAAGTTATGTGACTTTCCCTCTCAGGAATGTTTTCCTCCATTACATCCTAATTTATATGCCATGCACGCTAAACGCCGCTGTATTGTAGTCCGTTAGTCATGTCTGTCGCTGAAAAGCTTTTCAGTAAAACATAATGTTCTATGTACTGTCTATTCACTTTGTCACATTACAAAACATACCAAGAGATTATCCTGCCGGCATGGTACAACATCACACAACTACTATTTATAAATGCTAGCGCCTTCCTTAACGAAAATGATAAAAGGCTACACAAGTACATTTACATTAGTGGCCTGTGGTCCTGTAATTCTACAATCACACTAACCTGTTGTTGTTTCTACATAATACCATCTTTAAGTCTTGTAACGGAACTTCAGTTTTAATTTTAAGTGTTGCAATCTCTCATTGACATTCACACATTTTTTTGTGTGTTTAAGAACACTTTCTGTCCAGGATTTTCAGACTATCACAATAAATGCAGAATACAGTTCTGTTTTTTAGTTTTTAAATTATTTCAAGTTTTGTGACAGTAGAAACGTATTAATATTGGCTAATGCATGCTCAGATCTTCAAATTTTGTGTACATCCAAATTTGTCATGGCTGTAACTGGAGGCCTTTCCCAACATTACATGACACTTCTGACGTCGAGCAGTGTTTTCGGGCGGGGATTGAACATTGTTGCTTTTTTGGGATGTTTTAATATAAGCAGAGATTCATAACATTTTCTCTTATCCGTTTTTAGGAGTGAACATCAGAAAATTGCAGATATTTTTGTGACGAAAGGCCCTTATCTGAAAATGTATTCGACATACATTAGAGAATTTGAGAGGAACATTGCCCTGCTAGATGAACACTGTAAAAGGAACCCGGGGTTTGCCGCAGTGGTGAAGGAGTTTGAGGTAATGTCTGGGTTCCCGTTCTATGCATTGCTTGGTGTGCTGGGGTTTCTTGTGGCAGTGGTGTAACACAAAAAGAAAGTCCCACCCCCCTGCAGAATGTGGTCAGGGGCCTGCTGACTAGAGGACATCCAGAAATAGGGCCTCCCTGCTCCACACGGGCTGCAGTGGCCTGTGCTCCACCCCTGAGGATGTTTGTGCCTGTGAGGGGAGAGTTAAGGAAGTCTGGGACTGAGGTTATTAAGATGATTAACATTCCGGCAGGTACATCTCTAGTTTCAGGTTAGTTGTTAACCTTTAGTTCTCTGCAGTAAAAATAACACTTGTTAGAGCGAGAGACTCGATTGCCCATGGTAAGGTACCTGTTAGCTGCCTTCTTTGTATGAACTATAAGAAAACAAACGTTACACATTGCAGTCGTGAACGCAAACTCAATCTATCATCTCTCCTTCATGTATGTAGTAAAATCCAGTTGTTCAATACTAGTATACCCTTTTCCCACCTTTTTTCTTTTGTACTTGTGCTTTATTTTGCACTCCTCCCTCCTTTGCATGCCCAGCTCCATTTTCTAACCAGTTTCTTGTTGCACACCTACTTCACCTTGACCACATGTTAAACTTGACGCGGCCTAGACACAACCCCCTTTCACAGGCATCGTTTTATTGGAGTATCTCCTGATTTCCCTGTAGGGTGGCCTTCATCTGTTACATTCAGTTTAGAAATGTCAGCTGAGCTCTTTGGAATTAAAGCAGCTTCATACCTATTTTCGTTTTTTTTTTTTTTTTACTCAACACTCGCAATGGCGGAATCTTGGGCTGGCACCTCCACAAAGTTCCCTTCAATTTCAAAGTGTAATGCACCACAACCAAAATGTCAGCCATTGCTTGACACTCCTGTTAAACAGAAATATTAAAGAGAAAATCACTGGCCAAGGATTACAACCAATGCGTTTCGTTCAGACCGTGCTGAGCTTCGTCAGGGCGTTCTATCATATATGCTCCTTTGTACATGTGCTCACAAAAGGTCCTTTCAATTGATATTATTTCGATGTTTTTGCATCAAATTGATCAGTTATGTAGGCTGGAGTCAGACTATTACACCAACCCCAGACACCTGAATCCGTGTCCAAACATCACTCTGGTCGGCAACCTCTCTATTCATGACTGGCAAAATCTTTTTTTTAATCATTTTGTCATCTCTAGTATTTGGGGGGTTTCCAATGTATTTGATAGCTGTCTGGGCAAAAATGAACTTGGAGTGTGGCACAGAGTACAACAATGCAGTCTATGGGGTGGCCTTGCTTTGACTGCTCAAAAGCTGAACATAAAATTACTTCTTTGTCTGGCTTGCTTTGATTCTTTTTCGATGTTTGCCTTTCAGTCGAGCCCTCGTTGTGCAAATCTGGCACTGAAACACTACCTGCTCAAGCCTGTTCAGCGGATACCCCAGTACCGACTGCTGTTGACAGGTACCTATAGCGTACTTTTGTTACAAGTCCACAGGCCACTGGCTTGTGAGCTTCCGTTGTGTTAGTGATGTGTGTTCGTTTTGCGTGCTGTTAGTATTTCCTGTATTGCTCCTAGAGGATCAGAGTATTTGCCAGCAGGTTCTTACAAACAACAACTATAAACTAGACAGAAAGCTCCTTGCAGGTTGTTGATTGAGTACGTTACATGTGAGGGGTGAATATTACGAATATACAACAAGACGTAGACAAGTGAGAAACCACTTTTGTAGGAATGTAGCACGTTACAACGCATGCTTTTACTGCGTGGTAGGTAACAACTCGGTTGTTACAACTACCGCGTTGTTACCACACGTGCATTACATCGCAAGTCGTTTCAACGACTTGCTCTAGGTGGCTTTCTGGACCTAGGAAAAGTATACATTACTATTCCTTCTCCAGTTAGCGCAACAACAGGGAAGGTGTTGGATTTAAAATCCAACACATTCCCTGGTGTTGTACGCCACCTAGCGCAAGTCGTTGAAACTTCTTGCGATGTAAAGGCATGCACGGTAATAACGCGGTCGTTGTAACAACTGCATTGTTATGTACCTGCGTGGGTGGTATTGCCAGCGTTGTAAAGGCTGCCTCTCCTTTTGTAGCTATGAGGGAAGTAGTGGAGAGGAGTCACTAGGTAGAGTAAAAAAACTATTTGGTGCAGAGGTTTGAGGTTGGATTCTGCGTATATATATATATATATATATATATATATATATATATATATATATATATATATATATATATATATATACAGATGACAAGAAGTTCGACCTTATAGTAGGGGGTAATCTGGGTGGCACCATATTGTGTCTTCAGCTGTGGCATTTCTACAATAGACTGAAACTAAATGGAAGCAGAACATAAATCTTGCCACCTCGTTATCAATACCCCACTGTGAACTATCAGTTTCTGTCTTGCATTATTGGGTCTCCTTTCCCCACTCGCTGTAACAGAAAAGAAGAAATTGGGGGTCAAGAATCTCAGAGTTGGCATTGATTATGTACGCCAACATCATCTCTCAGGCTTGGTTATTCTGATCATTAAAAAGACTTTATGTTTTTAATTTCACCAGATGGTTCCTAATTGTAACTGTTCCTCAAGATTAGAGTGCACTTGTGCAATCCTTGTTTGGCTTTCCAATGAGCTAATCTGAAGACTTAAGTCTGTCTACTATTCTCCCATGTGGAGCCTATTGAAATTGAAAGAGCGCAATGGTCTTGGTCCAGCGCTGTCCGCTTTGCAGCGAGTGTCAGTTCAGCAGCGCCCTGTATCGAGCAGAACTATCCCTTGTGGCAACTTAGCAGGTAATCATCCAGCAGGTAATCATCCAGCTGGTTCCCTTCGTTCTGCAGACAGTTTGCATCTTGTCACTCTGACTGCTAGGAAGCTGAAACAAGAAAAAAGAGCCTTCTCTTTGCAGGTAAGATAATTCAGGAATATGTCACCAGCAGATGTGTCTCAGCAGCCAAATAACCTGAAGTTCAGAAGATCTTTAAACACTTTGCTGCATTTGCATTAATATCCTGTCACTTGCTCTATTTTCTAATATAAATTCTATAACGCCATTAACTGCCAGGATGCATAGTGGACTTAGTAATTTACTAACCATAAACAGATTTGTTAACCTATTGAAAGTAGTTCTACATTGAGGGTCTAAAAAAAAACTGATTCCCACCACAAACCCACCTTTTTAACTACTGTAGTTTTCAAGGCAACTCCAAATTAACAAGGCTTGAGGAACATGTTTTTTTGTAGTAAAGTTTCTGAACTTTTCCCTTCCACTAAATTTCCCATTTTCCCAAGTTGAAATGGGTGCTTTCGGCAATGGATGTTTCTGGGATCTTTCTGCAATGCTCCTTGAGATGAATGTGTGCATTTCAAGAGATATATTATGTACTGGCCAGTAGGTAGTAATAGTTAGGATGTGGTTTCCATAGGAAGAGCGTTTTTCCATTTACCAATAACTTTTGCGTAGTTTGACGAATCTTCGCGAAATTTTTAAAACTAGTTCGACGCTCTCTTCAGCTGCTGTCTTGAAATGTTCGGGGTGATCCGTCAAGCGGGGGCTGATAAAAAGAGAGGGTCCCAAAACACTTTTTCACCATTTTAATTTTGATAGGAAACTTTAGACACAACTACAGCCCTAACTGCTGAACAGAATTACACCAGATTTGGCAGAAAGGTAGCTCTTGGCCCAGAAAGCAACCTTTTTGTTAAATGGTGTAAATCCGTTGAGTAGTTGCTGAGAAAATTAAAGAAATTCCAATTTGTTTATATAGGTTTGTAGTAGATCTGCGCCCTCTCCCGATCTCGTGCTGAGATCTGATTGGCTAACAACACTTCCAACCAGGAAGTGTTGGCAGCCATCTTGTGACTTGGTTGAACAGTCACAAGGAAAAACATTTACTTTTTTTTTTTTTTTAAAGAAAAGGGGGCAGGGTTGAAACACCCTGACCCCCTAGGCCTCTAGGGGTAGTGGGTGCCCACGGAGACCTCCCAGGGCCAAATAAGCATTTTTTAGAAAGAAATTAGGCGGGAGTCACTCTGAATTTGCGACTCATGGCAAATTTGTTTTCAAAATGTAGCACAGGTTCTTGCGCTCGTTAATTCTAGCCCCATATTTTCATAACGCCCCAACGGGGCCAGGTCGTTGGGGCGTTATGAACATATAGAAATTATATGTGGGGGAGCCGCGCAGCTCCCCTGCTATCTTGGGGATCGCCACCTCCCTGGAGCTTCAATTACAAATAATGGGGGTGCTGCTTGGCTCCTTGCAGTTCCAGGACTGCCACCTCGCCGGGGCTTCAATGACAAACACATGCAGGGGGGCCTCATGGCCCCTGCAGTCCCAGGGACCGCCACCTCCCTGGGGCTGCAATGGTAAATAATAGGGGGGGTGGCGGGGCATATATCCTCTTGGAGTTGGTGTATGAAAGGTTATATGGGAGTGTCAGTGGGTGCGTTAGATTCTGTGGATGATGTCATGAGTGTTTTCATTTGAGATGTCATCCGTGATGTCACTGACCATGTCATGAGTGATGTAATATGTGAGGTCCTAAGCAGTGCATTGCGGGGGTACGAGTTATAGTTAGCTCAGGTTGCAGAATATTACTGATGGTGTCCTTGTTGCGCACTCCTGTTCAAAACTGATTAAAAGTTGTTTCAGTGCATTCTGCTCTGTTTAAGCCATGCTTGAGGATGAAATGAAATGAAATACCAGCATTTGTAAAGTGCACAGCTACCCCTGGAGAGGTGTCCCAGCGCTGGGGGCCGTTGGGAAGATTAAGCGAGCTATTGCCAGAGTCACATGGTACTGGGCTAACCTCCCGCATGCGCCGCAGATCGAACCGTGAACCCCGTCATCCGGAGTCAGGCACCCTGGCCGCTGCACCACACCTCTTCCACAGGATGTGTCGTCCAAAACTGCAATTGGTTGGTAATGCCAGACTGTGACTGTTAGCTACCCTGTTTTTTTTTGTTTTTTTGTTCTGTATGGCTGAGTGCACATTCCATCCTCCCATAGAAGCGAGAGGAAGGGTGCAGCTGTCCCTGGCTCAGTGCATCTGAGCCACTGGATAATGGTGTTGATGAATGGAGCATGCAGATTCTATACCCTGGCTTTCTATCTAGTAAATGTAAATGTAAATGTGTTTCGATTTATATAGCGCAACACTTTAACCCAGGGGTCTCAAGGCGCTTGCTTAGGGAACCCGTCCTGGTATTCCCCTGTGAGATACCCCGGCCGGGTATCCACAAGGTGAAAGCCAGGCATCCCGCCGCGAGGGGCCATAGTGGAGATTAAGCAAGCTATTGCCCAGAGTCGCAGAGTGTGACCCCGTGAGTCGAGTGGGCACCGGAGCGAGAATTGTCGACTCTGTGGAATTTTGAGCCCGAGACCCGCCGAGGCGGGGAATCGAACCCTGGTCCACGGCCGATCTCAGCTTCCGGGTCTGCCGCCTCTAACCACTGAGCCACAGTATTGTCTTTTCCTCGTGAAGAGTTATAAATAAATACCAGTCTGTGGAACATAGAATATGGTGTAGTTCATTCTGCCCATGGGTGGCTACAGCGGATGTACCATGTTACAACGCATACTATTACAACTACCTACCGTTACAACGCGACCATTACAACGCATACCATTACAACGCATAGCGCTTTGAGGTGCTGGATAGTGGTAAGTATAATTTACTATTCTAACTCTAGTCCCCGTGGACCCTAGGGAAGGTGTTGGATAGTAAATTATACTTATTCCCTATCCTAGAGCGCCCCCCAGCGCAATGCGTTGTAATGGTATGCGTTGTAAAAGTCGCGTTGTAATGGTAGTGCGGAGTAACGAATGCGTTGTAACAGGTGTATACCGGCTACGGATGTACCATGTTACAACGCATACTATTACAACTACCTACCGTTACAACGCGACCATTACAACGCATACCATTACAACGCATAGCGCTTTGAGCACATCTTGCTGCTCAGTCAAGACACCATATGTCCGGCTTCTGGTCCATCCACCCAGAAAGGGTATGACTGTGCAGTCGAGGGCAAAACATCAGTGGCGAAGGTCTGTCTATTCCAGAGATCTCCAGCCTTTTCTGTACTGAGAGCTACTTATGTGCAATGAAACGCATTGAGAACTACTAATATAACTAGTGTTGTATAATCTTAATTTTTGTATATGTATAATAATTCACCCAAGCAAACTTTTTCTAATTTAATAAGCTGCACTGCATACAGGTGAGCTACTCGGAGGTAGCAGGAGAGCTGAAGTAGCTCACGAGCTACTGGTTGAAAACCTCCTGGTATTCCTTCCCAGATTAGCTCTTTGACACCGGAGGCTGCCTGGTATTTGAGGGGAGGGAAGCAGGGTAAAGCAGTCAGTGGTAAACATCTGGGGGTGTGAAGAGAGCCCTGGTGCTTCTAAACTCGAACTTTACAGTGACGTGCCTGCTCAATCACTCCGCACATCTATCTTACTAGTACGCACTTTCATCTACTGTCTTCTTCTAGTTCTATCTGTTGGTAGGAACTTGGGTTCAGCAGTTCCTTCCCTCTCCTCACCCCAACAGGACTGCTACAACTTTTCAGCTACAATAGACTGCAGGGCTTTCTGTCTCCCACTTTGGGGCTACGCAAGAAGCAGCTCACACTGAGGCCTTCCCTGCCTATAGAACACACTCCATTAACATTATTGTTGCTTTTATCTTTATAAGGCAGAGTAGATATCAATCCAAGTATGAGTCTATCTCAACTCTCAATTAATCCGGTAAGTTACGTTTTAGGGAGCAATTTAACTCTGAGGTCCAACATATTTAATTCCCACTGCCAGCATCGGTGTGCACTCCTAGACTCCAGGAGCAGTTCCACCATAATTTTGCCTTTGTCCTTTGGGACAAAATGGTCTTCACAGGATAAAGAGCAGGTTTGATGCCAAGGATTTGTTCTCGTCTGGTGGCCATCACAGAGTGATCATTCTTTTCCTGCATGTGAAATATAACCAGATATGTGTGTTTCTAGGTTTTTGGCTGGTGGTGGCGATCTCCTCTCCAAAGTGTCCAGGAGAGGTTGAAATGTGCGGCATTAACTTGGTGTTAAATGTCAGTCCACTCAAAATTAAAGTTTTGATTTTTGTCACTGGACGTGGGCGAGCTTCTGATCGGAATCAGTTGCAGAGCTATGTCTCACACCCAAAAGTCACTGTAGAATCCCAGCAAGTCAATTCTGCTTGTAATCCTACCAGGTCTGTCGGGCATCGGTTGCCCTGTTTCTATACTCTGAAGCCATATCGCGTGCTATAAAGGCCACCTTTATTCCATTCTGTGTACTAGTCAGCATCATGAAATATAAAGGTGCCCTATTTATGATTGCAGGAGGTAGCTTGAAAAGAAGGCTTGGCTGAGACAGTATGGCGTCGCAGTGACGGCGTTTATGATCACATACTGGAGGCAAGGATTTTTATTCTCTGAGAGATCAATCCTGGAAGCACATACTTGAGATACGTTCTGCCTTGTAAAACTTTATCGTCATCTTGGCTTTTCCATTTACATGCTTAAGCATTTTATTACCGTGTAATAAGAGGATGAGTTAGTCACAGCAGTGACTGATGCACTCAGTTTTCTCCTAGTGTGGCATAAAACCCTGTACTGAATTGTACCATGCAGGTGCAGCAAACTCTTTTTAATCCTCCTCTTGCCCCTGTTGTCGAGGGTGTGGTTAGTGGTAGCTTTTTCTAGATGCACAATTTTGGGTGAAAGATTATTTCTGTATACTAATGATTTTTATAATGAATATAGTTGAAACCAATGAATTATTAATGTTGCACTTGAAATGAGTTTTATTAGGTACTTAGAAGTGTGTTTCTTAATATAGTTTATTAGAGCCACATTTTTGTAGAAACCATTTTACAAATATGGCTGGTGTTTTGCTCCTGCTCATTACTCCTCCCTATCAATGTCCCTGTGCGTGTCTTCGCTCCCCACAGTCTTTGCAGAGCACAGGACACTGCAGCGCAACTGGCTATTTTCAGTGGAGAGCATGTCTTATGAAGGAAACGTTGTTCTTGTGCTAAATGTCTCGAGCTGAAGGACACTTCCGCTTGAAGTTCCTATGTAGGCCTGCTAGCATACACTATTGTATGAGTCTTTGTTGTAAAATGTTCCTATTGTGTTGTACATGTCCAGACTGCGCTGTTGTTTTTGAAGCTGATAGTTTTTTCTTAGAAATTGGTTAATGTTAATGTATTTGTTATTGCAATCTATATTCTGATTTGCTCAATATGTGTTATCACTATTCATGCCATGCTAAATTTGCAGCTTTCGCTTGTTAGCTATTTATAACATTTGTTTAAAAACCTGCTGGTTTTGAGAGTGACTTTCTTTGTCCTATTGGGGACGTTGCCCATTTATCAAGAGACTTTTTCTTTTGCTCACGGGACCCTGTCCATTTAATAAGAGCCTTTCCTTATCATTAGAGATGCTGTCTTTATGACATTTGGTTTACTTATTGGGACTTAGAATCATTTGTGACTATATACTCTGTGTCTGAGACTTCATGGCAGATATTTAGCATGTCCTCATAATGCCTATTTTGAGGTTTTTTTTGTAATAAAACTATTTTACTTTCCATTGATCTCAAAATCAGATAATTGAGTGGTCCCAGTTTCTATTTTTATTACTCAGCAAATTTGTTGGGCTTGATGTCAAGGAGGGTGGTGACTCGTATCGCAAGATAAAGAGTGCAGGAGCCTAGCCGCTAGAGGTAAATTTTAGAGGGATCAAAATATTGGGGTTCCGCTCCCACAAGGATGTCTTTCTTAATAGAAAATTGGGGGGATATTAAGCCTGGTTGTATCTTTACAGCAAAAATTCAAAAGGTGAAGGGGGAAATGTTTGCAATAAGCCTAACCACTGACAACCACTCTGTGTGAAAATCTAACCAATTGTTCTTTTGTCCACCATGTTACCATGTTATCTCAGTTTGGGCCTATCCTTGAACAAATCATCCTGGAACCTGCTCCACGGAAACAGTCCAGACAAACCTGCCACCAGATTCAATCTAGCCTGGTTGATGAGGGGTGATACCCAAAAACTGGTCTCAAAATGCTTGTTTCTGATCCAGGGAGGACCTGGCCTGGCAGTTCTGGCTGGACTGCTCTCATGGAATTGCGTAGCGAGCAAAAAAAAAATGATGGGTTAACCCAGATCTGTGACTGGGGTGAGTGTTTTATTTGCTCAGCATTCCGTCCATCATCTGTTCTTTTCGCATTTGCTGCCTTAAGTGGGAAGGGTATGCCCAGATGTGGGTCCGGTGCTCGCTATGCAACCAGATTCAAGCTAGCCTAGCTGATGAGGGATGATACCCTGAAATCAGTCCCAGGATTCTTGTTTCTGGTACAGGGAGGACCTGGCCTGGCAGTCATGGGCAGCTGGATCAAGACTTATTTGCATTTGGCTGGGTCTGACCTAGAATGACATGGCGATCAAATAATAAATAAAAAATTATGGATTTAACCCAGATCTGTGAATGGGGGTGAATGTTTGATTTGTTCAGTATTCCGTCTATCATCTATTCTTTTTGCAGACAAAACTGCCGGGCCAGCTCCTCCCTCAACCAGACCACAACCAACCCAAGACTGTCTTCACCCTGATTGAGGCTCTTCGATCGGGTGCAGCTTGGTTCCAATGGCACCACTTAGGGTGTTACAGCAACACACAACAGGGGACGAGAAGAATGCTGGAAATCAGTCTAACCACCTGCAATCACTCTGGGTAGCATTTCTACCCATAGTTCTTTTGTCTGCCATGCTACCTCAGTTAGGACTCAGCGATATGCATATGCCAGAAAAACGATGGGTTACAGGCAGACCGAGCTAAAGTGGCAACTCTGCCATATAGCATTCCAAGGGTGATGACTCACCTTTGGGATATTCTGAGTGGATTCTCCCTTATGAAATATTTGAAAACTAGCTGGTGAAAAGTATAGTGAAAAAACGGTATGTTTTACATCGTTCCCCATCCCTAGCAGTTGGTTAAATAAAAGTTTTAAGTTACATTTTTTGGAGGGTCTGGCAGCTTTAATTTTTTTTTGTTTGTTTTTGTTTTTAAGGCTTTATTTCGATAAAACGTATCTTTAAAAGCACAACATAATACATCAGCTTTAAGTCCACCACAGGTGCAATACTCATACAATAAATTAATTTTAAAAAGTGTAGAAGTACAATTAAAAGATTTCATTACAAAATTTGGGTAAAAAAGATTGATTGTACAATTTCATTAAGCCTTTTGGTTCTGATGGACCAAGCCCATCTTAAAAATTTTGAAAGACTGCATACAAACAAAGGCCGAGTGTCTGACATCAAAATTCGCAGAGCTACAATGTGATTTCTGGTGTCTAGTTCTCTGCATAGGGGTTTTAACCAGCTGTTTCTTGGTAGTGTATATGCCGAGCATTCAAACAAAATGTGGGCAACGGACTCCACTCTAGTTGCACAAGTTGGGCAGAAGGGTGAGGTTTGGGAAGGGACTTTCAAGCACGCAGTCAACTCACCCACTGGAGCCGCTAGGCCACGCAACATTCCAGTAATGGCTTTCAAGCGAATGAAATGTTATTGTTTTTATTTACCAATCTAAGCGGCATATGCAACTTCTTGTATTGGTTGATAAAGAAAAGAAAACTGGCGTCATTCCGTAGGCACGCACATGCATAGTAATGTGGCCCTCCTTAGTGTCTGAGCCATAAAGCCAGTGCTGCACAGCTTCATCATAAAGCATTGGCAAAGACAATAGATCAACAAGACTAGCCCTGTTAGCTTTATCAATGTTTGTTACGTACTCTTCTCTTCCTCACTTCGCCGCACTGCAGACTGGGACTAGTGATGGCTGGCTCCTCCCACACTCTTGTAGTGGAGGGTCAAAGATCACTGCATCCTGAGCTAGGATGACGCAGTGCAAGCACCAGTAACGATAAGAAGGGGAAAGACCGGGGATTACAGTTCAGATGGTAGAAGGACAGGGCACTGAGACAGGGACAGGGCTGATAAAGGGGCTGGCTGTTCTCCGGCACCAGTGACCAGGCCCCTCCTCATCACTGTATTGTTTTGAACCTGTCATACACAGAACATCTATGCTAATTGGGGCTGTGACATTCACTGTCTTTATTTGGCAGAGTCTCTCTCTAAGCACTGATAAAACTGCTTTCCTTGGAATTGGGCCCTGCCCTCACCCTGACTTCAAACACATCCACCACTTGTGTATTTTTGCGTCCACTAGTCACATGATTAGTGGATGTATTGAGGTGAGGGCAGAATAAATTCTACTGGACAATGGTTTAGGCAGTTTAATGGCAGCTATTTGAAGACATGGAAAAGGGGGAGCCCAACCAACCTGTTGGCCACCCACAACTGGTTAGTCAATCATACCACAAAGGGGACGTTGTTTGCTGCAGTGCATGACAGCTAGAACTTGGAGGAGTTATATTAAGTCAGTGAAATTTGCAAAAGTTCAGAATTTTGGGTTGCACGATATTTCTAGAATGTTTGCATTAGATGATTTTGTTTCATAAATTACCAGCATTCGAAAGGTTCGCACAGAAAATGCTTCAAAGAGTAACATTTTCTGTGGGAACCACTCTATTGCTGGTATCTCGCGAGACACTTCTACTCGAAGTGTGCACTCACTTAAAAAAAGGTTGCAGGAGATAGCAACAAACCACATACCACTTTAAAATGTAATTTTGCAAAAGGTTTCATGCAATTTTGGGAAATTTTACAGGGAACAAATTGTAAGATTTCACACACCTAAGCAAACCCCCAATTCTGTACCCCATTGACGCCCTCCCCATTCTTTCACTGATAAAAATACATACATTTAAATTTTGGTTTAGTTTGGAAACAATATGCAGCTGAGGTAGCTCTAAAATATTGTTGAGACAAACTCCAATTGTTCTATTTAGTACTGATAGCCTCTTAACAATAAATCATGCTAATAGATAAACAAATTAGAGATACCTAGGGATCTGAGATGATGGGAGTGGATAGGTGTGCGGAGGCACATTTGTGAAACTGGTGCATACTTGGAACCCCCGAGAGCCTAAATGTGCCTCAGAGAGTGGCCAGACCCTGCCCTTCCAGCGACTGCGCTGATTGCATGGGGCCTACTGATCAAGCACTAAAAAATCAATGACCCAATTTGCTTTCTGTTTAATTAAAGTAAGTAATTGAGTACGTGTTTGAATTCGATCATTTCCTTTTTTATTGCTGTTGGCCAAACTGTACTCTGAATTTTCTGAAGTACTCCCTGGCCTCATGCTCACCATTGCATCTTCCTTACGCCCCTGCGAACGCAGCGGGCACATATAATCTGGGGAAACACTGGTTACACTTAAGTGTAACTGAAGAAGCCTGCCTAAATCCTTTATTCTTGTGCTCCGCAGAAATGGCTGTGCCTAATTTTGGTCGTACAATCTTAAGTTATCTGTGTTATTTTGGCATTCTTCCAAAGTCTCTGGGTCTGCTCTGGGAATGTGATGTGCAACATGAAAGCTGACGCTTCTGCATTGTGCTGATGTGCTCCAGATGTGCCCCCCATCCAAATCTCATAACAGATTGAGGAATGCCATGTAAGGCATAATTCCATCACATACCGCGCGCCGCAGGGGGTTTGTGCCATGTGCATCGTAGTCACGAAGCATTTGTGTGCATGAAGCTTGGTAACCATGTCGTCAGTGAGGCAGGCCTCCCAGGATCCGCTCTGTAGTCGAGGATGCGGTTGAGTCCATGGGCCTTTTCTGAAGCCCTGCAGGTGGAGTCGAGCGCCCATCTCTTCAGGCAGGTCTCTGTAGATGTCAAGGTACCGAAAACGTCCCTGTCCCGCCGAGTATTCCAAGATGCAAGGTATTTGAGGGAAAGTTTAAGTGTTCGAGCTGCAGCCAGGCACATTGCTCCAGGCATGGTACGGTCACCTTGGTGCCTGTAAAGGACACTACAAGCAGTGGAAGGTGCCTGGGCCCTTGACTGACACTGCCATGTTGACCAGGAGTCTTCTACCCTTGGAGAGCCGAAGAGTGCTTTGCTGCGGCAGACAGCCAACTTAAGAATGATTAGTTTTGGACCTCTCTGGCACCATAGTGCCATCTTCCTGGAGTTCAGTGATTTTCATATCATTAAAAAAAATAAAGAAACTTACACCTGTCGGTGCCGTTCTTCGATGCCCAGTTGAGGGGCCAAGTAACCAATGGTGCAGGGTGCTGAAGTTCCCGCCCCGTATAGTTCAGCGTTGTTGGAAAAAGACCAGCTCGCGCCGTGGTGGCGTCGCTGTGGCATGATCCGTGGACGGCCAGCAGTCCGGCTCCATCCCCAGTCTCATTGGTTGTTGCAATAATGGTAGCCTCGGCTTAGAAAGTTGCTTTCCTTGAGAGAGGTTATGGTAAAGGTGTTTACCTTTCTCCATATTACGAGTTTGTGGGAGTTCAGCAACAATTTGGTTCAATTGGTGCTTGGTGGACACGTGTGCCAGTTTATCGCTCTGTTGCACGAATGCATTGATTTGCGTCCATTCCAGATGTATTCGTGATTAATAGCCGAGGGAGACGGTGAGCCTGTGTGGGAGGGTTCCTCGACATCAGTGAGCCCCCTCTCTGTTAATGGGCTGCCTCGGCCGTGCTTGCTCTGTGGTCCCCTCCTCGGCCTGCTCCCGTGGACTGGTGGTTTCTCCGCTGCGCGTGTTGGTTGGGGCGTCCTGCGCCTCCTGCTTGCCCGCGTAGTGCTCGCTTTTAGTTCGGATTTATGGGTGCATTAGATGTCCGGATGTAGGTGATTGGAATGCTTCCCCCGGGGGTCGTACGGCTCCAGGACGGCGGTGGCAGGGCTTCTGCGATCAGCCTCCAGTCTGGGGCTTGATGTTCTGCATCAGCAGTGAGCAGCGCCCGGGTGAAATACCATTTCTATCGCTGCACATCAGCCCCCGTAGAGCTGCAGCTTTTACTGATAAACGCCGCAGGATACAACGGGGCTTCTGCTGCGATCCCGTTAAGGAGGCTGTCTGAAGGAAAGGCGTGTTATGGCATATGCTTGTTTGCACCTGAACAGAGCTTGCTTTTTGTATTGCCAGTTCCTTGAACTGATAATAAAACGTCTCCTTTTAACAAATCCAGTTAAGCTCATTTAATTCACCACAGGATGGTGAGAGGCTGAGTTGTCCCCACAGTGAATCAAGCCGGCCCCTCGTGGATTGTGTACAGATTTCACCAGCAGGACACATTAGCCCAGTGAGCCGTTCTTGCAACCTTTCTTCCAACTGCTAAAATCCAGTAGGTTGCAATTTAAGTGTGATAATCCAAATGCTCTTTGTTGTGTTTGATGGTCTGTAAACAGACAGTTTCCAAAGTACCGTCGAAGTCACTGAGTCCTGTAGCCTGGGAGGTCTTAGCGAAGAAATTCTGGGACCAGGAGTGTAATGTATGCTGCAAGGTTGCGTTTTTTGGTTATTGCACCAGAGTGGTTCTGTGTCGCGTCGTGGGCCCTAGGCCCACATGCTAGTAATCAGTGTGACACAGACACCAGGGGTATCGTATCGTATCGTATCGTGGTATATTTGTAGAGCACAGACCTGTCACCCCAAGGGCATCCTATAGTGGGTTAGTGAGCCACGAGCACGTGCGCTCGGCTCCTTTTATTGACTGATGTCACGTGCCTCGTGACATCAGTGGTGGGTGGGTGTTTAGTGTAGGCTTTACAATATTAACCCTTAACAGTGTCAGCTAGGACACTACATTCTGTACCAATGTCTACTAATTTTATTGGCAAACGGCAAGCCTTCTCTAAGGCTATTTTTCTCATAGAAGACCTTCTTGCTCTACCACAGTGGTTCTTAAGCTTTTGACTTCTGTGTACCTCCAATTAATCATTACAGGAACAGGGGTACCCCCATTGTTTCACTACTGGAAGCCGGGGAGCACGCCTAAGTATTTTCAATTATTTGAACCACAAAACATATTCAGAAACAACCAGTCATCAAACAAATAAACACATCAACAAATATTTAATTTAATTCACAAGCGCATATAAAAAATAAAAATCTTATTAAAAAGGAGCTTTTCCAAATTCAATTGAGACCACTCATCGTTTGTGTTGTATTTGTTTTGCACTGATCCCACAAATCAGTCTGAGGATGCCAACCTCATGCTTAGCCCCCACTTTCAGATTCCTTCACATTTACAATACGTTTGAAAAATTTCCACTGTATATTTGCTTCTTCATTTATATACACTTTAATTACTTGTTATAAATTATTGAATTTTCATTTTTTTTTTCTCTTTTTTTTAATTTTTTTTATTTTTGAACTCAATCCAAACAGGTACATAACAAAATAATATTACAAATTATTGAATTTTCTAGCAGTCTTGGACCCCCAGTGTAGGCTTCTGGTCCCCCATACTACAGGTTAGGATTCACTGCTTTACCCTATCTGGATGTGTATTGTTAATGTTAAAAATGATTTGTAAAGAACGTGTACACCGATTGGTTTCATGGCGCTGTGCTAGGACTTGGCCGTTTCCATTGGAGAAGTTATTTGTGAGCAATACAAATAGCCAGGTTTTAAGGGACTTCTGAAGCTCAGAAGGTCAGTGCATGACCGGATCTCCAAGGGGAAGGAATTCGACAGTCTAGGGGCAAGTCAGGTGAATCTGCAGCCTCATTGACATTTTCGCTTGAACGTGGGGGTGGACAGTAGCAGAAGGTGAGCTGATCGTAGGTTGCGTGAGGGAGTGCACCTTATTATCAGATCGTTTATGAATTTGGGGCTACGGCCGTGAAGAGATTTGAAAATCAAGCAACCAGTTAAAAACGCAGCGTTGAGGGATGGGGAGCCAGTGCAGTTTCCTTAGTAAAGGGGAGGCCCGTAGCCACCGAGGTTGCCGGAGGAGCAGTTTGGCTGCCTGGTTCTGGACCATCTGCAACCGCTTGGTAAGGAAGAGTGAAAAGGGGGAACAAGGGGGACCCTACTCACGGCGGAACCAGGGCAATATGTTTATCCAAAGAACAATGGTTCCTGTGGCATAATTACTTATACAAAATATATTTAGTACAACAGCTAAATAGCACTATTAATTTAACAGAAAGGGGTTGGCAAAGAAAAAGCACACTTATACCAATTTTTAGAAATTACTCTTGTATTTCAAGTAGAACAGATAGTCTTATAATTATAGCAGCGACATATATACAAAAAAAGTGCAATGTGTCCCCAGTGGTATTGTGAGCGAAAAACACAGAACATAAAACAATGAGTGATCTGTACAATTTTCAGCTATGGATATTTACAAAGGGAAAATGACCAAACGCAATAGTAAATCAATTATAATCAGTGACTATCTACAATCATAGAACACTGTGCTTGAGAGGTTCATTCCCTATGGCGTCCACGGCGTTTCGACCTGTTGGATGAGGGTCTTGTCAGGACTAAACAGTGAGGGAGAAGGTAAAGATTGAACAGGTGGGGGGAAAGTGAGGAGCCTTGTGGAACCCCACAGGTAGTTCTTCATTTAGGAAGCGTGAACTGGGCTGAGCAGACAGCCTGGGACCGGTCTTCTAGGAAGGAGCTGAGCCAGCTAGAGGCTGTGCCCTGGATGCCAGCCAGCCTGACACGGTCTGCCAGTATGTCATGGTCGACCGTGTCAAAGGTGGCGGGAAGTTCCAGTAGCTCCATGGCCTGGGGGGAGCCTCTGTCAGCTTTGTCTCGTAGAGTATCCAAGACCCCTAATATCACTATTTCCGTGGAGTGCGCTGGTTGAAAACCCGCCTGATGAGAGTCAAGGTAGTTTGATTCTTCCATGAAGTTGGACAAGCACCTCGCCACATGGGCCTCCAGTACTTTAGCCAGGTGAGTGCTGGGCCCGGGAATATGGAAAGGGCGTCTTTTAGCACATGTGGTGGACAGCAGTCCATAGGAGGTCCTGATTTAACTTTAGACAGTAGGTCCTGGAAAGCCTTGGTACTAATGGCTGGGAAATAATAGAGCGTGCAGTTGTTGCTGTGCATGACCAGAGGAGTCATAATGGGGGAGTGTTTAGGGATGCTAGCTTTAATCGTGCTAATCTTGTCTATGAAGTAATTACACAGGGATTCACACAGTGCTTGAGTTGGCGTGGCCTTAGTAAGGATTCTGTCTGGGTTGGACAATTCATTCACAATAGCAAAGATTTCTTTGGAACTCTTGTTTGAGTTAAGGATTCGATATGAGAAGTGAGCGGCTTTGGCCGAGAAGATGGCCTTCTTGTATTCTTTCCGTGCTGTTAGGTAGTGGAGTTTCCTATCTGGAGAATAGTTCTGTCTCCACCGCCTCTCCAGTTGGCGTATTGATTTGTAAAAAAAAAATAGTAATAATAGTGCCAGGCTGTAAGGTATTTTTCAAGAGGCCATTGGAGTTTGCCACCAGTCACTGCGGCTGCCAGCACTGCTAAATAACAGTACCCACACAACTACTGATCATCACGGTCCTACAATCAGTGATGTAACTTAACGTGATTGCCCCTCCCACCCATACCCAAATAATGTTAAAAGGGTGCCCCTGAGTCTCCCATATCTCACAAATATTTATTGGCCTTGGTAAGAATGTAGGCCCTCTGGAGGTTTTGGAGCCCCTGAAGGATTGGGGGCTCACCAGCACCTCAGGGGCTACAGGGGCCTAAGTTATTCCCTTGCCTACAATTGCTACAATTTAGACTACTCTAGGCCAACCAAAGCTGCGAGAACAACCTGGGTGCGTGCTAGCAATAATTTTTAATGTAGATTTGTTAAGCTCTCTGCTGATGTGTTCACTTCGAAAATAGACAAAGAGTGCCTCCATGAGGCAAACTGTCATATATGCTGGTGTCGAGAATCGAGTGTCGGTGCTGAGCACCAGCAAACAGCGGCTCAAGTTAGGCACCACACTACTGAAACAACTTGGTGAAAATGTGTGTTCTTAGCTGTCCTTTGTGTGTCCTTTATTTAGTTCTGCAGACACGTTAGTTGCTCGACATGTGACCTGCCAGACTTTGAATGGGAAAGGCAAGTCAAAGCGGGGCTGAGTCCAAGGCTTGCTCACAATTAGCCAGCATATCTGACGTTCCAGCCCCCCTACAGGCCCTATAGAGGTTGATTTACTTTCCTCCTTACATTGGGCAAAATGCTCATTGAGAAGATTGCAGGGACCAGTGATGGATGTGTGTGTTCTCAGCTGCTGAAAATTAATTGGGTCGGGCTAGTCATTCTGCCACTTCCTCGGGTCGGCGTACACTAGGGGGCTGCTGCCAGAGGTTGTTGGGTTGTAATGGTCTATATATGACCCCTTGGCCACATTCTGCTGACAATGTGGGGCGGATCTGAACATTTGTTTTCCAATGTGGTCCTAGAAATGAACCGGACACAGGATTGAGAATACTTAGTCAGCATTACTTACCGTGGTCTAGTTCTGGAGCACAAGATTTGCTCTCATTTTAACATGCTTAACCTGTTAACTTTCTCGATTATTCTGCGGTCATGGTTTCAAATTCCCGCTCTTTGCGAGGCTCTTTACAAGGGCCCCGGTAGAATCTTTTTCCCCAAACAATCAGGCACAGTGAAATTTCTTTCTAAGTCCTCCAGAGCGTATCTTTCCCAGGTGCTTAGTTAATTTTACGTCATTTTCAAGGACAGTTCTGGGCAGTTACTCTTCCAGTAGCTTATGAAACGTAGGTCATGAGAATCTTTCTTCCATCACCTAAGAATGGGAGAGTGACAGAACATCAGCTCCTGCTGCAGATGTGCCTGACTTCAGATCCTGAGTTATGTTTCTCCAGAAGCGGGAGTGCAAAGCGAGCTGCCTCGCTTGTCTGTATAGAGCCAGCGTGGAAGGAAGCTAGTTTTTCTGAGTAACTAGAAGAGAACTCTCCCTCAGGAGTGTCTTGGAACCCACCCAGTGCCTCTGGTAATTCATCATTAGCAAGGATCATGAATCCAGCCGTGTACAAGCCGCACACAAACTCAGATTCCATATCTTAGGTATGTGCGCCTGGGCCTTGATTTGGCAGGTGTCTTACTTTTTAAACAGTTCATATACATATAACTCGGTTTAGCCTCTTGGGTTTGCTTCAGAGCTGAATTTAAGATGCAACTGTGGGTCGGTGCTGTGTTGATGTTGGAGAGTAAATGTCCAGTATGTGGTGTGTGCCAGCTCAGGTGCAAAGCTAACTGGTGGGCTCCAAAAGTCATACCACCAATGGCCCATCACAGCGCACCCTGAAGTCCGAGTTATCTGTGAGTGGGAGCTACATTTACAGTAAATCTTTTGAAATGTAAAAATGAGTTATTTATGCACTAAGCACATTATGTGCTGCCGTCTTGAGGGTAGTTCTAGTCTAGAACAATGCTCTGAATTCTCAAACCAGTGGACTGAATTCCTGATTCTAAGGGCGATAGCGCATTCATTATGTGTTGTTACAAAGGCCAACAGTGCTTAAGTACTTACGGTAGGTAAGTAGAAGACATGTTTATTAGGACAATTATCCATAGAACATTCTAAATCAATAAAAACATCAGCACAGTATACAAATGACTCAAAACCCACCTGCTCTTCCCACAAACCTTGCGCCCTACCGAAGCCTATCTTTGAAACTCTGTTTGACAGTAAGTATAAAATGAGCAATTCCTACTGCCACATCAAGGTAACGCATTTCAGACAACAGCTCTACCACCTCCAACCTAAAAAAAAAGAGTCTTAAAAACTTGATCTGGATGGAAATGTAAAAAACACAATCGATAAGTACATGCACCAAAGAGCATTTTACATCCAGGGGCAGGGGACAGATCATTGCCATCCTGGGTCAGGGCCGTACCGCACATCAGGCTCTATCCCCGGGAGGCTTAAAAGGTGGGACCTGGTTCTGCAGCAGTTGGGGATGGTTTTGTTACTTTGGGCAGGTTTTGCAGAAGTTCTGCAACATCGGCCACAGTAACACAAGCAGCCAGCAAGCATTTCAAGCCTCCCCGAGCCAGATAGTGCTTCCCCAGGGGCTGTCTGAGAAAATTGCCATGGCTGCTTCAGGTTCCCAGTCCGCCCTTGTCTTGGATCATAGTACATTGGTTGCGGAACCAGTAGATTGGGTTAAATCCCACTCGCTCCCTTAAAATGTAATTCCGCAATGTGGGATCAGGTATCTGAGCCAAGTAGGGGAAAACCGTGTTGAGGCCAAGTATGTTTAGTGAGAAGCTGATTGACTGCTTCTTTCTCAGGTAAGCCAAGTCAAGAGACCCGGGGACCTTTCCTGCAGGTTCTCTCAATACTTGTTTACTAGGTAAAGGGGACAAAGCTGCAATTGTACCAAACTCAGAATGCTTGTTTTAAAGCTCCCTTAACCTTTTGCTTACTTCCTTCGCCTACCTTCTTTCACTGTCTTGGGTCCCATCCCAATACAGGTTGGACACCTTTGAGGGTTCGCTATCAACTGAAAACGTATTGAGAAATCATAAGACCTGGGAAAACGTCAACAGGTTAAAGGAAGTTCGATTCAGTTCCCTCCTTAAACCCTTGACCATGGTACCTTGTGGCAGCAACAGTAGCCTTATCAGAACCACCCTTTCCAACCGATTGCTATCGCAGGAAGGGTCAAGGGCAAAAACCTCAGCGCCAAGGGCGTATTTTCACTTCGTAAGCCTTCATTAAAGGAGTAAGGGCCAGATCTCCTTATTTTCACTTGAATGTAAACAGGCAACTAGCTTCCAACATGGACCTCTGCTTGATACAACTCATGTGCGTGTCCCATTTTAAATACCTGTTGAATGACAGGCCTAGGTATTTATAGGAATTTACTATTTCCACCTCTCCAGTATACAGGTACTATTTAAAACATTTTACCCTTTTCCCAAAGACCAACACCTTGGTCTTCTCCAGATCAATTTTCAACATGTTTTGTCTACTGTAAGCTTCAAGGAAGTCTAATTTTCTCTGCACGCCGATTGGGGTGTAATCCAGCAGAACCAGATCATCTGCATATAGCAGGCAGCAGATATGCTGATTCCCAACTTTAGGAGAAAACGACTTCGCTTGAATTATAGATGTAGAAGGATCAGCTAGAAATAAGGAAAAAGGCAAGGCGGTAAAGGCACACCCCTGCTGAAGGCCATTCTTGATGTAGATTTTTTTTAGATAGTCTGATGTTTTATCTAACTTGACCTGTGCCCAAATATCTGTGTGTAAAGCATGTAATACACTAAGGAGGTCGGGTGGGACCTCCCAGGCGACAAGTTTCCTCTGTAGAAGTTCCCTATCTACTGAAGGGAAGAGTGCCCGAAAGTCAATGAAACCGCAACAAAGCCACTGGTTCACTTCCAGGGCCTTCTGAATAATGGCCTAGAGAGCAAAGCAATGGTCAATGGTTGAATGGCCTTTCCGAAATCCTTCTTGCTCAACTGGTATAATTTTATGTTCAGAGGCCCAGTCCTCCAGCCTTGATAAAATAATTTTTGAGAACACCTTAACCGAGATGTCCATGAGGATAATCAGCCTGTAATGAGAGGGATCCGAACGATTCCCCCTTTAAACATTGGTTTCATTATTGACCCCTAAACATTGGTTTCATTATTGACCCCTTCCATGACGGGGTAGAGACCCATTGGAGCTATCCAGAAGAACAGGAGAGAATACACCCTAGCCCACCCTAGCCCACCGGTCGCTATTGGATTTAAATATCACTGCCGGAATATTGTCAGGGCCTGCGGCTCTTGAAAGCTTAATTTGATCAATAACTGCCCTTACCTCTTTTACTAAGAACTAGGTAGGGGGAAGATTCTTATCGGCAGTACACTTAAAGTACTTAAGAGCATTTTTAAATTTGGTTTCTATTGAGTTTGAATTTTTATTTGACTATACATTTTCAAGTGGTTTTGTTTTAAATGCTTGGCCCTTTATGCCTGGTTAACAATCCTATAAATCAAATTCCCTCTAGCTTCTCAGATGCCCATGTTTTTTACAAGATTATTACCTTACAGACCCCGCCCTACCCATAGGCTATTAATGAGAAGAGATAGACGAGCCACCAAAAGCTTAAGCCTTGCGCTGCTCGAGGTTCTCTTAGACCCTTGAGGCCAAAATGAGCCAAGCTTTCATGTGGCTTTTTAGTTCCACCTTTGCTGTAACCTCATCCACAAAGAATGAATTAAAGACAAAGTAATGAGCACGGACTTGAGATGTGAGAGAGAAGGATATGGTGACCCAGTGGCTGAATTGCAAGGGTAAAATAAGAAAACCTGGGATTAATCCTGGCTTCCCCACTAGACCAAATTGTGTGATCCTAGGCAAATATTTTAATTTACCAAGCCTCCTTTTTCTTCATTCTCACATATGAGAGCACCTTCGAAGACTGGAGTTCGGGATGTGTGCTGTACAAAAGCCTCTGTTTTTTTAAATAGACGTTAACGTTGCTCTATGTAAAATAAGAATGTAGGCACATATAGGGTACACAAGTGTTCACCAGTGATATTGTCATCAGGGCGAAGGGGGGATCGGGATGTTTCCAAGTTGATATTTTAAAACTATTACTTTACATTTATACCTCTCAGTGCAGTGATATAATCTTATGTACTAGTGCAAAACACCTAGGTGTGTTAAATACTTTTTTGAAGTTTTGTTCCATGATTCACCTGCCATGAGGATTCATGGCTTAGAGCCCAGTCACACCTATAGCTCAGCTGAGCTCTTGCTCGGCCCGTCCATCTCCTCTAATGAGAAATCATGAATCTTTAGGATATGGTTCGCCCCAGTGTTAGACTGGCGCCACTAGAGTGGTCTGCTTGAAAAAGTCAGTGGGTGGACCTTTTTTTAAAATTCTTTTTTGTTGTTGATGGGAGCAAAATCAACTGCCCCCACACTTTCAAGCTGGTCTATCTGGTAGTGCCAGACTGCCTGAAGAGCCTCGCAGCCGGCCATTTTATGAGGCATTTTCAGAGTTTGAGAGGTGGAAATGGTCATTTCTTTTAGTGATATTTTTCTCTGTCTCTCCCATGGATGTGTTTTACTTGAGTAACTTCAGTTGGGTGTTTAGACCTGTCCTCCCTCTCTTGGACCCAACCTGTCCCATGCTTGAGCCTTCTGCAGGGTAAGGTTGCATCGCCACACCTGCTATGTTGTGCGATCAGTGGACCCACTTCCCTTGCACAAACCTTGTTAAAAAGGGCCTGAAATGTCAGAAAGCACTCTTTATTGTACTAGTAGCAGCGCTTTCCTGACGGCTTGAAGACATTTGGAGGCCGGCCTCAAGGCTGCCTTTGGTTCCTGTCTTCGCTCTTGAGTGACAGATGTGTCTAAAAGGCTCCTCTCTTGGTGCCTCTTGCCTGAGTAGGATCGTTCAGAATTCATTTCAATCCAACCTTTTATCCAGCTGTAGGCAGCCCGATATTGTCATATGAAAGAGCCTCGGTCTAGCCAGATGAAATTAATAAAATGCCAACGGTCCAGTGTGAAAGCTGCAATTGTAACGCAAGTTTCCCCTTTGCACAGTACCCAAGGTGGCCAGTAGGCCTCATGATGGGCTTTGCTGTACAGAATAAGTTCTTCTTTCCTTTGCCTCTCAGTGGAAGTCGAAAGAAGAAGAGTAACAGCAAGTCTTGGCCCTGACTGCACTCGCCAGATGGAGTGGGCGCGCGCTGCACCCCAGGAACTGCCCATGTAGGCAAGATAGCAGTGCAGATGCCTGAAAATATACTCCATGTTCATTTCCACAGCCCACAGATATTTATAGAAAGAGCCTCATTCAGAAACCACAATTATAACTCGCTTTTGTATGGCCATCAGAGCCCGTTCGCAGTGTGGCGGGGAGGCGCGGGAAGTGCCAGGCATGGAGCCGAGGCTGTGCACCGAGGTGCAGCCAGGCCTTACCTCAGCATGGAAGGTTCCTCACCCCAGGTTGTTTGGGCTCTCTCTGGCTGTCACTCGCACTGCTTGTTTGATCTTGCAGAGGTGAATTCCTGCTCCATTGTTGGCCATGTCAGCAGAAACATAATAGCGAGCTGCTTTACATGTCCGCTCTCTCCAGGGCTGAGGTGGCTTGGGAAAGGTTAGTTTACTTTTACAACATTCGCAGCCTGGATTTAGGGAAAAGCTGTGTGTTAAAATGCAACTTTAAATGTATGTATTTTACTCTGAAGAAAGATGAAGGCTTGGGTTTGGACAGAAAGCAATCCTACAGATATTAAAGGGATTTACTGCCCTCTCATATGTTAGTACCTCCCTCAACCCCCTCCTTCCCACCACATGTTTGGCATCTCCCTGCAATTTTGGGATTAAAAGGACCCATAAGTATCAGATATATTTTCTGCATGTGACTCTTGGCAGGGTTGGTAAGTTGTGAAAAGCCCAACCCGCGGTAAGAATGTAGGGTGGCGTCGGATGCTCGTGGCGGATAATCCAAGTGAAGTCAGTGGAGGGGACAGTCTGTTGAAGGGTTGCAGGGCAGGTGGCCGCATTGAAGTCCACCAGAAACCGCTAGCATGCTGGGAGGGTGAAGATGGGTACAGAAGACGTGGGTAATTGGAAAGTTATGCAACAAAATCCCCCACCGCCTCACCCGTAACAAGTCGCCTCAGCACTTGAGTTTCTGACTTCATGTTCTGATTCATACTGGGAATGGAACAGCTGGCCCATCCAGTACACATGTAGTTATTACCATGTTCCTAAGAAGTTCTTTTTTTGTCTGAAGTGTGTCTCCTGCATAGTAACAGGGCTGCTGTAGCTCCCTGTCCTCCTGTGTCTAACACTGAGCTCCCCTTAGCTCAGTACAGAGGTAGTCTGGGCAGTAGAACCATTTGGAGACATCCCAACATTGCTGGGACCTGTAAAAGGCCAGCAGTGGTTGTAGGTCAGATGAACTGTGAATTTGGCCTGACGTGAGACTGAATCTCCTCTGTTCCTGTCAGCAGGTTCATATTCCCTTACTCATCTTTTTTGTTGTTACGTCACCATTTTAGCTTTTATGTTCAAGTTGCATGTCTGGATTGACTTCAGTGCATCATGGTTACTTCCAGGGGCTGTGCATATAGTGGGTTTAAACCTGGCATATTCTGAAAGTGTCTGCATGTTCTGCGTAGCACCATCAGCCCCTCCTGGCTTGTTATCAAACACCCTTCCACATCCTGAGAATTGAGAGCACAAGCTTGTGACGGTAAAAGGGAACTTCACGTCCCGAATGATGATTGCTGGCAGAGGCGCAACTAGAGCAACATTTCGGGGGGGGGGGGGGCGGGGGGGGGGCGGCTAAGAACAAATTTCGGGGGGGGGGGGGGGCTGAACTTTGATCAGTAGGCAGAGTGGAGCGCAGAGTCGAGCTGCAGGGGCTCTTACAAGGGCTGAAACAATAACAATGCCTAATTAACATTCAAATGGTCTTTAAACGACCTGTGAAACGTTCGGGTGCGGCTGTGTGTGTGCCCGGGATCTGTCTCATCCCGGGCGGCCACACACGACAGGGGGGGGGGGGCGGGGGTCTGAAGCCGGTGAGTTCAATGGGTGTTGCGCGCCTGATTACTGGTTGATAATTAAAAAGCCGGGACTGTTTGAACGTGACACACATGACGTCACTAGCACTGCTAACAACAATCATCTTCATACATTTTGGGTACATCTAGATCAGTGGTTCTTAATCTTTTGACCTCTTATGAATCCCCGCTTAATCATTCCTGGAATCCTGGGACCTCTCTATTGAATAATTATTGGAAATAGGGGCCCCGCACTAAGTCAGTTTTAGAATCCGGGGACCCCCACTGAGTCTGTATAACTGGGGCCCCAACCTGAGCAATTTTAATTATTTAAACTGCAAAGCAATACACAAAAATACAGACACAAGCATTCACCAAACACATAAATAAATGATAAAATATGTCCTTTAATTTACAAACACTAAAAAAATCTACATTTTAATTTTAATGGGAAGGGTGGGAGCTTTTCTGAATTCAATTAGTTGAGCCGACCCATCACCCATACTATCCTTTGTTTGATGCACTTGCACTTCTCTAATAATTCAATCCGAGGAAACAAATTACATTTTTAGCATCCAATTTCAAAGTCCTTCACGTTTTTAGAGTGTATTAACATTTAACATTTTACACTTTCCTTCTTTAATTACTTTCACTTTTTTAAATCTGATATTTTTTGATTTTCTAAGGAGTCACTGACCTCTTGAGTAGATGTAGCAGACAACCACAGGTTACGAACCACTGCGCTAGAAGAAGCAGCGTAACCCTCTTCAGAACTCGGAAATATTCCAGGACCTGTAGCTGATAAGGCACATGTAACTTTATAGAGTACCAGCACCTATACCCTGGGATCTCAGAAGCCTGAGCACAGCATTTCCAGTGTTGTCTTCCTTTTGGTACCTTTGGCTTCCTCCGTCAGTGCCCTTCTGAAGGAAGAACATGTGCACCAATAGAGAAAGGGGTCTAGCTGCCTGCACCAAACTCACAGACCAACTGCAGTCTCTCTACTGTACAGATGTGTTCAGCATTAACAATTATTAATGATTATTCAGGCAAGTGCCAACAGACATTGGGTGCCATTGTTGTACTGACCAGTGTACAGATATGAAACAGCTGTGGTCTGTTTGCTAAGTTGTTTTCTGTGCAAAACAGGGAGACCTGATCCTGGGCAAATCACTCTGTCTTCCACTTTATTTTTCTCATTATCTGCCAACATTGGAATTGCCTAGAAATGGACTTATGGTTTAAAGTGATAAGTACAAAAAAAACAGACTTTGTTTGATTTATACTTTGGTCAAAGCCTTGGCGAAATGTTGCAGCTCGCAAGACTCTGGCTTGTAGTTACCTATTTACTGTGGCTGTTCTAACTAAAGCACTGTACCAAGCAGTGTACTGGTTCTTGAATTCATATCAGGTGGTCTGTAGAAGCAAAAGCAGGGCAGGACTTGCCTTAGCGGGCATCAGGCATTTACCCGGGAGGCTGGAAGGGTGGGACGCGATATTGCAGAAGTCGAGTCGTTTTTTTTTATACCGGGGGCTGGAGTTGCAGCGTTGCTGCAATATCTGTCCCCAGTAAGAAAGGCAGCAGTACTTCACACTTGCACTCCCACCTACACCCCTCCTCTGGGGAGTAGGGGGAGCTGATCCTACAAAATTGCCAGGGATGCTTTAGTTTCCCTGTCCGGCCCTGACCAAAAGAGGTGGTGGAGCAGAGGTGATGAGACTGTGGATAGCGGGAGGAGCACCACAAGGCAAGTGTAGTTCTGTTATGAGAATTCCACCTGTAAAGCATTCATTATTAGTAGGGATCCAAATGAAGAGGTTGCTTGCATGCCTTCTTGTGACAAAAGATGTGGACCTTGAGGTGCGTTTGAATAAATTATATGCGGTGTTTTCCCACCATAGACACTACAGATCTCCATACACTATTAGGTGTCATTCTTATTTAATTCAGACCCATACGTTTCACAGGAAGAGGTTTGAATTATGTATTTAGTAAACATGTTTGCAAGCACAGCTGCACCACAAGGAGTATTAGGACGCTTTACAAGAAACTTCAGTGAAGTGCAGCTAGGTTTACATCCACAGGTTGTTTGCTATCGCTAAAAACTCCACCTGCTATAGTCCTAAAACCCAGCATAAAAAATTGACCTGGCCATGATTTAAACTTTACATTCTAACCCCTCCCTTGTTTTCTGAGTCCACCTCTCCTTCCCTTCTGTATGCCTCGTTTATATAGACGACTCTATATTGCTAGCCTGTCTTAATCTCTCTTTGTATAAAACTAACTTCCAAAAACCTAACAATATCTATTAAGTCCAGCAGTCATTTGCTTCTTGCATCGCCCCCTCTTATGATCACCCCTTAGTCACGAATGTACCACAATGAAACTGGAATCAATGCTTGGGATAGTTTCTTTGAGAGCACAACTCTAATCCCACAAGCCAATGAAGTGACCACTAACACTGGGCTCGCGGATAGCCTGCTCTCTGCTGCAAAGCGCTCCAGCACCTCGTCCGGGGTCGGAAGTGCTGTGTAGCTACAGTTTCAGTGCAATTGCAATTCAATGAAAACGAGATACTCAACACAGCAGTTCTTACAGCATGTTAGGCAACAGTCCAGAACAAGGAAAGGATTGGGATAGTCAGTGAGCTGCTTCCTCTGATGTAGAGAGCGTGGATGGCTGGAGGACCCAGTCCGCTGCAGACCAGAGGCAGGATGGCAATGCCTTGCAGCAGTTACAAATGCAAAAACCACAGTTGATGGACAGAATGCAGAACAATGTCATACATTCACCCCAGTACAGAGATATGGGCCTAAATCCATTGTTTCTTTGCACTCCACGCCACCCTAGTGCAGACATGGCTATGTGCAAATCAGTCTGACCCTGTGCCTCATGGGAACAGTCCAGCCCGAACTGCCAAGCCATGCCTTCCCTAGACCGGAACCGAGGACCGGTTTCTGGCATTCCAGCCGTCTTCAGCCCGGCTTGCTTGAATCCAGTGGTGTGGAGAGCATGGGACTCACGTCTGAGCATACCCATCCCACTCGGGTGACAAATGCAAAAACAACAGTTGAATAACAGAATGCAGAACAATGTCATACATGCACCCCAGTACAGAGATCTGGGCCTAAATCCATCGTTTTTTTGCACTCCACACCACCCCAGTTCAGACATGGCCAAATGCAAATCAGCCTTGACCCTGTGCCTCATGGGAACAGTCCAGCCCGAACTGCCAAGCCATGCCTTCCCTGGACCGGAAACAAGCTTCCAGTGGAGAGCATGGGACCACACCACTGAATTTAAGCAAGCTGGGCTGAAGACGGCTGGAATGCCAGAAACCGGTCCTCGGAAGCTTGTCTATGTGGGCCACTGAGATATCTGCTGAGTTCAGAGAGTGGTCTGAACTCTACTGCAGGCAGCCTTCTGCTTCAACAAATGTGTCCGTTAATAAAAATACTTAAAACCACTGATATAAGGAAAGGGAAACAAATCTTGTGAAATTGCTCAGTACGTTTCACAGTCCTAGGATCACATTCTACAGGCACAGTGTGAGGGACCAGGCGGGATAGGCAGGCAGCTTTTAAAGAAAGCCCTTGTCCTTCTCAGAATGGACACTGAGACTATCCATACAGCAGCATGGCCTGCAAGTCGCGTCAGATGCTGGTGAGGAGCTGTAATAGACCCGACTGACCAGTCGATTCTCAATAAATTCAAGCGACATTCTTCAACCTAGATAACACGTGCTTCCACATCTATCGCTGAATTAAGTTGTGTTTTTTGCTGGATGAAATGTACAGTTTCACAAACTGTCACACTCAGATCTGTGTTTTTTTAAAGAGGCTGAGTTTGCAAGGTGGGGGCATGTTTATTGCATCAGCGCCTTGCCGACCATGCCTTATTGCGCCAGTATGCACTGCCAAGACTTTGCAGACTGGGCACGTGGTGTTGAATATGTGAGCTGCATGCTTACTTTCTAAGGTGCAAAATGTTCACTGTGTTACGTGCTCTGCTGTTTAAGAGTCATGTTAGAGCATTAAGTGTATGTGCAGGGTCTACTAAGGATGAGCCTGACCATGGGTTGCCCGCGTTGGTTTGAGTTTCCACAAACCCCTAGGTATGGTGCACACGATGGCTCAACCTCCCCACACTTCTCGGATTTCCTGCCTAACACTCCTCCCCCGTTCTTTGCCATCAGACGGGGAGGAGGGCCTGCCATGGCGCAGACGCTGCTCCGTCAGCGTTTCTTATATCTGCTTTTCCTTAGCACTGCCAAAAAACACTTTCAACATTACCCAGTAGAATACTGTTCTGTAAACTGACTTTACCAGGATTCATATTCATGGCCTGCAGCTCGCGGCGTATGTCTGTGGCAAGAAGTAACTCGCTGAGCCATCTCTTCAGCTTTTGTACATCTCTCAATGCGGTCATGTTTTCCTTTTCTAACCTCTCATAATTTTGACATTTTCTCTCCAGCCTTGCCCAAAGTTTTAATAACTTTTGAGGTGTTACATTAGCAGGTGTTAATACTTAAGAAGAAATTGGCAAAGCCATAGCGAATACATCTCAGCTCTGGGGTCACATGGATGCTGTCTTGGTTTCTGTGATGTATCAGGAATTGGGGTTAGGTGATCAGTTTAGTAGAATGTCCAACGAGTAGGAGGTTGTTGTAGTCCAGCATTGATTCGGCTGTTGCACAGACGATTGTCATTCCATGGTTTTTGAATATTAATGTTATTGCCTGAAGTTGTTAGCTTTGCTTAGTGTGATGTGGCTGGTTTTGACCTTTGTGTGGTTTCCCAATTACATCGGGGTCTGTTGTTGCTCTTAGTGTTTTTGCCTAGTCCTTAATGGTGGTGTCTTGTTTCTGGTCATTGGTGACCAGTAACTCGGGAGAAGGGTTTTTGGTTGTTATTTTGAGACAGCCTATCGTAGTTTTTACTCCCTTTGAGGTGCAGGGGTTTATGTCGTGATTTTACATAGATGATGATCAGAGCTGGTGAGAGTGTGGATGTCGACTGGTTTGACATGGACGTTGACAGGAGCTTCCGGAGTGATACATATAGTGATTGACATGGATTTAGCAGAGGCTGAAGAATGTTGAGGTCTGTAGGACTCCAGTCTTTGCTATGGCATTGCGTTTAAAACTAGTGTCCCTGCCAGGCATAGCTTGAGAGAGATGACCACTTTTTGTCGATTTTTTTACATTCTTTTGGAAGGGATTGGACAATTTTTGCTATTACAAACTGTAGATTCTTTAGGGCGGATAAGCAGTTGTGAGTTTTCACCAACATTTGGACACATTCCACCAAAGGCCTTTGAATGAGTCTAGAAGTGTCTTCTGTGTCACCCGGAAATCCTCTGGGAAATGGAAGAACGATCCCAGCATTGACTGGAGGCCATCTATGACGTCATACACCAGAGGCACCATACCAATGGAATTCACAGACCCTTGTACCCTGGCACCAACCTGGCAGATAGCAGAAGCATCGATTTCATTTAAAATGGGTGTTATTTCATCTGACACAGTGCGTCAGGTAAACACTGCTTCTCCTGTGCCACAAATGTTTTCCCACACCCTTGATTTGCTGTTGAGAAATATTACTCACGGGTACGTGTCAGCTTATCAAACTCTGGACCATTGCATCAGTTCCCCCTCAGATCTGCATGGAAGAACAGAATAGCCTCATTCCTGCATGCTGGTTCCCAAAATCTAATGCTATGGATTATTTTCCACCCAACTTCTGGAGTTAACTATGCTACCGGTATCAGTAACTGTGGGAGAATGAAAACCCTGACCCCAAAACACCTGACTTGTAATGAACCCTTCAAGTGTGAGAGGATGTGGTGTAATGACTAGAGCTGCCGAGTTTGGAACTGGGGAACCAGGTTCGAGTCTCAGCGACTTCTCTTAAGCCTGTGATTCTGTGCAAATCACTCCATCTCCCAGTGTCTACAAAAATGAATGTGTCTTTGTGTAATGTAACCGGTGCCCATGTAGAGCACTCCTATACCTTGGGTCGAGTTTGCGCTACATAAAAAATAAAAACTACCTGAAAATGAAAAAAATCGGCCTCTAAATGGGGAAAATGGGGCTGTAAATTGAAACAATATGTTATGTTGCAGGGCACAAACTTCTGAGGAGGCCGGTCTTTAGTGGTATAAAGGCTGCTCAGTGGGAAAAAAATTGCCTAGCTGAGAGGTCACCTACGGGTCACCTCCGAGACAAGATAAGCAGCTGTGGAAACTGGGAGGTGATCACGGCACAGTTGACTCAGGAGCCTGACAAGGGCGGTGGCCAACCAGCACGGCGTCGTCCACGCCCACCTTGTAATCTCATAACAGACAGGCCAACAAATACCACACTTAAAATGAATGTGAAAAATGAGGAGCCTAAAATATGCATAGTCTAAAGTGACATTAACACGACTAACAGTATAGTGGATACAAATGTGAGATGGAGAGGTTTCTGTGGTCTGTGCATGGCCGATTTGGTGCTTAAATTATCACGAGTGACGCTGCTGGTTATTGACGCCTAATTTTAAAATGCTAAGAGGCATTGCAACATGAAAGAATCACTTACCATTCCATGATGAAGTGTAAAAGGCCACTTTATTAGGACAGGTTTTGCAGTATAATTTTTAACTTCATTACAACTTTATCATAACATCACCTTCTTCAGTACATCAACATCCTCTATGTGTACTAACCCTTCACACAGCCCCAAGTCTCCTACCCCACCCTCATACTTTCACTTGCCATTCCCTGTCTTCCTTGCATCCACAAGTCTCTCTCTCTCTCACTTACCCTACTAACCATCCCATCCTCCAAATGCAGCCTCCTTGTCCTGTTCCAAAGCCCCACACTATCTTCCCCTCCACTGTGCCCCCCCTCCCCACCAGGGGTGGATACGCCTGATCTGACGCACCATCCCCCCAAACTACCACAACGTACTGCACACAAACCATGTCGCTTGTGGAATAACTGAACAAGAGCCTCCACTCCTGCCTCTAAAACATGCAGAGTGAGTGAGTGCGTGGGCGCTCAACGCCGATTTCCCTATCCCCCAAGGTGAAGGAGTCACAGGGAGGCTTACTTATATACTTTACCTAACCTAACCCTAACCTATCACCTGCCCGACCTGCTCCATCCCACAAAGTGGCTCAGAGGGAGACTGGCGCCTGTCGCTCCACCGGGCCTCTTCAGTGTGTACAGCATAAATGTCATCATACACTAATGCACCTGGGACTGTCAGACTGAAGTAAGGTGAGCCGTAAACAAATCGCCAAGTCACAAACTTAACAGTTTCTTACAGGTTTTACAATTGCTCTTGGTATACTGTGTATATGATAGTATGTACCCTATAGAAGCTTGAGTCGACTCTACTGGAATTTTCTATTGTGGCCCGCCGGTTACACACCATTTTCTGCAGGGATCACTTTAACACACTAAGGACCTTATTATGACTTTGGCAGTGAGGGAGCGGGACGCAACGCCAACCCCGTGCCTGCACCACCAAAGCCATAATTAGACCACCCACCGGATTGAGAGTGGAATCCAGGTTGGGCAGACTTGCAGCGGCTGGCCCATGGCGGTGCCTATTTAAAGGCTCCAAGGAGAGCCTCACAGGCATTGCAGTGGGAACGCCGTTGCAGGTTCCCCCTGCATGCACCCCCTGATGCAGAGGCAATCTGGGGCCCTCTAGGGCCCCCTTTCTTTCCTCCCTGCCACATTTTTCATGGTGGGCTCACTGCCATAAAAACCGTGGTGGAGAGGAAACTCGTAATATGCTTGGCGGGGCCGCAGCGGCCCGAAAAGCATATTGTGGCCTCAAGACTGCCGCAACACTGCCAGGGATCTCTGATCCCTGGAGGTTGCTGTGGTGCCAATGCGGTCCGAACGCCCAAGTCGTAATGGGGCAGTTGGACCTGCGGTTTCCGCACCGCCACCGTGGCTACAGCGGTCGCATTGTAAGGCCCTTAGCTATCTAACTTTGCCTGAAGTAAAGTAAAGTAGGTCAACTATAACTCTACTTTAGGCACACGAGTGTGCAGTGAATTTGATTTTAAATTGTTTTTACTATGGCCATCGCCCTAGTCTGGATTACCCTGTCTTCATAGCGTTGCTGCAGCTTCACTCCGTCTAAATATTTACAACAAGGGGTGGTGAGGGACAGAGTCTCTGAATTAAACAGAATACTCTCACCCAGTCAAGAGATCAGGGCTAGATCCAACACCGTTTTTTAGCTCACTGCACCATCCCAGTTTCAGAACCTGGCTGTATGCAAATTAGTCTGTTCCTGTCCCAGTGCATGATGGGAACAGGGCAAACCAAACTACAAAAGCCAATTCTTACACTGGGAAGGAAACAAGCTACCGGGGACCGGTTTCTGGCATTTCAGCCGTCTTCGGCCCGGCTTGCTTGAATCCTGATGGTGCAATGAGCAAGGGACTCACATCTGAGTATACCCTTCCACGCTTAGGGTGGACAAAAATATTTACAACAAGGGGTGGTGAGGGACAGAGTCTCTGAATTAAACAGAATACTCTCACCCAGTCAAGAGATCAGGGCTAGATCCAACACCGTTTTTTAGCTCACTGCACCATCCCAGTTTCAGAACCTGGCTGTATGCAAATTAGTCTGTTCCTGTCCCAGTGCATGATGGGAACAGGGCAAACCAAACTACAAAAGCCAATTCTTACACTGGGAAGGAAACAAGCTACCGGGGACCGGTTTCTGGCATTTCAGCCGTCTTCGGCCCGGCTTGCTTGAATCCTGATGGTGCAATGAGCAAGGGACTCACATCTGAGTATACCCTTCCACGCTTAGGGTGGACAAAAATATTTACAACAAGGGGTGGTGAGGGACAGAGTCTCTGAATTAAACAGAATACTCTCACCCAGTCAAGAGATCAGGGCTAGATCCAACACCGTTTTTTAGCTCACTGCACCATCCCAGTTTCAGAACCTGGCTGTATGCAAATTAGTCTGTTCCTGTCCCAGTGCATGATGGGAACAGGGCAAACCAAACTACAAAAGCCAATTCTTACACTGGGAAGGAAACAAGCTACCGGGGACCGGTTTCTGGCATTTCAGCCGTCTTCGGCCCGGCTTGCTTGAATCCTGATGGTGCAATGAGCAAGGGACTCACATCTGAGTATACCCTTCACAATGAGCAAGGGACTGCACCACCAAAGCCATAATTAGACCACCCACCGGATTGAGAGTGGAATCCAGGTTGGGCAGACTTGCAGCGGCTGGCCCATGGCGGTGCCTATTTAAAGGCTCCAAGGAGAGCCTCACAGGCATTGCAGTGGGAACGCCGTTGCAGGTTCCCCCTGCATGCACCCCCTGATGCAGAGGCAATCTGGGGCCCTCTAGGGCCCCCTTTCTTTCCTCCCTGCCACACTTTTCATGGTGGGCTCACTGCCATAAAAACCGTGGTGGAGAGGAAACTCGTAATATGCTTGGCGGGGCCGCAGCGGCCCGAAAAGCATATTGTGGCCTCAAGACTGCCGCAACACTGCCAGGGATCTCTGATCCCTGGAGGTTGCTGTGGTGCCAATGCGGTCCGAACGCCCAAGTCGTAATGGGGCAGTTGGACCTGCGGTTTCCGCACCGCCACCGTGGCTACAGCGGTCGCATTGTAAGGCCCTTAGCTATCTAACTTTGCCTGAAGTAAAGTAAAGTAGGTCAACTATAACTCTACTTTAGGCACACGAGTGTGCAGTGAATTTGATTTTAAATTGTTTTTACTATGGCCATCGCCCTAGTCTGGATTACCCTGTCTTCATAGCGTTGCTGCAGCTTCACTCCGTCTAAAGGCCGATGAAAGCCTGCAGGAAACATGAGCCATTACACTCTAACCCGGGGGTTTCATGTGGTGTGGCATTTCTTGTCTGCTCAACTATCACAGGCCCACATGGAAGAAGGACCCTACCGCGCTTTTCTGATTTATAACTCAACCGTGCCATCTAGCGGTGAAAATTCAGAATTTTCATGGTTGTATTTATTTGAGATCACTTTTGATCGAATTTTGGTCATGTAATATTAAATATATTATGTTACATTAACACTTTACTTATCATATCTGACGTCGCTGCTGTATATATTCATTTTGTTGATTAAACAATCTCTTGACGCAGACTGATGTACGAAAGTTGCTTCAAAAGTAGCAGTGCCTAAAAAAGTTTCATTTCTTGAATAAAAAAAAACAGGCTTGAAAGGATGGCATTGATTATTTCGACAGTACTGAAGTTATTTAATCGCATTTACAACATATTTTAAAATAATTATTTTGGTTAGGAGTTTTTCTTTATGAAGCTCATTGAAGCTAATAATGGGCTAGAAAAAGGAAACGGATTGAACCGCCGCCATTTAATGCTATGCCTTACACGCATATTTACTCGTCTACTGGACCTACTTACGTCTGAAAGAGTCCTCACAATGCACCCTAGCATTTCACCAAGATATAGGAAAGCAAACCCAGTATCACAAGGCAGTAAAACCACTGCAGGACCCATGAGCAGAACTATTGAGCATGTTAAATGGCTGCCACAGTCTGCAGGAACCATAGCTACCGAGTGGGCCCTGTCATGCGGCACCTTTTTAGGCAACTCCACTTTGCATGCCCCTCCACTTTGCATGCTAGCTCTTTTGAGGCCGGGCATACTAAACTGCATTTCCTTGATTGCAAATACCGCGGAATAAAAAGCCAATAAAAATGCATCATGCATGAGAAGAGACCTTTTGGCGGGTAGGCAGATTCACTTGAAAATTCTAAAATACATATGTATGTTTATAGCAAGTCAAGAAAACTTTGATGATCAATTTACATTTTTAAACAAACTATTTCATGTTTATAAAAAAGAATCCTGCATAAAATGCACTTAGTGCTAGAATTAAAGAAAACACACATCTCTCAATCATAAACATTCCCTTGCTCTGTCTGTCATACTAAAGTGCGTAAAATCAAATATAAACAGTATTAGCCCAACCCAAATGCTATCGCCACTAATTAAACACGTAGTATAACTTTTTTAAACAACACACATGCAGATTCTAGACGGATTCATACTTATCAATGGGGATTCAACCTATTTGATGCTCCTTTTAATTAAACTCTTCGGTATAAAATACGCGTCGGGCATGGTGAAATGCTTCATGAGACTTGAAAGGCAAGCGGCAAATGGGGCGCGCAGAACCGGATGGTGAGGTCGGCATTGTGAGCCCTCTGTAAGCACAAGGGCATTTGCTTTTTTGGATATATATATATATATATATATATATACATATATATATATATATATATATTCACTGAAAAAACCATAGGTTTCACACCAGTTATAGTTAGGAATTAGCATTTAAAAAACCTATTAAATTCACTGAAAAAACCATAGGTTTCACACCAGTTATAGTTAGCTGGAAATTTTACTGATATAAAACCATTGAAATTCCCACGTTATAGTTAGATGGACTCACTATAACTTGCGCGTGCAATGCACTGCTGATGACATCACATATTACATCACTCATGACATGGTCAGTGACATCACTCATGACATCACTGATGACACCATCCAGTGAATGTGTCTTTCTGAAAAATAAATATATTTTATATATGTATATGTAAAAGTTGATGGAAGAATAAATGTTTAAATAAGTGTCTAAATGGATGGTTTTTAAAAATTGATTGGTTAACTGGCTTAATAAGACATCATCAGCAG
This sequence comes from Lissotriton vulgaris, assembly GCF_964263255.1. Lineage (NCBI taxonomy): Eukaryota > Metazoa > Chordata > Amphibia > Caudata > Salamandridae > Lissotriton > Lissotriton vulgaris. The sequence goes on along the minus strand of NC_141685.1, from coordinate 1,763,435,816 downwards.
TGCATTGCACGCGCAAGTTATAGTGAGTCCATCTAACTATAACGTGGGAATTTCAATGGTTTTATATCAGTAAAATTTCCAGCTAACTATAACTGGTGTGAAACCTATGGTTTTTTCAGTGAATTTAATAGGTTTTTTAAATGCTAATTCCTAACTATAACTGGTGTGAAACCTATGGTTTTTTCAGTGAATTTCATAGGTTTTTTAAATGCTAATTCCTTTGTATATCGAGTTTCTAACCTTTTTTTTTTTTTACAATTTGCTGTTTTTTTTTAAGTATTCATTTTTTTTATATAATTTTTTTCTTTTGCGCTCTGGGTGCGCGCTCCGGGAAGCTTTCAGCTAAGCTCTCCGGTAAGCTTTTCCGAGAGCTCATCTGAAAGCGCACCCAGAGCGCAACTGTCGTTCGTGAAAAAAAATATGAATGAAAAGTTAATAATAATGCAAAACATTTCGTACCATACAAATAAAATTAGTTTTTTTTAATAAGGAAAATGATTATGCATTTCTATAAAAGATTGATGACGTCACTTCGGCGCGCAACGTAAGTGCCCTCGGAAGCGCCTACGTTCGCGGCGCATAAACGCACGCAAAAGCGCCTACGATCGCGCCACGTTTGCGCCCCGGAAGCGCCTACGATCGCGCTGCGTAAACGCACCGGAAGTGCTCCGGAGCGCGCAGCGTAAACGCGTCGGGTCATGTGACCCTAAAATAACACTTTTCATTGGTTGCTAACAGTTTTTTTTTACAATGAATGAAATCCCCACCCATTTCCTTCACTTCTTCTTTCACTTTTGTGACTGAAAGACCTGCCTTTTTTGCTGCTCCATATTCCTGGATTAATCATGGCTGCCAGACCATCCAGCAGTGAAGATGACTCCAATGATTTCATTGATGAAGAGCCTCCTCAGCCGAAGGTCAAAGAACATTTCATCTGGAAATTTTTTAAGTTTCCAGCAGACCAGAAGAAGGTGAATGCACCAAAAGTAGAGTGCAGGATCTGCAAACAGGTCCTGTCACGGGGTAACCCCCCAAAAAAATACTCTTTTGGCAACTTCACCATGATTCGCCATGTGGAGAGGAGGCACCCCCAGAATTTTGCCCGGGAAAGTGTCAGGGCTCTGGCACAAGAGGTTCCCAGAGATGGGGCCTCTACATCAACAGGAGGAACAACTTCTTCTGGAAGAGAACAATCACAGGAGCAGGTAGCAAACATTCAACCTGCATTTAACCATGGGGTCGTCAGATGCAGATACTGCAATCAACTCCTCACCTATGGGGAGCAAAGTGTCCTGCTCATGGTTCGGGCATTGGAGAACCATCGCTGCCCTTCCCACCCCTAATTTTTTTCTTTTCTTTTTGCTCCTGTTGAGCAGTTTCTATTCCCTGTTTTTGTTCCTGTTCAGTTAAAAGAAGAAAACCAAAAGTTCTTTTCAGAACTACCTCCAATTCTCATCAAAGAGCTATATTCTTAAAAAATGAAGAGTAAGTGAAATATAGTGCATTGATAATTGAAAGGAGAATGAGTAAGAAAGAACAGAAAGGTATGAGAGGTGAAAGGAAGTGAAGTAGGAGGAATGAAAGAAGGTGAGTGTTAGAAAAGAAAGTTATGACACAGTGAATAAACTGGAGGCCTCATTTCTGAAAAGTGACGCATCGCTACGTGAAAACAGCGATGCGTCACTTTTCTGGACGCACTCCTTATGACATTCCAGATATGTCATATTTAATATATGACTAATCAATTCGCAAGGAGTTACAGATATGTCAGTATTTCTGACATATCTGTAAACACAAAAGTAACGCATTGCAGGAGTGCGTCACAAAAGTGACGCAACTCCAGTAATGTGTCCTTTCACATGGAAAAAGCACCATGTGAAAGGTTTGCTGTGAAGCAGGCGCAAGATTTTGGCGCAACAGCATCCTAAAAGTGACGCACTGCGTCATTATTACCAAGCTTTTTGCAAGGAACACCCCCTCTGCATGCATTATACCTGACACTATTTTTTAAAAAGTGACGCATCTAGGTACATGGGTCACTTTTTAAAACTCTGCGCCACATTGTATCTGCATCAGGTATAATGTATGCAGAGGGGGCAATCCCTCGCAAAAAGCTTGGTAATAACGACGTACTGAAATCTATGAGATTTCTCTGCGTCACTTTTAGGATGCTGTTGCGTCAAAATCTTGCACCTGCCTCGCATCACTTTTATGTTTACAGATATGTCAGAAATACTGACGTATCTGTAACTCCTTGCAACATGATTCGTCATACATTAAATATGACACATCTGGAATGTCATAAGGAGTGCGCACAGAAAAGTGACGCATAACACCAGCAGTGTAATAAAATGTGCCTCGTTGCACTATATTTAAAAAGTGACGCATCTAGATAGATGCGTCACTTTTTAAATATTGCATAACAATGCGCATTTTTTTACACCGCTGGTGCGTCACAAAAATTGACGCACAGGAGGCGCAAAACTAACAGCGCAAGGCCTTCATAAATATGGTCCTGGATTTTCCCCGTGCTTCGCCGGTGCGCGTACCATGCGCTTCCCCCGCGCAAAACGAAAAAAAAATTTTAATGCCCTGCAGGACCCTATTTTAGTCCCTACATCAAACCTAGGGGGTCAGAGGGGGTCTACTCTTCCCCCTTATGGTCATTTGCCCCTTTTTTTTTCAAACCCCTTGTGTCTCGATTTTACCGAGACACAAGATGGCGGCCGCTCCAGACTGTTTAGAATGTTTACAGACACCCAAGAGCCAATCAGCTTTCTGCGCGCAAGTCGCGTGTCGCGCCTGGAGCGCACTCCGGTGCGCGCACCGGAGAGCGCCTATAGATATATATATTTTTTTGAACCTAAATTACTCAAAATCCACTGCAGCACATATCTTGAGACATAGCAAAGGCACATCGGGCTACAAGTCCCTACAATTTTGCCAAGTTTGGTGTAAATCCATTCAGCCGTTCGGGCTAAAAGTGAAATTGACCGCCCTATGGAAATTAACATGGGGAAAATGCGTTTTGGGACCCCCCTTTTATCTCGGCCCCCGCTTGACGTATCCCCCCCAAACTTTCAGGGAAGGACCGGAGCTCGACGAGGCCATTTTCAGGAAATTTTCAGGCAGATTCGTCAACCGGTGCCAAAGTTATTCCAAATAGAATTTTGAGATTTAACATTGAAAAAAATCCTAACTATAACTACCTACTGGCGACCGCCAGTAGGTAATATATATATATATATATATATATATATATATATATACATACACACACACACACACCCACACACACACACACACACACACACACACACACACACACACTTCAAGGAACACCATAACAACAATCTTAGTCACCTTAGATACTTTGCAATAGATACAGTATCTAAATTAAGGTGTGGGGGGAACCGAGAACTAATATTGAGAGGATGGACACAAGGTTATTTTAAATGTGGATACCAAGACTTCCCATGGGCTGAATACTAGTGAGGACCTATACACTTCCCTTTGAGAGTCCAAGTTAAATTGTTCTATGTTGCATACTAGAACTATGTTTTTATAGAAGGATTTACAATTGACCAGGATTGCTGACATTTTAATGAACATATTATGTTTCAGAGAGAGGGCTGACACAAACTGCAGCAATGTTTTTACTTTATCTTTTTTTATATTTGGTGTTTTGCACTTTTTTCACATGTAACTTTATGGAACTGATAAGGGCAACTAGACTATTCGATATTGCCCACAGGGGCATTCACTTTTTTGTTGCATGTCATACATTGATATGACATATCGATTGGAAAACGTTAGTGTTTACTTAGTAAAACAACAACTCCACCAAATCGCACACATATTGCAAGAAATACCTGCACTCATGGAGCGGTCTGCAAAATATTGTTTATTGGAATTTCTGAAAACATCTTGGCTTCCATGAAACACATATGTGTGTGTGTGTATAGATAGATAGATAGATAGTCCTGATTTGCCAGGTTCTATAGCATGGTGACCCTGCGGCTTCATTCACCACATTACTACTTTGAAAGGACCTTTAATTGAAGGGCATGGCCACATAAGTTGTCCCCCATTACATCTTCCAGAAGGTTCTCCCCTTCAAGAGCACCTTCAGCCAGTCCTGTCTTTTTATCCACTAGTCCATGGCGTGATCGAGACTTGTACTTATTACATTATAGGTGTATCCCTACAAGTCCCAGCATGCACAGTACTACTGACAAAGAAAACTAGGACTGGATAAAGGTGTTGTAGATGAGATGGAGCCAGTAGGTAACGTTTGGCATTACTAGTGTTACCATGGCTTATATTTACCTATTTAGTATACTTTGGGAGTGGTAGTCTTGGTTTGGTTCAGGTGAACCAGTTTGGCAAACAGTGAAAATGAATTGTAAAAAGTAAGCTGAGTTGTGGGAAAGCTGCGGCTTTGTAATAAGCGATAATATGGGAACCCTACATATCGCATTAATGTATTGAGAAAGTTAGCGGGACATGTAAACAGCAAGAAGGATGACTGATGTAAAGGGGGAGGCGAGTCACTGATCTGCACGATCTGTAACCATTGTGATCCTGTGTTTGTGCTTTGACTGTGATACAAACATGAGTTTCTCTCGGGGCTGTGTGGCCATTTTCAGTTTTTGGGACTTTGTGTTGTAAAACAACAAGGGCACTATTAAGTGATTCGGCGCAGTACTTCTCAACAAGGGAAAACAAGCGCTTTGTGAGCGAGTTCATAGTTTGTGAGCATACTCGCCGAAAGGCATCTTGGGGCAATGATTCAAAGGAAGGCTGAGATAGCCGACTGCTAATCTAGCAAAACAAATGGGCCTGAAGAGCCTTACAAAAGGTATACGACTAGTAATCTGACAGCGCAATCTGTGTGGTGAGTCCAGTGATGTGTGGTTACAACAGAGCAGGCTCTCACTCATAGACGTATCTGCTTAAATGAAGGAACCACCAGAAGAAGAGGGGCTTCTGCAGGAGGATGACACAGTGGGCCGTGACAATGAAGCCTGAAACATGTGCACCTGGGCCTAAGCCCTCTGAATAACTTGAATAGAATTAATTGAGCAACGGATCCGGAGGAGACCCCAGGAGCATCCATGCATGGTGAAATATACACAGACCTGAGACAAATTGGACTGCCACATCTCGACTCGACTGTAGTGTCTGTGCCTGCCCTCCCCCTCCCCACCCCTGAAACCAGGTAACAAGCCTTTGCATAGCCCAGTCTTTTGGGGTCTACCACATTCTTAGATGTCATGGAAGCAGATGAACCTTTACTTGTTCCTGAAGTCCCTTCCGTTAGCGGCACTCTCGGGGAGCCTGAGCCACATGGCGAGGTCAGAGGAAGCCAAGTCTCCCCTCTGCACAGGGTTGTTGTACTGCACTAATTTTTAATATTGCCTTCAATTCAATTGGTATACTACAGTACACAAAAAGGGGAGCTTTAACATGTGGATAAGAAAAATTAGGAATTATTCTGCATATCAAAATAAGATGTCCGAACCGACACACATACATCATCACTTAAAAATTCCTAAAAATTGGACACAATTTTCAAACAGCAATGCAAAAACAGCCTGCGATAGCGAGCCACATGCTGCAATTCCCCAGTTTTTTTGTTTGTTTTATTAATCTCAAATTAGGATCCAGAGTTCACAGGACCTTAATGAGATGCCCACTGAAGAGTACCCACCTGAACATCAAATTCATCAGACCACACACTACTCAGCTGGACAGTTTGAAGGAAGCGTGGAACAGAATGCGATCCTTGACATAGTGTTTAGGCTTAGCATTGATGGCATTGTGTGACTTTGAACCAGCTTGGCCTTCTGGAACCACAGGTTCCCAAGAATATAGCTGTCTAGATAGAGGATCACAATTGAAAATCAAAAAAACACGTGACAGAGTAACCGGCGCTTGGTTTTTTAAATATTCTATACAGGTAATTAAGCAATTTACTTTATCACAATGCCACGTTAAAGACATTTTAAATCAATGAGAAATACTCAACCATTTCAAGGAAAAAAACTGAAGACCACCTGTTGTGCTACCTTTGATCGTGTGTCATTTTGTTTTCTTGCAGACTATTTGAAGAACATTTTGGAAGACTCTTCTGACTACAGGGACACCCAAGGTAAATGTGTACTTGGAAGATCTGATAAAGTTGCCCTCCCCTTTATTTCATATGAGCCTGATTTTTTTGCTGCCACGATATCTCTGGTACATTGTTTGCTGTGCATAGGCAGGTGATTACTTTTCATCGGCTTAAAGCTTAAGGGCCATCCATTAACCCCTTGTGAGCTTGGTTCTAAAAAATATAGTGAGGTGAATGGCTGACCAGGGAATAACTGTAACAAAAATAACAAAAGTTTCAAATTAAATTGTATGTCCAGTAAGAGACAAGGGGAATCAAACTAAGTCATTTCATGTCACGATTTTGGAATGAACCAAACTAAAGGGATTTGAAATGATAAACGACAGACACATGTAGTGATTCATTTGTAAAAAAAACATTATATTGTCCACATACCAAGAAGGTGTTCAATACAGGTGATACTTTTCTCACTGCCTCTGACCTGCCCTTTGTTTATCTTTTAGCTGCACTTGCTGTCGTCATCGAAGTCGCCAACCACGCCAACGACATCATGAAGCAAGGAGTGAGTACAGGAACTGTGTCATAAACCAGGGGTCTGCAATTATTCCATGTCTGTATCAGTAGTTCATCCAGTCCTGTGTTTTGTTTAATTCTGGTGCTTGTTGTCCAGATATTATAATGAGAATGATCAAACTTCCTGTGCCAGAAAGCAATGAAAGACCTCTCAGGCAAAACTTTCACATCTGATGTGCGGCAAGTTGCGACCCTCTGCATGAACTGGGCTATTGCACACACCAGATTAACTGTGAAGTTACTGTAAATAACTAACCAGGCTGGCTTTTTACTCATGTTCTTTCTTGCCCTAGGATAACTTCCAGAAGCTCATGCAGATCCAGTACAGTCTGAATGGACACCACGAAATTGTGCAGCCGGGACGGGTAAGTCCTTAGCAGCTGAGACAACAAAGTCCTGGCACGACTGTTCTGGGCAAGGCAACATTATACAGACACCACCAGGAGAGGTGACCAGAGAGCTCCAATCAGCAGCACATATGTGCCCATGGTCATAAGCGGGGAATTACCACTTCACTGATGGCATCAGTAACACTTGCTGTGGACCCACAGTCCCCTGCTATGGAGGAAGTGTTAATTTCACTACTTTTCATCACATATTTTATTTGCGTTCAGCCTCATTTACGCTTTTCACTCTACATAACTTGTGATTTCAGTAGTGAGTAAATATGTGGGATTTATTATGTTTTTATTTTTTGTTCTTTCTGTTACAACACTAGGAGAAATAGCACTTTCTAGGCAAATACTAACTCTTGGTCGCACATATGGTGCTGCTCAGAAGCATGAACAGTCTAGATATAATAGGCATAATACTGTGTGCCCGTACCTTCGGATTCAGGGGTGATCTCTTACGCTTGGCACCTGTCCACAGCGCCATGGAGGTTGCAACAGTCTGTTGGTCTCCCAGCGAGCTGACGAACAAAGCTTTCATGCAGCATTTCTGCTCAGGAAGGAGTGACTTGGAAGTGAGAAACTTGCTCCTGCTTCTTTTGTGTGCAGAAGAGTGAGTTCCTAAAGGCCTCCAGTGAGGATCCTGCCTTGAGGAGGGGGCTGAAGGGAGGATTCTGCCCTTGTGCATAGGTGTGGGCACTGCACCATTGCTGTTAGTGGAAAGATCCTACTTGACAGAGAAGACACCTCATACTATGCAGAGATAGTAGAGTTCCTCCAATAAGTGATGTATAGACGATGTGCATTCCTCAAAACCCTCCGTGTCAGAAAGTGTAGCTGAAGATTGCAGCAGATACTCAACAGTACCAACACCAAGCCTTTGTCTTCACCTAATTAGAGGTCATCGCGTGGTCACATCCTCGAGGATTTTCCTTTGCCATCTTCAGGTGATGCCGGTGGCATTTACAAACAAGGGTGCAGTGGCTGGCCCTTTTAGAGGAAGATGCCAACTGCTACTCTTTGCGTGCGCATTCGCATATGCAGAGCTGGAAAGGCTTTTGGGAGGTTTGGGCCTTCCCAAGTGTCTGACCTCTGTTGTACAGAGTCAACATTGCATGTTGGCCACCGCTGAAAGTGTGTCTTTAACTCTCCCTCTCAAACCTTAACCTTGAGTCTAACTGACTCTGTGATTGGTACCTGAAATCTTTCTCGTGTTGTTGTGCTGAAGCACGCTAAGCCTTCAGTGGACAATTTGTTCAATACAATGTCGACTGCTCTACCTGCTGTGTGAATCCCCTATGTTAGACCATGTTAGATCCATAGGTTGATTGCGGTGAGGGCTGCCCGTCAGTGCTGTTCCCACGCTTGCTGCATCTAACCCTTTTGTCCATGTTCTCTTGATTTTGGCAGGTGTTCCTGAAAGAGGGGACGTTGATGAAGCTGTCCAGGAAGGTCATGCAGCCGCGAATGTTTTTCCTGGTAAGTTGCCATGCGGAGCAGAGTCTGTGCCCCTGACACTGGCCTTCTGGCTTTATAGAGGTGGAAACGATCACACAGTCACCAAGAGAGCTGTGTGCGGACCTGAGAAGCCTCCTTTGCTCTCCCTTCACACTTCTGTGAAAGAATCTATCCCACAGTATCTTTATGGTTAAAGTCTTTTTAGCAAAATGGATTTCTAGTGCTTTGCAAGTCAAATGTGTTCTGAGTACTGTACAAACTACTGTTCTTGAGTTTCAGGGACACCGTAAAGCAGAAAAATCACATTAGAGAGGCCCTAGATCGATGGTAGGAAAACTATGTCTGAACGGTCCAGTTGGGCAATCCAAAGAGGCAGCTGCGAACATATCCTTGTTAAATGATGGTCACAAGTTTGTCCTAAATTGGTGGCATCATCTCCATTGAGTTTAATTAGTAACAAAATCTATTAGGATGGAGCAATTTTAATTTGTGGTGAGCAATATATGAATGGCTACTACACCCCTAATCTGGCAAAAACGAGGAGCATTTATAAGCTAAATCCTCTTGTCACATTAGTTAATATATGTGCTACCTTGCAAGGCAGCGGAATTGCAAATATTACCTGAAAATGTCAATAAACAGAGGTTAAAAAAAATCCTCTTGTCACTGCAAAGCTGTGCCCTTTATTCCAGCAGATTAGAATTCCTTGCCCGATTTAGTTGTCAATTTCCCCATAAAGGGCACACAAAGTACCATTCCTTATGTTTTGTTGATCACAATGAGCCATGACAGACGTACTTTTTTTTTGCAGTTCAACGATGCCCTGTTGTACTCCACGCCATTGCAGTCTGGGATGTTCAAACTCAACAACATGCTGTCGCTGGCCGGCATGAAGGTAGGGTACTTCACCTGTGGTATGAATGCTTTTGTGAGAGGTTTGTTTTCAAGAATTGTTTATGTCGCCTTAAATGAGAGAGTGAGTGAGAACAATGTCTGGTTCTGGAGGATGGTGCAGTGATAGTTCTGGGGTTCTATGCTGTATATTTTCACCAGGTGTTTCCCCAAACCTTCTTATGCTGCTAACGTGGCTTTGATCTGAACTGCCCCGAGTGACCTTGAGCTTAATTTTTCGTAATCTACTGGAAGGCTGTAGTGTGGAGGACAAACAGTATTGCTTGGTCTTACCATAACATCTGGCTCTCCCACCTGGGTAAGTGGGCGAAAGTCTAGTGGAACTCGCACCTTGTAGGACCATAAAAACTGGCATTGGAAATGCGGGGTAGATGAGTTCAGGTATATTGATGTAATATTTACAATCTGTGGTGCCAGCTTCGAACCTGATTTTCACACTTTGCAGAGCAATCAATAGACTTCAGTATGAAGACTCTTCACAGTTTTATGGTTTGTGAGGGCATACTTAAACCTATTAATCCCTGGATCCAATGGAAAATCTATATTTTGCATATCATACTATAACTAATGTATAGCATACCTCCCAACTATTCCTGATGGTTAGACAGTGTTGATATTATTAGAACCTTTTTGTTATGGTTTTCTTTATGTATTTCGATAGGATGTGGAAGGATGACACTTTTAAAACTTTTATTTCTGCTGTGATGATTATGGTGTTGGAAGGCGTGCCATTGCGTGTCCTGCACTTAACTGCAGTGAGGTAGCAACGGCTAGCAGAAAATATTATCAATGTCTACATATGTTAAAGAGTGACAAAGAACCATTGTAATTGTTGTGATTATTGTCATTGTGATGTTTCATGGTCCACTTAGTGCTAATACAGACTAACTTCTCAGTTCCAGGGTATAAAGTAGGCAATGCCCCAATAACATAATATTAAAATCCCTTGATAACGAAGTGCTGCTGTTTTTATTCTTTCCTTTGATTTCATAATCTCTGTTATACATTGCCTTGCATGAAGTAGCCTTTTCTAGGCATCTTGTATTGAATTATCTCATAAATACCCATTGCTGGCAATGGCAGCCCCTGTGAAGGTTACTTTTACCCACACTAAATCAAAGGGGGCTGTTAAGCATGCGATGCAGCGCAATGTAGGTAACATATAATTGAAGACTTGTATCATGCATCAATTTTGTCCTGACTTAATGTTTAGACACTGCCACGGAAAAGCATTTTACTTTTTTTTAAATCCAGAAAATCCTGTGGAAGAAGAATGCACTGCATTCTGTTGTTTTTTCAAATTCTGATGAGTCCTCTGAGCTAGAAGTCTTCATTAAGAGTGTCATCCTTTCTGCTGTAGGTTCGGAAACCAACTCAGGAGGCCTATCAGAACGAGCTCAACATAGAGAGCGTCCAGAGATCCTTCATTCTGTCCGCAAGGTAAGGGGAAATGGTCAACACACAAACTACCTCCGTTAATGCAGTGTTCATTCAGGAGTTTTTTTCCAGTTTGTTGCCAACTCAAAGAGGCTCACTTTGGCAAATCCGAAAGGTGAAATGATTGTATTTGAACGGGTAGGCCACAGTTTTCACACATCAAATCGAAAGTATTTCTGGAAAGGGGAACTGCTTTTTTTGATTGAAAGTGCATATGGAATGTTGGAGCCCAACCTTTTATCCACTTCCTTATTGATAACCGAGTTCAACTGGAGTTTTATATTTTATAGTGGTGAAAGAAGGCAGCTACGGGCTCACCCAAGCTTATTCCTGAACATCAATAACTGGCACAATGTTGGGAAGACCTTGTCTGAGCTATGAAAGGAGAGCATAAGCTGCTGTTTGTCAGTCTGTTTTTGTAAGAGGGGGCTAGGAACTGGACCAGAAAGCCCCTAGGAAGGCATAGATAGGGCTTTCGTTCACACCAGTGGTTAATTTGTAAAAATAAAATAAGTGCCGGGGGACTCATTAGGAGGCAGCCTGCACCAGCCCATTTCACCTGTTAGCACTGCCTAAAACAGAACTGTGAAAGTAGTGAGAGGGTGTGGCGTAATGGCCAGAGCTGCCGACTTCAGAGCTGGGGAACTGAATTCAAGTCTTTGCGTCGGCTGAACATCTGAGATTCTGGACAAATCACTTAATCCGCTCCCTGCCTATAGCGCCGGTGTTGATGATTAAGTGCCGGTTTTGAGCACCGGAAAGCACCAGCTCAAATTAATCACTGGTTCACACTTCTATTGTGTTGCATGTACTAATAAAGGGCCCCGTAAAAGAAACAGCAGATCCCGAGGTGGTACTCTAAATTGCACCTACCCCCACTTTTTTGAGAAATGTATGTCCCGTCAGAGTATTGTAAGCCATCTACATTTACAGATAGGCCATCACTCTGTGCTGCTAATTTCCCCTTTACTGTCTCATATTATCTTCTTTGCAAAAATGACAAAGAGCAGAATCCCCCATTTAGATCATCGTTCAACACAATTTCGTCCAACTGCTCTAAACTACCTGATGGCATTGTTTAAGGAAACAACTCAACCAGTTCCCCATTTTTTGGTGGAATACACGAGTTCATAGTAAATTGTGTCCAACATCCTTAAGAGTCATTGAATCTATCATTCTTACTACGGTGCACCACTGGATAAAGGCGTCCCAAATCAAAAGAAGAACTTACAAAAATTATATTATACGTTTCCGCAACCAAATTAAAAAAGTATAGAGAGGATAGATGTATGATTTTTCTTAAATTTCCTTTCAAAAACGGGGTTCCTAACGAATGCAGTGTGTAGGTGCTATCAAATGCCTACCATATAATACCAATATAACTATTTGTGTGTGTCTGTGTGTCCACATGTAAACAGCATGCATGTTGTGTACCAGTCATAACAACACTTCTGACAATTTGTACAACGACATTATTTTTCTGTAATCCCAACAGTTCTGCTAGTGAACGGGATGGATGGTTGGAGGCCATTTCACGGGCAATAGAAGAATACACGAAGAAAAGAATTACGTTCAATCCAAGCAAAAGCCTTGAAGAGGTACTTGTAAGTTTTCATATTAGGAGGATTGATATTGTACATTATGAATTGATAGCTTGGAAAGGGAATGTTGTGCTGAACATAAATATTAGAATGTGCGGAGAATTCTTAGCAAATATTTTTTAGTTTAAGGTTAAATCCGATAGTTCAAGATACAGAGGTCAAGCATTAAGTACATAGTTTATCTCTCCAATATATTTACAGTTACACGGTTTGATAAGTCAATGAATGCAAGCAGTGTTTTTCTGCTAATAATAAGGAATTATTGCATGGTTTTGTAACTACACCCTTGTATAACCATAAATGAACTGGAAATGCTCTTGTTGGGCTGCCCCCCTGTACAGGCAGCTCTGTTCAAATGACTTTTGGCTCATTGGTTTCCTGTAAAGACCTGTGTTGAGGATGCCAAGTTATCCTCGTGGCTCTACAAGTGAGTGCAACACTCTTAATTTGGACAGAATCTAAAATGGAGATCTGAGGTGCAAAAGTAGGTCTTATGTCATGCCGATGTCATCTAAAATTGGAGTAAGTGGGACGGAGGCACTCGCTAGCTTGGTCCAACTTTAATTCACATCCTTCTTGTGCAACAGACACTAGATAGTCCAAATAGCATATTCAAATCAGATGGCTGCCAGTAGCATATAGACTTCTTCAAGAATCCTTCCCTTACTTTGGTACCTTCAATCTCCACATGGTAAACCTAAGTGCCCTCTGGGCAGTCACAGAAACCACTTACACCAATAAGTCAACAACACACAGCTCTACCTGACAGTGTAGTCATTTCGTAACCAACTGAAGTCATGCCTTACTCTTATCCAGTCCTTCGTAGAGGTGGGCGAGCCACTGAAAGCCCGAGGCAGGCATGACCCGAAGCCTGGCACTGGCTTAGCTCAAATTGCTGTTGAAACCTCGGGCCCATAACAAGCCGAGCTTTAATGTGCCTTTTACCTGCCTCTCTTCCTCCACCCAAGATGTGGCGTTACGGTCATAGCTGCCAACTATGGAACTGGGGAAACAGATTCAAGTCTTGTGTCGGCTCAACCTCCTGTGATTCTGGGCAAATCACATTACCTCCCCGTGCCTATAAACAATGCATGTGTCCTTGGGTACTCTAACTGGTGGTCATGCAGAGAGCCCTGGTAGTATTTGGTCGAAATTGTGCTATATGTTAAAAATTGCACTAAGAGGTAAAAACAAAGCCTTACCATAAGAAACAACAAATAGATACCCATTTCTGGCTGATTTGTACAAAGTGTAACCAGAAAACCTGTATAATTTATGGTTTCCACGCTTCAATAGTGTGATTTATGCAAATACTTTTTCATGAAAACTCTTGTTTTTCACATATGAAGGCACTTTCAAACAAGTGAGTTTAGATTACCAGTTGTACAAAAGTATCACTTTTAAAAAGTACTGCTCAGTGCAATTCTGTAATGTGCCCTATTAATGTCAAAGCTTCCATATGTTAAATAAATGACCTTTCAGATTTTGAATAGACTTTATTATATTTTACGTGATGTTTGTTGTGTATTTTCCATATCGAATAGTTTCATTGCTTGGTTCGCACACAAGCTTTAAGATTCGAGTCAGACCCTTGGCTCGGCTCTGGCTTGGCTCTCCCTGTTAATTTGTTTGCTCGCCCACTTCTAGTCCTTCGAATGGCAAACATTTCCCCTACAAAGATGGATTTGTGATGGTCTTCACAACTCGAAAGCAAGTTCTCCTTCCATCCCCACATTGCTAAAACAAATTGGAACCATATGGCGTCTGCTTTCGCTGCTGCGAAATGTAATGTTATAACTTCCAGAAACTTGCAAATATCCAATCCCTTGTCCTCGGTTTACCACGTGCAGCAGCTCACTTCATCAAAGATGACAAAAGTTTATTCACAGAACAGTGGTCCCTGACATTCAAAGATTAATAAAAGAATATATAAAGACCAAATTTGGAATCTATAGTGTCTGTCCAGCCGGACAGGGTTTAATTACACAAATGTATAGATAGTCAGAATTTTCAATACAGTATCAAAGTGGGACACAGCCGTATCCTACTACAGTACAAAGACATCTGTGACATACATAAACAAGTAAGGCAAGAGTAGGCAATCTGCATCTATCTAGAATGTAGGCAGACAATATTTTGCAAACAAGCACCGGCTTCTTGGCAAGTGGAAACCCATCTTGGCAACCTCCACGGGGCTACGATCGAAAATCCCCATTTAAACATGACCAACATTTAAATATGACCTACAATTTCTGGTCCTTCTTAAGCAGACATCGTCTTATATGAAAACCACGCACTTATGTGTAATTGAAGGCATGAATGTTTAATGTCCTGATGATGATCCCATTATTTTACAAAGGGATCGAAACGCCGTCGACACCGTACACTGGATGATTTGATTTTATTATTTACTAAATCACAACAGTGTATTTTTTGCAAAATATTGTCTGCCTACATTCTAGATAGATGCAGATAGCCTACTCTTGCCTTACTTGTTTATGTATGTCACAGATGTCTTTGTACTGTAGTAGGATACGGCTGTGTCCCACTTTGATACTGTATTGAAAATACTGACTATCTATACATTTGTGTAATTAAACCCTGTCCGGCTGGACAGACACTATAGATTCCAATTTTGGTCTTTATATATTCTTTTATTAATCTTTGAATGTCAGGGACCACTGTTCTTTGAAGTAATACTTGCACCCAAGGTCCCTTGCCTACTGCTCCTTTGGGTATCCCTTGTACTATATAAAAAAAAGTTTATTCACATCACACTTTTTCTATTTTAAATATATATATATATATTTTATTCGAGTCAATGCAAAGTTCAATATAAACAACCCACAGTCAATCCTTTATTTGCAAAACAGGCCTTTCTTTCTAAAATAAAAATAAATAATAGAAGTAGTAACATTTAAAACTCTTTGTTAGAAAGTTTCATATGCAAACCCTCCAAGGGACCCTCCATGTACTTTTGCAGGGTGATCTCCCACTGGATCATGGTATGGTATTTCTCTCTCCTATGACCCCATATTCTTTCTCCAGTCTTGAGAGCTTTGCCAGTATCCCCATATCATCTTAACATTTCAAGAACATCCCCTCCCCTTGTTCACTCTTTTCTGGTTTCACACACTGACCCTATTTGGCCAACCGTGGCTGTCTTTACAAGTCTGTTTATATCCTCTTCAAAACATGCTGCACCGCTAATGAAGCTGTAATGACAGAATCACCAGCGTACATAGAAAAGAAGTTGGACATCTTCGATGGACAATGTATTATTGGAAACAAGAAACCTTTCAGACATGAGCTTAAAAATGCAAGCTGCTTAAGTAATAGTTCACTCTACAAAACGAGGCTTTGGAACATTACCCATCCTCTAATCAGGATGACCCACATTGCTCTTGCAATACAGAAAATAACTCAAACCCCACCTCTTCGTAGAGAACCACTCCATTTATCCATTAATGCATCCAACTTGGTCATCGATCTTCCAATAGCTCAAAGTACCACACTCCCACCCTTCCATCATGGACTCAGTCCCTAATTTGTCATTTCCGCCTGATACATCTCTATTAACTTTTACTGTGCCTCTATCCAGTTTTGCGCTATAAATATGTGTGTCTAATGCTATGACAGATATGGTATAATTTACCCCATGCCGTACATTATAAGGATACTTCAAGTCACCAAGAAGTTCCATGACCATATAGAGGAACAAGGCTGAGTTCCTTTAGAAGGTTATGGAACTCCAAGGTGACTTGCAATATATCCCTATAATGTACGTCAGGGGGTACTTTATCCCTTATAATCCATGGTCACACCATCACCTTTCCCACAAACCCATTAAATCGATGGTGCATTGCCCTTTTATGAAAGAGAGAGCATGTTTGCAAATATGAACATTAAAAATGGAATCTCTAGTGCAAAATAAAACACAAAAAGCTGTAAGGCATTTGTTGCAAAAATGTTTAAGAATCAGTTGAATGCAAGTTTTTTTTTTTTTAAGGCGCAGTAGCTCAGCCTATGTAGAAACAGGCAGAAAGATTGTAACTTTTCTAGAATTACCTAAGTAGTACAAAAAAAATGTGTTGCCATAAATATCTCCTTTCTAAATGTCACTGTACAGCTAGAAAAACAGAGCAAAAGAAAAGTCATGTTCGTTTTAATTCTTTAACCCCTTCGCTGTGGCGGCAATTCTGCCACAGCGCTAAGGGGGTGGGGGGACGCGCGGCGCTCCCGTACTCGTGACGGAACCGCTCCGTCACGAGCCTCGGGTGCGCTGTGCTGATGACGGAGCGGTTCCGTCACGGCCCCACCCGCTCACCAGAACGTCCAGCGCAGGCGCGGAATCCGCGCAGGCGCGCCGAGCAGGCCGTGACGGAACCGCTCCGTCATCAGCACAGCGCGTCAGTGGCTGGTGACGGAGCGGTTCCGTCACCAGCAGGGTAGGGGTTAAACAGCTGCTTTTGTTATGCTCCGTGACTTGACCTGCATTTCCCCTCGACTACTGGCATTGTAACGTTAGAACTCGACTGTAATGAGTTATTACAGAGGGGCTGGGTCATTTCTTTATAACAGGAGGCTGGGTGCATCACAAACCGCCTATTATAAAGAATTGAGAGACTAGTTTATATACAGGGATGTAAGCATGCTGTGTATTATATTGCTATGTTAGATTCTCAACAAAACATAGACATTTTTTACATTTTGGCTATAAGCAGTTTCCAAATACTCGTAAGAGACTAGGGGCTCCAAAATAGGGGGAAAATAATCAATCACAGATATACAGCCCTAGAATACGCAATATTCAAAAGAAAAAACATGATCAGTAGTGGATATGGAGGATCTCCACAAATAGGACTGTCAAGTATTTGTATTGGTGGAGGTTTGTAAATGTAGGATTCTTAAATTGCATTCATTTGAGTGAGCGTGAAGTTGGAGCTAAGCATACGATATATGCACGTGGACCTTTAACTTTTGCTCTGATGAAATGATAATGTCATAGAAAGAGTATAATATTTAAACATCTAGAGATTTTACAGTGGGGGCGGATGCCAAAAAAAAGAAAGAATCTCATGAGTGAACAGAATACCACAGAGCATCTATATTTGGTGCTGCCTTTTTGGCTAGTGTCACCCGCTAAATTCCAAGTGGGAATGTAATGCGAGTAGCACGCTTCCAAAAAAAGGGGATCTATTACCTAGGCGCCCGGTTTTGCTAAACTTATTTGTTGTTTCAGTGTCTTTGAGAGAGGCCTGGCTTGATTCGATTTTTTGGATCAGGGTGTGGTCATGGTCCATTTTTGAAGAATAGTTTTCTACACTACCACTAAGTCAAATGTTTTATCCTAGGCTGAGCAGGAGAAGGAAAAGGAAGACAGTCCCCTGGGCTCCAAAGCTCCCATCTGGATCCCTGACACCAGAGCGACCATGTGCATGATATGCACAAGTGAATTCACATTGACGTGGCGGAGGCACCACTGCAGGGCATGTGGAAAGGTAGGTGCCATGAGAATGTCTTTTTCTGAAAAGTTTTGCATACATAGAGAGTGACTTGAATAATCCCCCTACCACTTGCTTCAAACTTTGTGCCACTTAAGGTTGATTTAAGTGAACGGCAATGCATTCATTTGTTCATGAACAGAGAGTACTAATGGGAAATAGATACTCCAATGAAGAAACTATTCTGTGCATAAAACTCCTATATCTAAACCTGCTCTATCTTCAGAGGAGCTTGTCATAGCACAGATGTGTTGTTAGAACTGACGTGCAAATCAGACGGGGTTGGTATTTACAGTATTATGTACACGTTTTGAGGATAGTAGGTGGATGCGGCAATTCACAACTACTCTTTACTTCATCTGTGGGATGATACATGATAATTGAATTTGTCCTTTTAGATTGTCTGCCAGGCCTGTTCTGGGAACAAGCACAGCCTGGAATACTTGAAAAATCACCCCGAGCGTGTGTGTGATCACTGCTTCGCAGAGCTGCAGAAACAAGGTAAGATAGCGGTCTTTTCATTGTTCAGAGAGACAAACCCCAATTTGCACAAGTATGCTTCGGTTGTTGGACTATCACTAGGCCTGGGGACCTAATGACCTGATATTCTGTCTTGGGGATTTTTCCCTGCCTTTCTATATGCATCTGATTATTTGGTCTGTCACGAATTTCTAGTGTGCCTGATGCATTCATAAAGTGCTTTACATCTCTTAAAGTCTGTTGTTCCAGTGATTTCGTCCGTCTTTAAAAACTGGTCTACTCTGTACATTCATAACAGATGTTTCGAGTCTTTTCTGCATGTTGTGCCATTCTTAACGTTATTTCATGCATGTGGCAAATGTACTGTGTAATTTGTTAAACACATCTTCGTGCTCAACTCACATAAGCTTTTTACCAAAACACAATGCAAAATTTCTTTGGGTTTGTCTTTGCTTTTAATTGGTCTCTCATTCCTGTTGGATATTGTCAGCCCAATGTGATGAAATAATGCTGCGGGTTCAGTTTTGATTGGGTTCCTAGCTGAAGAAATTTATCACAGACATAATACAATATTAATATTTAATAATTATAAAACAGTAAATAAATTAGAGCTTAAATTAACATGGTACTGAAATCCCGTAAAGAGCCTCATGTCAAATTCTAGAGGGCGCAGTCTTTTCCAAGATATTGTTCGATATGCTCCTGGGTGACTGCCCAAGGCTAAAATGACTAATTGAATCATGTTCCCATTTTGTGACTCTGTACAACAGATCATCAACAAGCTCTTAAAAATGGCTCCCCTGGAAATCACAAATCACAATCAAGTGCCTTGTCGACTGTGCTGCAAAGCATTCCATCCGTTCGAAAAATGAAAAAAATTCCAGCGGCTCTGAAAGAGGTAATGCATTTTTTTTTATTCGCCACACTAAATGTTCTTCAAAGTTTACAATCTGTAGGGGGTCATTCTATAAGTTGAACTAGTTTTTAAAAAAATGAACTTACCTAGAAGCCCCTTATGGTGAGGAAAATACTACAGCTATTTCTTGAGTTGAAGAAGAACTTCAGCATGGACGTCAAAGCACATTTGTTCACAGTACAGAACGCTTCATTCGGTTTACCCATCACCTGGTCTCATCTTGGTTCTGATTGAGAAAGGACCTGCAGAGGTTTCTGTGTGGTCACTATCGGAAGAGGGGGGCGCATTTCTTCCTGATATAAAAACTCCAGCAGAAATGTGTAAAATACGAGATATCATCAAAATTGAACAATAAAAAATAAAGAAGGGTCTGAAGTTGTTTCCTTTATGATTTACACAGAACATACAGTACCAAGCACTTAGGAAGAAAAACATACCAATACAGACATAAACTAATACAAGGATAGCTCATTATGATTCAGTTAATCATTCAACATTTATAAAGCGCAGCAAATCACCCGTGAGGGTCTCGAGGCATTGGAGATGTTCGCCGCTGCTTTGTGGTTTGTTCATTCGAACATTCTCGAGTTTTTTCCTGAATTGCTGGAGTGATGTGCAGTCCTGAGGGGCAGGGGAAGATTGTTCAGTGCCTAGGCCGGCAGGTGCATGAATGAGCGTCATCCGCTTTTGGTTCGTTAGATCCGTGTGGTATGTGGTAGGGACAGCGAAGCGGATCAAATATGTCTGGTAGATTGGTGGAAGATGTGGCGTTTGTTGATGTATGCTGGTCCTTTGTTGTGCAAGGCCTTGTAAGCGTGGAACTGGCATTTCTTCTGGATTGGGAGCCAGTGTAGTTTCTTGAGGTGGAGATATGATGTGGGGCCTTCTGGGGAGATCGTGAATGAGTCTTGATGCAGAGTTTTGTATTGTCTCTTCAGGAGGCGTGCAGTCATTCCTACATAGAGCGAGTATTTCCTTAGTGAAGGCCTTGTAAATGTGGAACTAGCATCTCTTCTGGATTGGGAGCCAGTGTAGTTTCTTGAGGTGGAGTGTGATGTGGAACCTTCTGGGGAGGTCGAGGCTGCTGAATTGTATATGGTCTCTTCAGGAGGCATGCAGTGATTCCTACGTAAAGAGTGTTTCCGTAGTCCAGTCTGCTGGTGATGAAGGCCTTCGTGACAGAACTTCTGGTGTTGACTCGTAGCCACCCGAAGATCCATCGGGTGGGTGGAAGCATGCAGATGAGACTACACTGACTTGTTTCTTCATGGACAGCTTGCTGTCTAGGATGATGCCAAAGTTGCGGGCATAGTCTTTCGGGGCGTGAAGTGGGTCGAGTTTTGCATACCACCATGCATCATTCCATGGTGAGGAAGATGAGGACTTCTGTGATGTCTGTGTTTAGTTTGAGGTAGTTGTCCTTCATCCAGTCAGAGATGTTCATTGTGTATCTATGGAAGCTAGGTTTGGTGGTGGAGGGGTCTTCGGATATTTGAGAGGATGATCTGATGGTGTCAGCCAGGGGGGTGTCATGTAGGTGTTAAAAAGGGTGGAACTGAAGACGATCCTTGGGTGACTTCGTAAGTTATCTTCTTGGGCTCCGAGCTGAACGAGGGAGTCTGATCCCCTGGGTCCTACCGGTGAGGTATGAGGTATACAATTGGTGCTGACCTCCACCAGTAGGAGGGCCAATCCCAGTGGAGTCATCACAATGTATTTATTAGAGGTAATGGAACATGGCTGTTACCTTACTGGTGTTAGCCACACTTTGTGACTCACCATGGACTTCAACGCAGCTTGTGTGACTTGAGGACCCTGGCAGAAAAACCAAGTAGGAAGAGCCCTGCAAAATCAGAAGACTAGACGTTATAAACAACACTATATAAAATTGTATTTTTGTTTTTGGAAACAGAGGCCAATTGAGAGCTTAGCTAAGAAGTGAGCTCACAAGCAGTTTGTGTATTTTCCCCACATAGATTCCTTCTTTCTAAACACTTTGAAAATCCCTAACTTGTTTTTTTTGATCACTGAAGTTGTGAACATAGAAGCTAGAGCTATGTCTGAAAGCTGTGCCTGTGCCAATAAACAGGGGTGTCAACAGTGGTCACAGAATTCACTCCTCCTTGCTCCTACTGCAGCGGTGGGCTGAAAACTGAGAGCACCATCAAATGTTTTGACTGATACAATCCTGGCCTGGATTATTCAGCCTCTTGCTTCTTTTTCTCCTTCTCTTCGCAATTTCTAATATTTCTCTAGGTGAAAACAGTGTGCCTTTTCATAAAAATCAATTTTAGGGGATAGATTCCTGGCCCTAAAGCTCTTTCTATGTTTTCTGGGGTAAAGTCATGTGCTAAGGAAGCTCATACATCTATATATACTGTGTGCAAGCATTTGTGTTACAAATGTATAATAAACCAATCATATCCTATCGTTTAAATGGCACACCAAGGAAGACACACTGATATCAAGCACAGAGACTTAAAATACACGCCATTGAAATGAAGGGAAATCCCGTGGTGTTTACTTACCTGCCACTAGCTGCATTTTCTCAGCTGTGGAGAACTTTGAGTCAATTCTAAAATGTGTTCTTCCTTTCGTAAAAGAGCTGACATCCCCCAAACCTCTTAACCCTGGGTCAAGTACATGGAACAATTATGCATGCCTGACACAAAATTGAGTCGCGCATCGATAGGACATCCCTTCTTAGATGTGTACACTGTAAAAACGACTCCATTTTGTAGAAAGTGATTTGGGTATCAGCAGTCTGTGCGTAGGCTTTGCTTAAGGGATCACAGAGGCTTGTAGTCTTGTTTCAGTTTGAAAACGAGCATCAGATAAGCAAATGTAATGGCAAAGTGTAAATGTAGTTATATATAGAATCCTGTCCAAACTACACAACACAAATGCTTATGGTTCGAACATATTCTTCAGGCATAACCAGCACTAACTGCCACCAAGCACTATTTTAAACAAACCTTTCCCCATTTAGCAACCACACGACAACGTATCAAAATTACTGCATTCAACAAAAAAATCACAGAAGTACCCAGAAATGGAACTCAGGTTCCATACTGCTGTGATATAATACAACTGATAGATCATGCAATACAGATGCATGCAACACAACATAATGTAGATGTATCCGTTGGATTATCACACCTCAAAACAATGATTTGTAAAAAAGAAAGCAGAAATAGGAAAGGAGGCGTCCCATGAAACTAAGTCACGTGGCAGCCCTTGGTTGTCCACAAAAAGCTATTGAAAAGGGGTCCCAGTCAAAAAGTGGAGTTTCTTACTTGTGCTAGTTCTTTTTAGTGAACATCAAACTTGCTTGCTTATTTTTAGTGAACATCAAGATTGCTTGCCTTTCTGGATCTAGTAACCATGTATTTGTATCAGTTTTAAAATATCTTCTTCAAGATGTGATCTGTCTCTTCAGTCCTCTAAAGCTGGAATTCTCCCCTCTTCATTTCAGAAATGAAACACGCTTGCTTTACTTTTTAAACAGTCTAAATGGTCTTCATTCACTTCAAAGCCGAGTTTTAGAGTCATTTCCCCTGCCTCGGGGATATTCAGTGGAAACAGTGTTTGGAGGCCATTAGTGCCATGCAGTGTGCTATAGAAAGCTACTTGTATCCCTGTCTCCTGGGTGTTCCGTGATAGGTGCAGCCTTGGTGTGCTTTTGCCTTCTGCATGCTTGCCGAGTCTCCTTTGTTACCTGCATTTAGGTTTGATGAGCACTTTTTCAACACTAACACTGACTGCGCCTTTCTCAAAACACTAAGTAAATCATATGCTTTTCTGTACGTTTATGGATAGGTATTCTCTCTCTCTCTCTCTCTCGCTATCGCTCCCTCTCTCTCTCTCTCTCTCTCTCTCTCTCTCTCTCTATATATATATATATATATATATATATATATATATATTTGTCCATAATATATAATTCGTACATGGACCTTTTTGAGATTCTTAAACCCATTTTAGATCCAGTGCAAGCATCCTTACCCATATCTCTCTCACAGAAAAACTGAGAGGATGTTGCCATGTTCTTTTAGAAGAAGACCGCCAATATTAATTGTCTTTAGCCGTTTCTAGTTACTTGGGGCATATTGTGTCCAAGTAGTTCCCAGACCTATGTCTTGACTAAGTTTTGCCAACTAGACTTCATTACACTTGAGCCCTCGTCCTCCTGAGTTTATAAGGAAGATTAAGCTTGTGCTTGATCCCCATTTACTCCACCCCTAAATTAACCTTTGAAAGAAAGCAGGTTTTCCAAAATTTTGAAACATACTATAGTGGTCCCTGTACTTAAAAAGTCCACTCTTGGTGCCAGTATATGGGCACATTTCCAGCCTATTTCTCCTCTGATAATTTATGAAAAAATTTGGAAAATAATGGTCAGCTCTCCTACCTTACTTGGATACCCGTAATTTATTACCCCGTTCTCAGTCAGGCTTCCGCTCTGGCTTTAACACGGAAACTGCTCTTCTCAATGTGGTGGAGCATCATAGGAGACAACTGGATAGAGGCCGCACTGCTGCTTTCGTCTCCTAGATCCTAGCGCTGCTTTGACACTGTGTAGAAGTCCAATTCTGTGTTAAGGACTAGCTGAAATTGCTATTCAAGATTCTGCCCCATCTTGGGTTACCTCCTTACTTCAGGATCGCACATTTCTGGTCTTTTCCAAGATCATAAATCCTCAGTACTTCATCTGCTATGCGGTGTGCCTCAGGGTTCTTCCCTGATCCCTACACTGTTTAATATTTATATTCAGCATTTGGCCAACCTAGTTGAGGGCCATGGATTGTCTTTATTTATGTATGCCGATGATACTCAGCTCATTGTTTCACTTTTTGTGGATGAAGAAAAAGATGTGTCCAATTTCTGCCTCTGCCTCTCTAATGTGGCGAGGTGGGTGAGATCAAATTACCTTAAACTGAATAGCAACAAGACAAAGGTGCTTGTGGTTGGTTATCATCCACAACTCTCGGGCCCTCGACAGTGGGCAACAGATCTTGGGCCGCTACCCAGTCCCTGCATGGTGGTTACGAATTTGGGCGTCTGGCTTGACTCCAAGTTTTCTATGGATCTCCAAATATTGTGTCATGATACTTAAATATCTTGGACAAATGTATTAGTGTCTTCCTCTCTATACTTCAAGAACCATTGTATAATCATTTGTCATCTCTAGGCTGGACTACGGAAACAAGCTTTACATAGGTACACCTAACAAATTGCTGAGGAGACTTCAGATTGTACAAAACGCAGCATCACATTTCCTTTGTCATGTATCTGGGCACTCTTCAGTTGCTATTCATTTACACACCCTTCACTGGCTTCCTATAGAGAAGCAAATTCATTTTAAAACGTGCTATATGCACAAGGCCTTGAACAAATATGGTCCCTTTTACCTTGGGGTGCTAGTTCACTTTGATCCTCTGAGTGCACTCTTTGTCAGGGAATCTGCTTCTGGCTACTCTACCTCGCTATAAAATAGCCAGGCAGGGTGGAAGGTCTTTTGCCTTCCTTGGTCCTACCTTATGGGACTCTCTCCCATTAAAAATTCGGGCTTGTACTTACTTTCTGGAGGTTTGTAAATTGTTGAAACCTTTGCTATTTGAGTACTTCTGTCACTTTGTTCTTGTAGCTCTGGGAAAAACACTGTTGGGGTAGCTGTGCGCTTTACAAATGTAATATTATTAATCTAACCTAAACGGCTAGAGTGGTCGGCCCTGAAGCTGGGGAAAGGGGTTCGAGCCTCAGCAGGGACGTTCAACATCCTGTGATTTTGGGTAAATAATGTAATCTACCCGTGCCTTACAAAATGAATGTATCCATCTGTGAAGTAGCTGGTGCTCATGTACAGCGCTCTGATAACTTTGGGCATAGTTTGTGCTATATAATACAGCCAATATATATATATATATATATATATATATATATATATATATATATATATATAAATATATATATATATTCACCACATTATTGCATGAATTCCAGTCGCGCAAGGACATTAAGCTACAATGTGTCCTTAAAATTTGTTTGACACCTTCTCTTTAAGAGTTAAAAGAAGATTTAATTATTATGTGGCAGGATTCAATTTATAATCTATTTCTATGTCTGCAAGTGTAATAATGATTAGTACTTTATTTATGTTTAAACCTTATTCCTTTTCACCTTTATTGAGATCACACAATGTATTTGTGTTTATGTATAGTCTGTTTTCACTAACCATGCTGTGGAAATTCACTTGCCCCGTTTAAATCATGGTGGAACATACACTCTAGCACTCGTGATCAAGGGAGTAATCCCGAAACGCGTAGAGTGTTCCTGACACCCTGCCGGTCTTGTTTCAATAAACCGCGTTACTGAAGAGTCTAATAACGTGTCTGTAGCTGCTGTTTTCAATCATGACGGCGTTTTGATCAATATATATATATATATTAACTAAAAAAAAGCAAAGGTTAAAGTAACCCAGAGGGTGCTCCTTCTCCCATCTCACCTCCAAAGCCTGGAACGCCCTTCCCCTCCGCTTCACCACCTCACTGACTCACTTCAGGAAGGGGTTTAAGACCTGGCTCTTCAACTGTGACCTGCTGCAAGCGCATGGATACCCTCTTGGGTGACAAGCCTTTACAAGTACGACCTGATTGATTGATTATAGGCAGGTGAAAATTTTAGTGACAACATGACGTTTTAAACAAAAAAAAACCTGAGATTCACCAGTTATAGTTATCTCAAGTAACTATAACTCGTGCCCTAAAGTAACTTTAACTCGTGCCCCCGCCATCCACATTGTTATCAATGATGTTCTTTTAGATGTTGCTGTGATGTTATTATTGATGTCATAGTGATTAAGAGTGATCTAATAAGTGAGGAAATTAGCAGTGCATGCCAAGGGTGCGATCAGTGCAGCATTTATTCCGGAGGTTAGGGAAGTAAATTAGTATGAACAATATTATTACTCCTTAATTTTCTCAGTCATAACCTGAGTCTTTGCAAGTTCAACATTTGTTAAGTGAAAAAGGCTCCACAATGCCTGCCATTTCAAGCCTTATAGTTAATGTTTGTTTATGAATGGTCAAATGTCCCTTTTAGGTCTCGGCTGCAGGCAACTTTTAGCTGTTTGTTGTCAAAGACTTATTGTGGGCATTTCCAATATGGTGGGCTTTGGACCAGCCAATTCCCTACAATTGGTTGGCTTTCCTGTCATTCTCATTTGCTTGAGTCTTATTCAATGAATTTCCTTCCTGTTTTTGTGTTTGCCCCTTCCATGGAGCATAATCTCTTTACCATCCTTTTGATTGGATGATTTGTATCTTTCCACAGCTTACATTTGGGGAACAACTTTTATCTTTATCTGCCATCTGCCAGCGCTCCCTTCTAGTGCATGTGTGTTTTTGCTCTTTCCCTCTTGTGCTCCATCTCCACTAAAATACCTCCTGTACTTCAGTGATTCTTTTCTTTCACCCTAGCTTGCCTGTAGCTTTTCTCATCCCTCATCGTCCCACTCAGTTTTTTCCTTTCATATTTTGTGCAACCTCAACTTTGCTACGCCATTTCTCCCCCAGCCCCTGCTTATTCACCCTAGTCTTCCCCACCAGTTCCACTGTTCCTACCCCATCAACATCTTGTTCCATTATTCATGTATGTATTTATTTATTTATAGGTGGGTAGGTGGGCCCAAAAGCTGCAATATGCAGCCAGGCTGCTTCATTCTTTAAAAAAAAATTCATTGGTGCACTTTAATTTTTTTTTTATATATATACTGATCTAAGATGTGTTTCTTCAATCTTGAATGATGCATTTCACAAAAAAACAAAATGGCTGCTTCGTTATAATGCTTGTGCAATCGTAGTAAATAAACCATGCACATACAGGTGTGATGAGACCGGGGCCGCTATAGCGTCATTATGCATGCATGCACAAGCGTGATGACACATTCAAACATATGCATGATTGCACTTTTTTAATTTTGTTTTTAACAGCATCAGCAAAAAGTTTTTGGGGTAAAAAAAACGCTAGCAAAGCCAACAAATGTGCATTTACAAAACTAAAAGGTGAGGCCTATTGGCTTTGCCAGTGCTAGATTTCTTAGTCTATCTTAGTCTCATTCAGTTCATTCAGATTACTCCAAGCACAGTCTCTTGCAATGTTTACTCTTGGAAATATTTCTTTGATGGTCATATTCAGCGTATAATTTTAGTAGCTTATATTTGTATGCACAGTTGGTGGAGATGCCACCTACTTAATTTATAAAGGACCGCCAAGCAGGCGGTCATTTAGAAAGGCATTGGCAGGAACCGCCATCACTGCGGTTCCTGTCCATGCATTTTACTGTTTGCTTTAATGCTGCGTCGAAAGGACACCGCCCTGCATTAAACTGTATTTTTTTTTCCATTTAAGAAAGAAAATCAATCCCTTAATGGGATTTTCTTTTTTAAAAGAAAAAAAGTAATCCTCCTCTGCCATGGGAGGCTTCTCTCATAGTTAGGGGACATTAGAATGATTTTACTCGTCATTACAGCAAGGTTTTACCTTACAGTAAAAAATAACTACATGTCCTCCCATCTGAATTTGGTGGGCGGCCTTCAGAGAAATTTGCCACGGCGGGACAAAGTAGTCTGCTCCAGGGTCAAACTTAATGTCTGCCAGTAATTAAATTTGGTGGCGGACCACTATATTGGTGGGGAGGGAACTGCATTGCCGTTCCGAAAGAGTACCCTCTCTGCCAATATATAATTCAGGCCCTTATTCTGTAGAGGTCTTTAACACCAAATTAGCAAGCGAAGAGTTTTTATTGATAGGCTTAGGTTTGTCTGGTTTTTCACTGACCGTCTACAGTGCGTTACTTCCTGCACTTATGTTTAACTTGTATAACCTGACTAGTTCAGCCCTATGCACTCAGTCAAAAACTATGGAAGTGTAGCTATTTCAAGGCTCCTTTCTTAGGCAGTCATCTCTTATTCCTACACTAAATTTCTTTTATAGTTGCAGTTCAGTTGGGTTAATTGAGAGATAATAGACTTTTTTTTAAATTACCCAAATAATAAATACATTCACAAATAAATAAATGTAAGCTTATTCTGATGTTACGGGGCTACCAAAATGATAATTGAAAATAATAGTCAGTAGTTCCCCAAATAGGTTACATTCAAAGGTTTTGCTCTCTTATTCGCTCAGTAAAGTGGGTGTCTAAATAAAAAAGTCTTAATTGCTCTATTGTTTATTAAGGTTTCTGCAAGCACAGAAGACTCCTCAATGAGCGGCTATCTATACAGGTCAAAGGGTCAAAAGAAACCTTGGAAACACCTATGGTTCGTGATCAAAAACAAGGTGCTCTACACTTACGCTGCCAGTGAGGTAAGAACACAAAATTAAAGATCAAAATTGATTATATTTGAGGGGCATCAACAATTACTCTATTGGTATGCCAAAGGACTTTTTTAAAAAAATACAGTTAGCCTTTTTCTGCTATATAGGTGGCCCTAGGAAGGTGCACATTTTAACTACTGCCCAAATTGACCTACTTTAGGATGCACATGCAAAGATGCAGTGTCTTTGGGCTTCCACGAGGACACATGATGTGCATATCCTAACCCTGAATAGTATGCAGGGAGGCTCAGAAGAACCATAGCGCAGAGCGGCCTACAATGCACCTCTGACCACCTCTGCATCTATCATGCGATGACCGGGGCAGCTCCTGGAGAAGCAGAAGGCTTCCTATTGACCATTGCTGCACCTGCACATGCGAGCAGTCACCTGTCCCAATGCAGGTCATCAGAAAGCTGAGGCAGGCAGCCTTCAGGCTAGCGAAGACTTTGATGCTGCTGTGCTGGTCTGCGGCTGTGGGAGAAGAGTGGGGCCGATGGTGAGCAAGGTGCACTCATTTGGATGGCAGCAGCAACAGTCCCTGGAAGTTTGGTTGGAGCCACTTTTATTCTGTAATTGTTGTTTTATTTGTTTTAGTTCCGTCTCAATATGTTTCTTGCGTTTATGCCAGAGCACTGTGCCTCGTTGTAAGAGGTGGCAATCTGATGCACCCTTCGACTCAGGCACTATTCGACTCCCCGTTTCTGCAGTTAATACCTACTCCCATGGCCCCTTCCCTAACTCCACTTCACCTACACCTGCTCTCTTGCCATTTCTCACTGTAATTCACCACGATTCTCCAGTTTTTAATAAAATGTACTCACCACAGACCTGCCCCCATCTCCTTATCTGTGAAGCTCAGGGAAAAGACCGCACCTTCTGCGAGTGAGAGAAGTGTGTTTGGTGCACCGAAGGGTAAGGAGACAGCGTAAAATGATGGGGTCTTTACGTGATGTTGCTGATTGCATCCAAATGACTTTGTGAAATTCTAATTTTTTTGTGTTTATGCCAGTGGCTGACTAACAGACCTCTATAAGGACAATTACATACTTTAAGTAGTTCTTTAAACCATAGTAGTTTCAATTTCTGTTTTTCTATTTCATAGAGGTCTGCAGCAGTTCTGTCTAGTTCAAGACACTTTGATGTATTTGTAGTTATTGTGTCAATTAATGCAAACAGTTGTTACCTAATCGGGGGGAGACCTCCTAGTAGTCTAGAAGACATGGGCTTATGCACCCTGTCTAATGCATACTATTGTCTGGTCCTATTGTCTAAAATGCTGGCTCAGTGAGAACTTGGACACTAATGCTGTGCTTTCTCCAGTCCCTTCTTAGCTGAGTGCTAACAAGGCATGTGCCTCTCCGGGGACCAACATTCCCCGGGAGATTTGGTCTTGTGGTCAGCAGCCCTGCCTTCTGGCCAGCAGTGGGTAAACCCTTTAATAATGAAGGACTTTGGCAGCCACTAATTTTCAGCAGCTTAACCCCCAGTCAATACAGAAAGTATGTCTTTGTGGGTTGTGATGTATATCCTTTTCCGTACATGATGTGTAACCTGTTTTCCGGAATAAAACAATGGTTGTGTGATACATTAGAGCAGAAGCTAGTGATCAATTAATCTGAATTAGTATTAAAACTGTTCATTTTTTCGTGACTAGGATGTGGCTGCTCTAGAAAGCCAGCCTTTATTGGGATTCACGGTGACAGAAGTAAAGGACGAGAGTTCAGAGTCGAAAGTCTTTCAGCTTTTGCACAAAAACACTTTATTTTATGTCTTCAAAGCAGATGATCAACATAGTGCCCAAAGGTGAGTGAAAGAGCGAATAAATAGAAAAGTGTAATTCTACATGTATTCCCACATCTTCAAGTGGAACCCGATGGCCATCCCTCACTCAACTAAGAGTAAATTCCGCATTGGATCGACTACTGTTCACAAATATTGCTTGTGCCAGATTGTTCATACAAGTGCTGTTGAATGCTTATCTACTCCTGTGTTAATTTGAGGTTTTTAAAAGAACAGGAGCAGCACTGGAAAGCTACCCAACTGTAATTTAGCATGTGAGTTGAGAATGTAAAAAGAATGTATTGTTTGGTGCAGACTTTGTGGGGTGAATTACTTGGTTAAGAGGGGTTTTTGTAACAAGACATACATAGCAATACTGATTTTATGGCAATATAGATAAGCGGGGATTGATGATAAGAGACTGCACAACACTGCATAGCTGGTAGGGATACAAGGGGTGTGCATGCAGGGTATTCCTCGGTGTCTTGTTAGATGTAGGGCCAAGGTAAGGGTGGAGATGGAACCTAAAGTTACTTCCAGACACTTCTCCTCTGTATTCCAGAGGTGCTTCACAACTCTCTGCAAGACTTCTATCAACATCAGGGCGAGTGAAGGGAAGATCAAATAGCTTTGTATGCCTTGAAAGTAAAACACAAGTGCTACAGCAAGTCTGAGGATTGAGGGAATGTGAGCCTCACAGTTAATTACTGTAGGCCTGATGTCTCCTACTCAACTGAAATTGCTCCATATGCCTGTGTCTTTTTGTGTTACTATTTCGTAAGTGGTGTTCTGGTGCACAGGAGCAAGTACCCATGGACCCAGTCCTCTGGCCGGTTCCTCCAGTACAGGGTTTTCATCCAAGGTGTCCAGGTGACCTTACCTGTAGGTTCATGTCTCAAAACTCTGTCCTCTTTGTTCTCCTGGAGAAGTCTCCAAACCCCCTTTTTTCGTGTTTCACCTTGGCTAACCTTGAGGTATTGTACATGCATCTTTACAATGCAGCCCACTGTAAGAAACCAGGATACTAAACTTGCACCACATGGTGCTCCAAGGTACTATTTATGCAGTCTTCTTCCACAAGCAAGATCACCTAATAAGTAGCCACCAAGATCCCTTTAGAATCTTTCTATGTTATTTGGTGAAGGCTCTCTGGTCAGTTTGACCTCACCTTGCTAACCCAATGCAATGTGACGTGAGGTCCATAATATTTAGCAAGCATTCTTCGGTGACACATGCTAAAAAGAGCCCACAATCTTGAATGGATAGGCTTGAAGATGAACTGTAGCCAATAAAACCAGCCCCTTTTTATGAAGAAGCTAACAATCTGGTGATGGAGACTGTCTCCATGCTGTGCTTTTTCACCTCATGTGGCTGGAGGCTGAACACAAGATATAGCCTCATGGGGCTGCAATGACCCGACATACACTGAGGATTCCTCCAAGAGATCTGTTCCTTTCTGTTTGTTGGGGAGGGGGTTGTGGGATGATGGAGAAAATACAATTTTGAGTCTTGCTCCAATAGCTGCTGTAAAGTTCTGTGGTAGGACTAACGTCTACCAAGGAACCATGACAAAAGTGCCTGCTTGGTTTGTCAGACCTTCCAAACTAAAAATACCCTTCAGGACTGAAGGGACAGCAGGTGTCCTACGCCATTATGCTGCACCACAACTCTGCCACTGATGCCAGTGACGTCAAGGGTTTCAAGTCTTACGACAATGAGGGGAAACCATCTGGTTGCCCATAAGGTCTACAGTAGCATAGTACATATGTTATCTCCGATTAATATACTGCTGGAGTTAAATCTGCAGGGACACTACTGTAGCCTGTAATCAGGACCAAAACTTCACCTCAGTTTCCTCACTTGACAATCGAATATCCGCTCCAATAGGACCGCTCCATCACAGTGGACAGCCACAGAATGATTAGTCCTGGAAGGGAAGGAGATTTGACTCCTACAAAGGAACAGTCTCAAAAGGAACACCATGCCTTACTGAAAAAGGCTCAGGCTCTGCAGTCTTAAGTCGATGACCGTCATGCCCCAGGAAGCCCCTTCAACATCAGAGGTGGCTTGAGATCAAGGTAAGTCCCGAACTCGAAATGAATCTCAGCTCAAAGATGAACCAAAAAACGTTTATGGTGCTAAAAAACGTCAAACTGAAACTATACATGAAGAGGTAGCATTAGATGGACTTGTATCAAACTTGCTCAATGCTCACTACCAGACCATTTATATTGATCTGGATATTTTGTGGAAAAAGATTCTCATGCTCATCAACCACTCCAACACAAAAAGTGTAAGCTTACATTTGAAGACTTCATTTCTTTCAAAAGAAACACTTTTCCCATTTCCAAAAAACAAAACACAACTGCTGTACCAGAGCCTTTCACAGAGGATGTCATGTCCACTGATCCATAAACTCTCTACCAAGAGACAGTAGAGGGCGGAAACGGGGATGATGCATGGCATCGTTATAGGGTCTATTTCATGGATGAGGAACTGCTGGTAGCACATCCTATCAAGGTTTCTCCACCTGATGAAATGTCAAAATTTCATGCAGTTTTCCTCATAATGATACATAAACACAAAATTCTGGTGCAAACTGACGAAGAAGAGGAGGATTCTCTTATAGAGACTCCGGAACCTGAAAAAATAACCAATACTTGCCTCTCATTATGACAGTATTGACAAACATTACAGAGAGACAACCTTGCCTGAGATGTCAGCGGTGTGCTCCCACATCCTGTTGTCTAAACATTACAGAGAGGTTTAAATATACCGTTATAACACAGATTTTCACTCCATTCCTGGAGAGTATGTTCAAGTCTGCTCCAAAGGACCAATTCATCACAGAAGCCATGTTCTCCCTGACTCTAGTTTGCAACTCTTTTCCCTGTTGGCAAGATATGACAAACACCAAATGGAGGAGGATGAAATATGGCACCACAAGCCAGGTATCGACTGTAAAGATGCTCAGGAGATTGTCCAGGAGTGCTAAGTGATCTTAATTCATTTCAGTCTAAAAATTATAAAGATCTCCAAAAACGCATATATACGTGTTTTTTGGAGCCACCACCAGTGTGCAAAAACTACGCTCAAGAGGTAAACTGAATACAAAATGAGATATATTTGGATGTTTCACAACTTTATATCATGAAAAGAATGTTGTATGGACATGGATTATGTCTTTCCGTATTGGGCAAGGCATTAATGCCCTTTCTAAAGCACCACTCCCTTCAGAAGAATGGAGAAAGGGCTGAGTTTGTTATTCAAAGAACTTCCATTCCTGTGTGTAGCTCATGACTTGTGTATGAAGTGTGATAGAGGTCGTTGTCTGGTTCTGTTGTTCCTCCAGCATTTCTCTTTCTTAAGTTAAGGGAATTATAGGGCAGTATAAATTAAGCAGAGTTATACATTGAGAATCTGAGAGGATGAACAGGAGAGTGATTAACGGATGTGATCCACATGTCGTGGAATGAAATTGTGTGTGCTTCATGTATTAACAAAAAATAATTTGAGAAAGAAATAGTGGTTCCTAAACCTAAAAGCTGCCCTAAGGCAACCAAAGTAGTGTTTCCCAGTAGTGTGCAATGCCTCTATTCCAGACATACCACCATAAGCCAGAGCTCCTTCAACCTTGTAGAAAAAATGCCTGTATTTTATTTCACTATAGCTTTTGCAGTGCACAGAAGCATACAGTTTGACAGATAAGGAACAGCACAACAAAATGATCGCATCCTGTAGATAGTGCTGCCTGCAATGAGTCAAGGCAGAGGTGGTTTGCTTTTGCCTACTTCTAGTAAATATGGTTAGGAGGTTCAGCAACTTGTAAATGTAAATTTAGGGAATGGAAGATGGTTGAAGGAGTTTACTGCTGGTACTCTAGTTAAATCTAGGAGGCTTTGTGGTTTCAACAGCATGTATTTAACTTCCTTTTAGAAGACTGCAACACGGGTCAGCAATGGAATGAAATCATATAGATGCAATATTTTAGCTAATAGGCGGAGCCACTTTGAGAAAACCACATCAACTAATATTCTTTACGGCAAGGTCACCTGCTGCAAACATTTATTGTTTACAATAAATGGTGTTCATTACTTTTGAAAAGATTTAGAAGGCGCTTTGTATCAATACATTTTGGATGGGTTGGTGGACATGGAGGCTTGTGCTCCATTTATAGGAACTTGAACCAGATCTTCGTGCCAAACAACATCTTAATACATGTTTTCTTTCACAGGTGGCTGGAAGCTTTTCAAGAAGGCACAGTTTTGTAGTACTCCATTCCAGCACTGTTTAATGCCAGTTTCATGGTTCTGAAGGAAGGTTCAAGCAGTGTGAAAGAGGCAATCCTCTACTGCCTTGTTGGATCTGTTGGTATGCTGTTGAGTCCATCTGTCACTTTGCCTGTTTGCAAATTCCCATCTTCTCTCCAACCTGAGTGACTCCTCAAGAGAATTCCGGGTTTAGTCGAGAGGAAGAAACCATGAACAAAGGAAGCATGCTACCTCCCTTCGAAAGTACTCTTCAGACTACTTTATGTTTGCAACTGAGAAGGGGACAGAGAAAGATCGCTGAGATGAACAGAAAAATTAAACTTAAGAATTAATGCACATGGAGATGACTTTTGCTCTGTTTCAGGAGGACTTTGGCCTCAAATAAATGGGGCAGACTAGACCAATCTCATGGAAACCATGCAGTACTGTCAATCAGCACTGACAAAACATGTTTTAATCCTATAGAAAAACAAATAGGGCTGGTATCTTATGTTTTTGTAGGTAATATATGTATATTTTTTAAAAGAAATGATCTGTAATGTTTAAGTTTTATTTATTAAAAGCCATCATTTTCCTTTTAAATAGTGTATTTTTTAATGTTAGAGACGATCATAAAGTGCCTTTCTCGGTAACGTAGAACCTTGTAATTTCTTTTTCCTCACTGCACTCTTGACCACTGGTATTGAACACACTGTGATGCATAGTGAGGTAGTTCAAAAAACCTATCTCTTTGAGGATACATCCGTTTTAAATGTTAGGATACGTTGATAAGCAAAATAAGGTTGCCCATTTTTATGATAAAGTAGGCACTGGACTGTTTCAGTCAAAAAGCAGAGGTCAGTGAAAAGGCCTGCCGCGTGATACTAAAATGCCCCTTGTTACTGTTTATGGTAGTGCACCTTTTTGTTTTTAGAAGAGGCCTGGTCTGGCACCAAGCTATGATGCACTTTTTTATTTTGATCTAAAATACCAAAGTTCACTTTACATTTTAGGCACATGAGGTCTAAGAATTCATGATGCTTTGATGATGTTTGTTGTTCTTGTTGAGGACATTCTTGTATAGGAAAATTAAAAGCCAGGTTAACGAATTGTTAGAAATAAAATAGGTTTATTCCCTTTGTGTGCAGTTTTGCCCCATTTACCGTCTAACAACACACAGCACCAATGGGTTGGAACATGGCGCACCACCGTGACAGATTTTATGAAGTAGAGGGGTTGATGCAACCAGTTGTACTTGTTTGGATTAAGAAGTAGGGAAGGAAGTCGTTTTACACAACTCAGGTTCTGATAGAAAGCATAGCATTACTCACACCCGATGAAAGTACTGGTGCTACCATACAGAAAAAAACCTAATTAGGACGGCGGAGTAACCAAAATGTTCACAGGAAAGACAATGAACGCAGAAAGACCACCTAGGGTGGTCAGTTAAGAGAGGACCATATAGCTTTGGATCTAGAAATACTGAAGACTTCTCGTTGTAGGACAACCCAACTGTAGTAATGTACAAAATCGGTGTCCAAAGTTGGCCCATGAGGGTTAGAGCAATGATATATTTTTATGAATCTGTTATCAATTTGCATATATTTAATCTAAAGGGCTGCTATGCACACTTTAAATTGACATGAAAATTTGGATTTGTAAAAGTAGTTCTGGTCCAAAGGTGGACACTAAATGATTCTACAAAGACACTGTAAGACCATAATAAGAAGATAAGCTCGTACATCCAGAGAGAGAATGGTAGAACTGGATTTGGAAGGACAACTGTAAATTAGACTTCGAACTAAGGAAAACTTAAGACTATAGATCAAAATAGACAAGTTCACGTCATAGATTTGGAAGGAGAATATTTGCAAAGCCCATTACATATGGGTGTATGTGTGCCCTACAGCTGTGAATAGACATGTGCAAGTTGTTTACAATGGAAGCTACAGTGAAACGACTCCAATATCACTCTTATTGTATATAGGGCAGCCCTGTAGGTTTAACACGTGCACCCGGATATGTGTGCATGTAAATGTGCTTTGCTCCTGCACACAGTTATTATAGATAGATATATATAGTTCTTGTTTTTTAAATTGAAACTAATATTTATTTAATAATGTATAATGGTTTTGTTGATAACAGTGGATCTGGCTTTATTTTTTTATCTTTCAGAATTGTAGGTGTGTGTGTGTGTGTGTGTGTGTGTATATATATACACACACATAAATACATAAATATTTATATGCATATTCACATTCTTTTAAATGTGTACCTGCTTATTTGTACAGAGGAATGACTGTTCCCCAGGATAGCACACAAAATTTAGCAGAGTTCATCCAAGTCCCCCTCATTCTTCCAAACACGCATTTCAACATCGGTAAAAAGAAAAGAAAGAGCCTTACTATTTGAGTTAAAGAACAGGAGTTAAGAACATTTATTTGCTTGTATAGTTTCCTGCTGCACGAATATATATATATATATATATATATATATTCATTCCCAAGAGTCTGAGCCCACACAGCTTCAACACAGTGAATAAACCTTCCTTCCACAGGAGCAAAGAACGGCTTACAACGCGTTTAGACCGGAAATCCAGTCTTG
Organism: Lissotriton vulgaris; assembly: GCF_964263255.1. Classification (NCBI taxonomy): domain Eukaryota; kingdom Metazoa; phylum Chordata; class Amphibia; order Caudata; family Salamandridae; genus Lissotriton; species Lissotriton vulgaris. Next base: position 1,763,398,420 of record NC_141685.1, on the reverse strand, counting down.
CTCAAAATCATGGCATTATAGAAAGATGTGTGCATGGTGTACATAACCTAAATAACAGATTAATAAAAAGCACTCCCACAGTGACACCATCTTGGAATGGTACATCTATAGCAGGTTATAAATGAAAACATTCACAAATGTGGCAGAATCTTATGCAACTTGACAACAAACGTGTATATTGCTTCACTGGTATTTTGATGTAGTTGAAGACTTATGGAATTATGGTTTCCATTTTGTTTCTTTTACATTATTTAACTGATTAAAAATTAGTGACAGGTTTTTATAGTTAATCTGATTTATCCTGCTGCTTCTGAAAGGGTGTGGTGCCCAAAGCTGTAAGATTTCCAGCTGTCTATAGTGAGAAATTTAGGTTCCTATTCAGTGTTTACTGGTTTTTAGCAGAAATCTCAAAATAACAAAAGGTGTTGCCAGCACTTCAGAGACCCTGACCACAGCATGCGAGGCAGTGTCCTAGGAAGGCATCCATCCCAGAATTGTAAGACTGTTCAAGTACATTGATGTCCGATGTTCAAAGCTGTGCCCAGGGTAATTTAACTACAAGTCAAACTTAATTATTTATTGCAACGAGTTAGACAACATTGATAATTTAAAGAAAGCAGTGAACAATTGTTTTACATTTAATTGAAATAATGTCAGACCTTCGATGTGGCATTCACTGCCATCTATGCAAATGAATTTTAACCATTTTGGAGGCTTACCACTTAGTCCTTTCGGGGCTTTGAATAAGAGAAACTGGTTTATTTGAAAAAAGTTATGCTGAAGAGATGAGACACAAATGTTTTTTCTTCTTGTCGAACTCTTAAGTTGTTTATTTCAGTGTGTTTTAAGAGGTACTTGACAGTCTTTGGTTATATCTCCTTATGTGACACTATATTCCATAGCCGAATGTATGACATTGCAATGTATGCCTTTACCACGCATGGTATGTATATTTAAGTATTCACAATATATCGTTAGTCCTCTCTTCACCAACCCTTTGGTTGCACCCCATCAGGGTTTGAGGCACGAATTCCACTCTGGAAGGAAGGGAAAAGTTTCTTAATCCATCAAATATATATTTATTCAATTACAATATGCAACGCCAGTAAAGCTGACATGTTTCGGCATTATGCCTGCCACTGGGCCTGTGATGCATACTCAGACCTCTCTTTTATACATTCATAGTGTCCCTTTTCAATTTAATTGGCTCAACAACAACTCACCCGGCAGCCCTATTACAATTTTGGATCTTCACATCCATCATTTTTCCCACATGTGACATCAGAATATTTACATGCATTGCAATGTCTTATTTACCATGCAGCATTATAATCACAGTGGAGAAGCGCATATTATTTCAAGCATGAATCATAAAATCTGAACTCACTACGAATTCCACTGGAATCATGTACTCCAAAACATTGCACATAATCCGATACATCATATAGGCAAATCTCAAGCACTATGCATTTACAACTCTAATACTTCTGATTATTGCCCATAATCTGAACACTCCTAAGTATTTGCACATCATACAGTATGTCTACAATGTGATTCTGATTTAGACTGCATCTGGAAAATGCGTGCAGCTGATGCATTTTTATTTTACAATCATGAATCTAAATGTATTCACAACTCCAATTTTGTTAAAATATTGAACTAAATATAATAACTAATACATATTTAATATTACATTTTTTTTCTTCATTTTGGGTGAGTAAATGTGTCCCCTTTATAATTTACTTCTAACCTTCCTTTACCACTACCAACCCTTAATCTAAAATTACCCATACCTCCCTTTCTCACTTCTCATCACTAAACCCTAAAATTACCCATACCACCTTTTACTATCCACACCCTAAACTATAAAAATTACCCTGACCTCCCTTTTCCCCTTACCCACCCCTAAACTATAAAAATTACTTTTACCTCCCTTTACAACTACCCACCATTTAAGCCCTAAAATTACAAATTGCCCCCCTTTCCCACTACCCAGTACTAAGCCTTAAATGTCACTAGAAATGTATATATACACGCGTGTGTTTGTATATACTCATTTGTGTACAGATAGACTTACATCACCTATACTTACCGCACATGTTAAAGGCACAAATATTTACCTGCGTGTTAAAGACATTTTTGTAAGGGGTATTAACTCTTTAAAGAGACAGAAAAAAATTAATGGAGAACAGCCAGCTGATGCCATATCACTGCCAAAATAGCCTTTTTCAGTTCTAATTGTGGCCTCCAATCCGAGAGTATAAACTGCAGTTGACTTAAAAGCCAGAACTAGATGAAAGGGGTTCCTGGTGTGATGGGCCAAGGGGCATTTCTGTTATCAACCCTGGTAGACTGCTAAGTCACTTTAGATTCTTTTGCACCCAGGCATTCAGTAATTGTGACTGAAAAAGAACATAGTCGGTGTTGTACCATAAACAGACACACATCCATATTGTTCACCTCACTAAGTCTGCACACACTTGTATATTTAGCTTTTATGTTTAGCTCAACCTTATAACTTTAAAAAAATGTGTACATAACTGTATAGACGGTTGGCCAAATGTTTCTTCAATTGCACAGGCGCAGAGCCAGACTTGTATGTATGTTGTAAAGTTTTGTAATTACACTGTAAAAAATACCTTTGTGTGGAAAGGATTAGCCCTGTTTTTATGAGTGTTTCTCTCACAAGCACAACACTGTGTAACATTGTTATAAAATCTGATGTAAACTAACATCTATTGAATTCTAATGTAATTATAAGGTGAAAGTCATCCTTTTCCATGTCTTTTTAATAAACAAGACATAAAACATAGTGTGTTCATGGTTGATTGTCCTGAATAACGAGATTCGATTCTGCTACAATAACTGAGTGACCTTGAGGTTATACATCTTCTGTTAGTAATATTTTAGCTCTGTATCTATTATATTAAAAGAGACCCAGCACCATAGGGCTAGAAAACCTACATTTTCTAGAAGCTGTAGAGGCTCAGTTTATGTGGACCTTTACTTTTTGGAAGTTATGAAAATGTCCTTACATTTGTAAAACTATGCCCCCTATCGTTAGTGGAGATCTCACAGCCTTTCTTTTATAGGTCGTGCTTGAAACCGAGGATGCGCTGTTCCTTGCGATCTATTGTTTCTAAAAAAACAAACTCTAAAAAGTGGCTAGTAGCCCCCCCATTATTTAGATTTGGTTGGCTTCACCGTCCGACTTATTTTCTTCCTTTTCATTGGTGAGTGCATGTTTGTGGCCATCAGCTTCACTTTGTCTTCGTATGTGTTTTTTTCCATCCATGGAGCATGGACCAGATACTGAATAATTTCTTATGTACTGGCTGCGGAGGATTTGTGGTACCTATTTTTTTGTTGCTTTTGCTTGCAAAACAACTTGTTTTGGGAGTAGTTGGGAAATCTGTTCCAGTACAGGCACTGTGAGCTCTTACAAGGCAGGAATCCCTAGAAGTTCTACCATGCAGAAAAATGGGGCATACTTAGGATTGTCTATGGTTTCTTGGAACTTGGCACGGATCCACTCTAAACTCTCTGTTCCAGTTTGGTTTGCTTTTGTAGAGAGAAATTATATTTGCATTTTTCAGGAGACATGGGCCGTGGACAGCGTGTATATTAATGGTTTTACAACCTACCGCGTTGAGGCAATTGCACCGACTAAATCAGGTAGAGCTAGAGGGGGGACAGGTAATCTTTGTGAAGAATACTATTGCCTGTAAATACAAACGGCTACAAATCAAATCTGCTGACATACTAGGGATTCTGCTTACCTTTCCTACAAGTTTAATCTTGACTTTGCTTAATGTTTATGCTAGGTCTGTGTCCCCATGTAATGAAACTTTGGTGCTATCCCTCTAATTGGTGTATATCAAACCAGTTCTAAAGTTTTGGTGGCTGAGGATTTTAACGTTTCTTTTGAACCTTGAGATTTGGGGTATACCAAACTTAGCATTGAATGGGAAACAACCTTTACAACGCAACTTTTACAACGCTCTACCATTACAACAAAACTTTTACAACGCAACATCCATTACATTGCATGCCAGTACAACGAAACCATCACAACGCATGACACTACAACGCATACCATTACAACGCAGTCATTACAATGCATACCATTACAACGCATACCACCACAAGGCATAGTACCCTTACACTATCCAACACTTACCCTAGTGTTGCACCCCCTGGAGTTAGAATAGTCATTTTTACCCCTACACTATCCAATACTTACAATACATGCAATGTAATGGTATGCGTTGTAATGGTGTGCGTTGTAAAGGTAGTATGCGTTGTAATGGAATGCGTTGTAAAGGTAGTTTTTAAAAATTTGTTGTAATGGCATGCGTTGTAATGGATTTTGCGTTGTAAAACATGCGTTGAAAAAGTATGCGTTGTAACGTCAAACATTTGCAGTGAATACTGGTAACTATCGTTCTACAACTGTAACCCTTCAGCTTGCATCTTTAGTTATGAGGAGGAGCCTAAAGGATTGTAAAGGGAGGGCCCACTCAGACTTGAATAGGCAGCCTAATTTTAAATGGGGCCCCAGCTCAGTGTTCTTGATTACATAGATGTTCGAATTTGGTCAGTAATAGAGGACATGATTGTTCAAATGTCTGATAGTGATCATAACCCCCCTGCTTCGAAATATGTAAGGTGTCCTCCTTAAAAGAAAGCTACTTAACTACTTTCCAATAGAACAGAAGCCTCTTATAGCTAATAATTGTAGAAGAGTAATCTGGCCCAGGGTTCTTGCCGATAGTGATTTGTATTTTCTGTCTGGCCTAGATAGTGCCCCCCAATCAACAGGGACAATATTATCAATTCATAGGGACTTCTGTGAGGCTTTGGTATGTTTTTTTTCTAAAAAGATGGCCAGTAAGAAACTGATTGGTATAACTCGGAGTGCAAATCAGCAAAAAGGACCCTAAAGAGAGCAGTTAGTAATTGTAGTCATCTTGGGATAGCTCTGGCACGAAGCAGATAAAAAGCTGCGCTTGCTAACGCCAAGCGAGACTTTGCTGATAAAAATTGGCAAGACTTATTACTAGCAGCAAGGTGCAGCGATAATCACTTCTTCTGGCATACCATCGCACATGGAAGCCTGGATAGTATTACCATCCCCTTTCACCATAACCAGCCTGGGGAATGGGTTAGCCACTTTTCTACGCTATATGGTCGGGTCGAGGATCCTATCCCCACAGAGATTATGGGTACTAATTTTAATACACTAGACACTTATTTTTCTTCTAATATTACTGGCACTGAGCTGGTTTTAAGCCTAGATGATAATACATCAGCGATTAACAGATTGAAAGCAGCAAAGGCTCCGGATCAGATCAGATACTAGATGACCTGTATAAATCTGAGCCTGTGGTATGGGCTCCTTATATAAATCTCTTGTCAAATTGTATATTAGCTGGAGGAGATATTCCAACAACCTGAAAAGAGGCTGAGATAATTACTATACATAAGAATGGTGCTTCAATCCCTTCTAATTGCAGACCAATCAGTTTGGTCGATAATCTGCAAAAGGTTTTTGCAAGGCAAGTTTTAGATGAACTCCAAGCATGGATAGATGAAAATGCAATCTAGTCCCCCTACCATGCGGGCTTCCGAACCAAGATAAGTACATGCAATCAGGCCTTGAGATTCACATTACTCACGTGGAAGTACTTGTTGCTAAAGAAACACAAATTATACGTAACATTTGTTTATCTGAGGGCTGCGTTTGAGCTTGTGCCCAGTTAAAAGCTATGGAGAGTCATGCTAGGCTTGGGTTTTACAACAAATTTGATAAACTTGATAGCAAGAATACATGAGGATAACTATGCCCAGGTACGATGGGGGAACCACAGTGACCTAACTAACAAGAACCCAATACTCTGTGGGGTGCGTCAAGGGTGCGTACTTGCTCATACTTTGTTTTTCGGGTTTATTAATTAAGCGGCCGATAGGCTCATGGACTGTAGAAACGATTCTGCATTCCCAAATGGTAAGAAAATATCGATCCTGCTCTTTTCAGATGACTCCTTACTCATTTCCACAACACCAATGGGCCTACAAAATCTATTAGACACATTTTTGGGCTTCTGCAAACAAAGGCGTCTGGAACTTAATGTTGCAAAAACAAAATTCATGGTCTTTGGGAAGGGAAAGGGAAAATCGTGAGCAGTCAGGATCACAACTGAACCATTCGAGAGGGTAAAAAGCTTTGACTAGGGATAAGGTTGACTGACTCGCTCGGATGGGAGCGGCAGCTTGAGAAAAGCTATCTTACCTTATGTCAAAGGTCAAAGTCGATTTTAAGATTCTATAGACAGTCACAAATTCTGCTGCTGATCCCAGCATTGGAGCTTTACCGTGCCAAAGCTGCACATTGTACGGCGCTGAGATCTGGGGCTATGTTAATACCCACAAACTGATGGTGCGTGAAAATATTTTCATCTGATCACTCGTCTCTGTACCAGTTACTACCCCTCTATTTTTTGATATGGGAATTAAAAGAATCGGGATGTGGCTCCGCTCAAACCCTTAACGTACTGGTTACGGTTGTGGACCACACCCCAGTTAAATGATTACAAGTCATTTTGGGAGATCCTAAAGATTAGTGGAGCAAACAAATTACCATGGCTTAAACACATTGCAAATTGGTATAAATTATTGGAAATGCCGAGTCTGTGGGATTTTCCAGAGAGGGCTAGCAAAGACAATCAGAGTAAAGGCCACGTACTGGGCGTTTGTGGCAGAGCATTATGCAGTGAGAATGACCAGCGGTCACCTAATAACCCAGTTTTTAATTTTTAAGCCCTGTCCCAAGTTTGAACCCTTTTTAGGTCTCGCCTGTCGATGCGCATGCGCATCGAGCTTGCGAGACTGTGGGGGCTTATCCACTCTTTAACCAACTTGCAAGGAATCGTGGCGATTCCTTGCAGTGCACGAGAAATTTAAGCTCAATGCGCATTGAGCTTAAAAGCGCGTGCACATGCCCCCAGCCGCCTGCCTTGCCTACTCTCTCTCTCACAGCCTCCCCCAGCTCCGCCCCCTCACTTCTTGATTGCACGGCCGCTAGGCCGTGCCTCCCCTACTCTCCTCCCCCCTCCTCCTCCTACTCTTCTCCCCTGCCTGCCGTGTCGCACCTCTCCCCGCTCCGCCCCCTCCCCTGCCCGCCGTGTTACGGTCTTTGCAACTCCCCAGCCATATGTTAAAACCCCTTGTGTTCTTGAAAAAAGTAAAAAGGTCCCATAAATTATTCTCTTATAGCTATTCGCCGGCTCTTAGAAGTGAGGTTAGCTCGTTTTCGCTCGCATATCCCTAAGGTTGCTGTCAGTAATTCTTACCTTCTCGGATTTCATGAAGTTATCGAGACGCCTCCCGGGGTCCTCGAGGCAGAGTACGCTCGAGTGAGAGACTCCCGCGTTCCTGTTGAAATACTATCTGAGATCTGCGTGATCTCGTGGTGTGTTGATTTCCTCCCTTGTCTACCAGTGTAAAGATCGAGGAAGGACTTCTGGTTTGTCGTTTACACTGCGGCCATCTTTAAGGACTAAAAAGTCCGCTCTGTTCATTATTTTTGGTAATTGTCTATATTATATAACCTCTATTTGTGCCGTCTTTGCCTAAGTCATTTTTATATTTATTTTGGGTTGTATTTGACACTCATATCTATAATTGCTCAATCCATTGGTGCAACTGTATGATACTATATGTTTAAGTATTGCAGATATCAAGACTACAAGTACATGTGAAAGTACGGCAGCCATCTTCTAAAGCCGGACAGTTAGTACGTTCATGCTTATCTCTGTATGTCCTATCCTAATTACAAATGAACCACCAATTTGATCGCCCTAATTTCTTATATTTTGTGATTCCTTATTTATTTTGGTATAAAGAGAAATGTTTTTAGGAATTGGACTATTTGACCATTTGCTTCACGAGTGTGGTCATCCCATATGTTAGTCTCACTGAAGTCCCTTGTTGGGTATCCTATGATAAATATTAACGTTCTTGTGTTGAGCAAGCCAATTCTCCATTGTTAAAGTGATTGTGCTTAAAACTATGTATCTCCATCTATTAGAGTCAGTACAATGTAGTTGACTGACATACAGTGCTTATACTTAAATGATCGACAAAATCCACATCCACCACCACAACCACCACCGCACCACAACCACCGTGACATCCACCACCACATGCACCACCGCATCCACCACCACCACCGCATCCACCACCACATCCACCACATCGACCATCACCTCCACATCCACCATGACATCCACCACCACATCCACCACATGCTCCACCGCATCCACCACCACCACCACCACATCCACCACCACCACCGCATCCACCACCACATCCACCATCACCACCACATCCACCACATCGACCATCACCTCCACATCCACCATGACATCCACCACCACATCCACCACATGCTCCACCGCATCCACCACCACCACATCCACCACCACATCCACCACCACCACCGCATCCACCACCACATCCACCATCACCTCCACATCCACCATGACATCCACCTCCACATCCACCACCACAACCACCACCGCATCCACCACCACAACCACCATGACATCCACCACATGCACCACCGCATCCACCACCACCACCGCATCCACCACCACATCCACCACATTGACCATCACCTCCACATCCACCATGACATCCACCACCACATCCATCACATGCTCCACCGCATCCACCACCACCACATCCACTACCACATCCACCACCACCACCGCATCCACCACCACATCCACCATCACCTCCACATCTACCATGACATCCACCACCACATCCACCACATGCACCACCGCATCCACCACCACCACCGCATCCACCACCACATCCACCACATCGACCATCACCTCCACCTCCACCATGACATCCACCACCACATCCACCACATGCTCCACCGCATCCACCACCACCACATCCACCGCATCCACCACCACCACCGCATCCACCACCACATCCACCACATCCACCATCACCTCCACATCCACCACCACATCCACCACCAGGTGCAAATGCAATGTTCTTGGATTTTCGTCACAATAAAATACACTGAACATAATCTTCACAAAATTAATTTACAAACGTTTAAGCTATTGCCATTATAAATTACAATAAATTTTATTTAAGTATTAATTATTTACAAAATTAAAAGCCATTGTTATTTGCAATATCAATACATCTAAGTCACGTAAAGACAACACACATTGCATTACAAATGCTATAGGTGTCACATTTGAGAAAGTTAAAACTATTGACATTGTAACTGACAAAGCTATTACTTTTGCTATTTTCAAAACCAACACATAAATAAAAAAAGTGTCCTTTACAATACCAATTGCTCAAACTTTCCTAATGCGAGACCTATTGCATTTCCAATGCTTGTTGAATTTGATCTCAACACCCCTAGCTAAAAGCCTGTTTGTTAGGTTTCGGCCCTGCAGCTTACTTTTAAAGACTCCTAACAACCAGGTAATTGATCTAGCAATAGAAATATGTCCTGCATGCTGCCTAGCACAAGAATCTGAGGAGCATGTTTTGTTTTTCTGTATCAAGTACCATTCGAGCCACAGGAGATGGTTATTTAGCTATATGCTTGAATCTAGAAATCGGACAAAATTGGGTTTCCTATTGAATTTTGATGACCGAAACATCTGATCCAATAGTTTTTGCAGTAAGCCGTTACCTATTTGACGTCTGGATTACGCTCCAGATGTTTGTAACCCAGGCTGATTAGGATGTTTATGTGCCTGGTGTATTAGTAAATCTTATCACGATCATGGAGCCAAAGGATATTTGAGGAAGATTGTGCTTAGGGAAAATGGTGAATTGCCTTTTGAATGCTAAATTGTACTCTTTCTTACTTCTATGTGGCTGGGAATATTGCTTTTTTAGTGTTTTATCCCTCTTTTTTATATATATCTGCAATGTTATTTATATGGATTTAATTTATTTTTTTAATGAAAAATGTAATAAGGCTGTTCAAATGTATGGATTTTTTATATACTTGTTTTTTATTGATTGAATTGAATTTGTTTTGAGATGGGAAAGAAAAGTCTCTTTTGGGAATAAGGAAGCAGAGAATAATCCTTAAAACAAATATGTTTAGCATATATTACTAGTGACCTAGCACTTATCAGCATGCAGTGACATGCAAGCAGTGATTCTATTCGATCCCCATTATTGAGGTTTAATTGGAAAGGTCAATTGAGGAGTGAACCTCTGTAAAGTTGTACATTCGCAGCCCCTGGCATGTCCTTGATCCGCTCTTTCCCAGATGTGTTAAGACTGGCTTGCTTTTGCCACAAAACTGGGGAGCCAGATGGGTGCATCCACTGTGTTTATGTTCTGAAACCATTTTGAATCGGTTGTGTTAAACAAGCCGAAAATAATTAGAGCATCCCTTCCATGTGGATGCAGCCCCCCTCCCTCACACCTAGGAGTTCTGCCACCTGAAGAAGGAAGCTGCCTATTTGTTTGCCTCCGGGATTTCTATTGGTACCGGATCACTGATTGTCCAAGTTGGAGGCAATTTGTAGTGGCTAATCACACCAATAAATCGGGATCTGTGTGGGGTAGTTTGTCTTTGGGGTCCATCCAAATATGCCTCTGCAAACCAGTCCAAGTACATCCCTTTGTCACTTGACTCGCATGGAAGCAAGGGCGAACCGTCAACTGCTTCTCAGGGAGGTAGTGTGCGGAGTAAGACTCAGACCCTAAGCAGTCAAACTGCAGATACAATAATAGTTCAGCCTGTGACTGTCTTATTAAAGCAAGAAGTACTTTAATCGCACACATTATGGTGGGGTTCAGCTGCAGGGTTCTAACAATAGAAAATAACAACAAAAGAGTGTTCTAGTGCAGGTAGGGTGGGGGTCTGCACTGAGCACAAGGAGTCAAACACAAGCCCATTTGGTTTGTTAATAAAGCCCTCACTCACCGACCTGGTCGGTGACTTGCTTCATCATCGGGCCCCACCGGGTGTGACCGAATGTCACCCCGGTGTGCTGCAACGCCAGAGTTACTGCGGAGCTGGTCTTGTGAGGATGGAGGGGCTATGTGATAAGTAACGTGAGAAGTGTAAAGAGTGGTGGTTTAAAATTGTCTTGTATGTATCAAAAATTATTTAATAGCTGATCATCAAGGACAAAGTAAAAAATGTGTCGATAAACAAGGCCAACTAATTGGATGGTCTTGTACCGATAACATTAAGTGAAAGTGTGGTTGGTCAACATGTTTCTGCCCAAGCGGTAAAGTTAACCAGGCATTCGTCAGGACCTAGAGTGTAAACCCCGGCGGTATGAGCACGCTAAGGCCCACCCGACCGAAGGCCTTGAAAGTGAAAAATCGTGTCTGTGAAGTAAAATGAGGGGGGCTCCACCGACCAAAAGGCGGGAAGCACACAACCTCAGGTCTCCAGAAATATAGAGACAAAAATTAAAACATCGCCCACTACGCCAGTCTCCCGCTGATACACCTGCTCAGCCCTCGGAACCGGGTCTCGCGAGACCCGGTTCCGAGGGCTGAGCAGGTGTATCAGCGGGAGACTGGCGTAGTGGGCGATGTGCCAAAAAGCGCTGCCTCCCCCCTCCCGAGGTCTATGGGGTGTAATATCACCCCCTGTGAAGTTTTAATTTTTGTCTCTATATTTCTGGAGACCTGAGGTTGTGTGCTTCCCGCCTTTTGGTCGGTGGAGCCCCCCTCATTTTACTTCACAGACACGATTTTTCACTTTCAAGGCCTTCGGTCGGGTGGGCCTTAGCGTGCTCATACCGCCGGGGTTTACACTCTAGGTCCTGACGAATGCCTGGTTAACTTTACCGCTTGGGCAGAAACATGTTGACCAACCACACTTTCACTTAATGTTATCGGTACAAGACCATCCAATTAGTTGGCCTTGTTTATCGACACATTTTTTACTTTGTCCTTGATGATCAGCTATTAAATAATTTTTGATACATACAAGATAATTTTAAACCACCACTCTTTACACTTCTCACGTTACTTATCACATAGCCCCTCCATCCTCACAAGACCAGCTCCGCAGTAACTCTGGCGTTGCAGCACACCGGGGTGACATTCGGTCACACCCGGTGGGGCCCGATGATGAAGCAAGTCACCGACCAGGTCGGTGAGTGAGGGCTTTATTAACAAACCAAATGGGCTTGTGTTTGACTCCTTGTGCTCAGTGCAGACCCCCACCCTACCTGCACTAGAACACTCTTTTGTTGTTATTTTCTGTTAATCTATTGGGGACTAAGAGTGTTCGCGCTTCTCCCTACCTCTCTTTTTGTTGATAGATGGGTTCTAACAATATACATCTATGGAGATCTAGCCCAGTTCTGCAGGAGTCTAAAAACAGACTTCAGATTTTTTGCAGCAATGACGACAGATCAAAGGGAAGAAAGGGTCACAGGTGTGAGCTTAAAACTGGACTGTGCAATGAAATATTCTGTTCAAAAACCCTTAGGTTAGTTTGTATCCTATTTTCATTTTCATCAAAGGAAACTCTCAATATGGGAAACTGTACGACTCGAAAGTTGCGATGATGCCAATGTAATTGTATTTGCTGAAACATCGCAAATTAAGAAAAACACTCTTTAAAAAATATCAAAGACATTCATTCATTTCTCTTATGTGCAGAATTGGCTTTGAGTGTCCAAAGTAGACTATTAGTTTCAGTCCTTGTGTTACCTGTTTACTTGGATGCGGTCCAGCTTAGGAGTTTGTGGCACTCCTTTTGCGGTTGCACAGTCAGCGACGTAGCCAGCAGGCATGGGATTGTGGGCCGTGCCCCACATTCTTGACAGGTTGCAGGCTAGCATGGCAGGCGATACAGTGGTCACTCCTCTTTCGCAGTCATTGCCCTCAGATCAGTGAGGGGGAGGGTCCTCTATGGCAGTGTTTTCGTAACTCACAGCACATGAAGGACACCATGATAACAGATCCTTCTGGTCACATCACGGTGACCGGACACTTTTACTTGGGAGCGATGATGCTTCACGTAGTTTGCCACTCAAACCACACAGTAAAGGTTGTCGATCCCTTTTAGCTCAGGTCAACTTCTGGTATACTTTTTTGGCATGTCTGCTCTTCGGGTTGTCCTACGCTCCAAGAGCACAGCTGCGCTTCTCCATCTGGATAGTCTCTTTTCCTGCACGGCTAGGCACTCTCCTTCCTTTCTATGCAGGCTGGCTGCCAGGTGCTGGGTTGTACCACAGCTGCCCAGTAAGTTGTGCAGACTTCAGGAGATGTCCCCTCACTTCTGGGAGACTAGTTGTCAGACCTACTTCAGCACTGAATCACAGTAGCTTTTGGAATACTATGTAGAATACTTCCCTTCCTTGGTCAAGAAGAACACGGATCTGGAACCAGGCGGGATGGTTTTGGTGCCACAGTTTTACTAATTTTCCCGACAAAGGATGATGATCCACTGTTCAAAGTCCAGGAACCAGTTAGCGGTAGTTGTTTTTAAAATTGCATTTTTTGGCTGCAGTGTAGTATTTGTGCAAGATGGTGGCTTTCATAGCAAACAGCAATGAGGCTGGTTCCAAGCTGGAGTATCCAAAATGCACGCAGAAAGGAGTGTGACACCTCTGCAGGTCCTTCCTTGAACCTTGCCTCCCTCTAACAACACAATCTCCTGCTTCACCCCATCCCCCTACCATTAACCAACTGGCACTGTGCAGGAAGGTCCAATCAACAATTCCCTGCTCAAAGTTCCTTATAGACATTTTAAAAGCTGCCCTGTCACCCTCCTTCCACGCTTCTGTGTCTGGGGCTCCTCCTTTAACGAATACAGAAAATATACATCCGCTGCGTATGGCTGTTCAAACCTCCATCTTGTGCCATGTAAAATCAGGAGTCATTAAAAAAGGAAACCACTGGTCTCAGCAACCATACACTCACAACAGTCTTGCTACCACCTTCATATCACTCTCTCTCACTCACACAGTCTCTATCTGTCTTCTTGTAAATAGGATGTCAGCACACGTTTCTGGATGTCAATTATAAGCAGAGTTTTACTCAAGTAGGGCCCGAACCAGAGAAATAGGTTTGTTGAATACTATGATCCAAATTGGGATGCTGCCACCACTGCTCTACGTTAGCAAAGTAGGACATGGACAGTAGTCCCATGTCGAGTTAGAGGGTACATTTGGTGTGTCCCTCCAGGTCACAGAATCATCATTCATTAGTGTGTTAGTTGGGCCAAAGAAAAGCCACAATATCTGATTCACATACATATAGGTCAGTCAGGACTGGGGTCAACACCTTTCTACTAAGCTGGAGACATTCCTGTCCCAACAGCATTGCACCAATGTCAATCATATTCCACCTGAGCAACAGTTCCTTCAAACTCCCTAACTAATCTCTCACTTCCCCTTTCGCAATGATATCTTCATCTTTAGCTGACGATTTGGGCAGGTAATATTCCACTACATTTATATGACTAGCCATGTACTACTAGCTATGTTCTCCAGAACCAAAACACTTTTTTGGATATTTGTTAATCTCTCAAGGACACAAAGTTTGCCTTGTCCAAATCTTTTCTTAATTAGTGAAAGAATTAACCATTAATAAACTGAATAAATCTTAAAAGTCGCTCCACACAAAGAGGTCCTAAAATGTTTAAAACTGCACTGTTACACCATCGCTGAATATCTTCACATTTCTCCATGCCCTTCTGACACATCACTTGCGCGCCCGCGCACACACACACACACACACACTCTCTTTCTCTCTTTATCTAATAATATCCGTTAAACCTTTCATAGTATCATCAGCCTTCAACATCATCTGATTCCTTACATCAAACACGTCTTGGAGACTGCTATGTCTATATCAAGTAAGAGGTTAAATATTTCCATAACACTCTTGACTCAGTTCGTACACTTCATCCTTTCTTCAATTATCCTCTCCTAAGTTTGTTTTTCTGAATGATGCTCAAACCACTTGCAAAGACCATCATGCGTTGTTTTTGTTCCTTTTTTGTATCATAAATGTGTTACATTTGGTACTTTTATTTGATAGTTTCGAACTGGAGTTTTTCCCCTCAGAAGCTCAAGTACCAATCTCAACAGTCTATTGTGGTCCAACTTTGCAGCTGCTAAAACCAAACCATTATCCTGAAAATAAATGACTCCTGAAAGTCCTTTAATCATCCATCAATCATCGGGACACATAAAAAGCGCATGACAAGGCGTGACAAATTATGCCAAGTACTCCGAAGTTGGATACAAGGCTACCTGCTGATTGGCAGAAAGTAGGTCTAAAAGGGCGAACCACTCTCCTTTTTCCAAATTGCCAAACACACCCCCACTATGAGGTGGATGATGCCTCCCTGTGCAACTATTACCATATAGTTCTCACAGGTCTGCACAATGGCGTATGCTTCCACTATGATTAAACTGTATGGACGCGTATCGCTGAAACTCCTCTTAACATATCAGAATATGGAGAGAAAGGATGAAAGCTGTTGTACTACCCCCCTCCTAGTCCTATGGCATCTATATTCCTAGTAGTCCACAGTCTCAATCGCACCAAAAGATCTAGCAACATAAAGAAGCATATATCTACACTAACAGCTGCCAATATCCGATCATCCCCCATTTGAGGAAGGGGTGAAACAACAGATTAGTCTGCTTTTGAGAAGTTCAGATCAATCTTAACCAGCAGTTAAGTAGCTAAAATGTTCTCACAATATGGAGGCTTTTCAAGGCTGTCATCCCCCAATTTTACTGACCAAGCTACACACCTGACTGGCTTCTCTGAGCCCATCCCTCTTTTAATTCAGACTCCACTCTTCCCCCCCCGAGGATAAATCTTTCATGGCGACTGGCCAGATGGCTTTAAGGGCGTTCAGCTCCTGTGTCTTTGTGATATTCATGCCACCACCTCCCACTCCCCAACCAAACTCTTTGCACCGAACCTGCCCCGGACGTCCCTTGGAATGTAGAGTCATCGTCTGCTACCACTGTGGTCGTACTACCTGTTTGGACTGCTGACTTTGTGCATCTGTACTCTGATTCTCTGAAGTGCTACATGTGAAGTGTGTCTCTAAAGGAGGACAAGGGGCCTTAATTCTAATGCTGTATGCCACTCTATGTATCATGTGTCTCCTTCAAACACATTTGTGTGGAAGTTGAAGAAATTGATGTACATAAACAGCATTCATTTCCCTTCTTCTCCCACTCCTCTCCCTGTGAGCACCATGAATACCGTAAACTATTGACCGTATCACTCTGCCAGTGAGAGCCCATACCCCTATGCATATGTACCGCCATTCTAGGCACCATGGCCCTTTACCCATTGGAATCCCCGGCTTCCCTCCTGCGCGTATCCTAAACCCTCTCTCTCATGCATAGGCCATGAAACCCTCTCCCCCTGTGCGACCCTGCTGCGAAAGGCAACTCTCCTGCTTGACCCGCACAAAACCCCCCCATTCCCTCTTGAAGAGGCATCCTTCGCCTTAGCTGACGTAGCCCTCCCCAGCTGCACCTGACTGCCCCCGCTCTCTCTTGTACTGGTCGTAAGATCTCTCTCTCTCTCTCTCTCTCTCTCTCTATGTGACTCTGTCCCCGTGTCCACCCTGGCTCTCCCTCCCTTCTCCTCACATGGGCAAGCTGTAAAACTTCTTCTACAAGATCCCGTCCTTGAGAGTCATGGCCGCGCCTGACCAACACCTCCTTTCTTTCCATGAATGCCCCTCTGTTGACAAGCCTTCCCTCCGCGCCCGACTGTCCACGCGGCATGACTACCACTCCTTTGATGACCCCTTCCCCCGAGTCCGGCTGACCACATGTGTCCGAGGCCATCGCCTAAGCCAGGAGATACCATTTACTGCCCTTATTGTATGAAGTCACTCCTCTTCAAAGGACCCACTATTGATCCTAGCCACCCCACCCCCTGGGCTATGATCAGGCGCACACATCCTAAACAGTTGACGGAACACTCAGCTGCGTGACTGCCCTCCCCTCTTATCAGCAGGTCAAGGGTTCCTATTGTGAACATATGTGGGGTAGGATTGACACGAGGATTACAGGGATGTCTTTCTTTTGCGTCACACTGTCCTGATTGTACTATCAAGTGTTTTGTAAGGTATAAAAGGAAGAGTCTCAGCTCACTTGTTAGAGCACCTCCCGAAAGACACTGTGTTTCGTGTCCGAAATGACTGGCTCTCCTCATGAGAATTAAACTCTGTTCTTGATTCCTGCTTCCAGCGCCCGTCTCTTTATTTGGTAATTATTCAACATGGGAACCAAGAGGCGGTTTGCGCCAGCGGCCTGGGCATCGATAGAATTATGGGCTCATGTTCCACAATTGGCGTCCCAACGCGGGGTCCATCAGTGACATAAGGTTCGGTAAGAGAGATCCAGATGAAGAAGTGAACATCTAAATGATCGGGGTATGCCTGCCTTGAGAGGGCCCTCGCCCGGCTGCCGATCGAAAGAACTTCACCAATTCTGAACGGACCTCCCTTGAGTGACCTATTGTCCTGACTGGAATCCCACAGGAATGCTACATGGAGTAAGAGAACGATCGGGCGCTGGAGGAGGGAGATGAAGAACTGTCCGTATGGTCCGGTCCGGGTAAGATTAAGTAGGGTGTTTTTACGCCTGATTGGTAGGGTGGTTCTATCCACCTGATTGATTGATTGTTTGTATTGAAATCGGTATTTGTATACTGATATTGTTGGTATTGGTTCATTTAGCTTTGAATGCTACTTGACATATTGGTTCTCTTTTGAGAACGAGACATTCTCTGTTTGCAAACAGCGGCGAATAGGAACGTCGTCCCTCTTTGCAGATAGAGAAGGGTAGGTAATGCAGACTTTTGTCCCCGTTGTAATCCGTCATGCCTACTTTTCTCCCCACTGGATTGTTTGAAATCGATTAATAATCGATTGTTGCTCTTTGAGATCTTCCCTGTCTACAAACTGAGACGAGTAGAAATATTCTGTCTTCCTTTCTGGATAGCGAAGGGCAGGTAATGCAGACGTTTGTCCCCGTTGTAATCCGTCATGCCTGTTTTTCTCCTCACTGATTGGTTGGTTGCCTGGACATTGTTGTTCCAGGAATTGTTTCGTTTGAGGTATTTTCTGCCTGCAAACAACGTGGAGTAGAAATATTCTATCTAGTCTTTGCAAGTAGTAAAGG
This sequence comes from Lissotriton vulgaris, assembly GCF_964263255.1. Lineage (NCBI taxonomy): Eukaryota > Metazoa > Chordata > Amphibia > Caudata > Salamandridae > Lissotriton > Lissotriton vulgaris. Next base: position 1,763,380,217 of record NC_141685.1, on the reverse strand, counting down.
GTAGGTTATGCCCCTTTGTGAATTCGTCAGTCCTACCCACTCCCCACTGTTTGGTTATTTGGGGGGTAGCTCGCATGGTCCGCCCAGGAGACTACCCTTATGGAGGACATATGCTCCCCGCTCATGGGCCATTTAGTGGAAGTAGACCATCTGGTCCGTCCAGGAGGCTACCCTAGTAAGTGGAAGTACATCGCTCGGTCTGTCCAGGATGATACCCTAATGAAGGAATATATGTTCCCCTTTTGATCGATAATCTAGTTCCACCCCGGACCATTTATTGGAGGGAACTCGTCTGGTCCGTCCAGAAGTACCCCCTAGTGAAAAGGACACATAAAAATATGAAGTGATCACCGTTCCCTACTAACAGAAAACTTTAGCTCGAAACACGCTAAGGAAGAGAAAGAAAAATAAAAAGAAATCAGGCTAAGTCAGTAACCCCCTGATGAGCTTTTGACTTCACTAAAAATAAGAAACATTAGAAATAGTTCGTAATAAGAAATATAAAATGGCGAAAAGTTTGGCAGCAAAGATAGCCACGAGGTAGCTAGGCTCTACTGTCTATTCCTGCTCCCAACATGTCTGCCTCATTGCCCGCCACGCCCAAATAACGGTCACATGAAATAGAAACAACTCAATAGGTACCTACCCCCATTCCGGAAGCTCCCGAAGTGCAACAGGTCCGCGGTTACGCCCATCCGGAAGGCGAGGCCTCGAGGCACGAGGGGCTCGCCTGGCCGCGGTCAGTAGGAGATGATGTTGGGCAGGCGGTCCAGAGAATGGCAAGGACCTCTCCATCTCTTCTCTTCTGCCGCCCCGCAGGCCGCGGGGAGAGAGGGGGCTGTCTTGCCTCGGCCACCGACCACCCCTCTCTCTCACCCGATCCGGCTTTCGTTGATGGGCGAAGCCAAAGCGAGGATGGCGGCATTTCTTTGTGCTATAATGGCCGCAACTACACCCAACGCCTGACAGTTGCAGGTAGTCCCGCCACATGCCATCGCCTGCATAGTTACAGGTAGTCCCGCCACATGTCGCCCCTGGAGAGTTGGAGGTAGTCCGGCCACCTGTCAAAAAGGAAGGGGGGGGGGGGGCTGTCTTGCCTCAGCCACCGACCACCCCCCCCCCATCTTCAATAGCCAGCACGGCCAATGTCGAAGCGACGGAGCCGAGGAACGGCGCGGGGTCGCTGGAAGGGGGAGGCGGCGCGAACGAGCCTCCCCCACTTCCCTCCAGGTGGAGGCTTCCAGCGACACCCCAATGCTCTTACTTAAAGAGGGTCAACATCAAAAAGCGGTCTTCTGCCCAGGACGGGCACACGCCCCATGCCTTCTCTCCTCAACCTTGAAGATTCTATAAGAGCCGGGGGGCACCCCGATCCCTCCGCATGGGCGCCCCCGCCCCCTTCACTGGGAACCACGACATCGGTGCAACTCCTGACGGCGCCAGCGTCGGATTGGAAATGGCTAAAATGCAGCCACGGCATAGACTTGTTCAGTTCCGGTGGAACACCAGAATGACCCGGTAGGAAAATTGTTGCCGCCCTCCCCACTCTTTGACTAATGGTCCATATTGTTAGAACTGTTAACCACATGATTCAAAACTTTTTGAACTTCCAACGGAAGGCTCCGGTCCAACCACGAGTCATTGGAGACATTCTGACTGTGCTGGAACTCGCCTGACCCCACCCAAAATGGCGCCGACACAAAATGAGACGTTTTGAATAAACTTTGTTGCACCCTGATTGCGCAGCTTTTTGTCCCGAGATATATATGCAGTTTTTGGATAATGAAAGTAGATATGAAGGATGTTGAGTATGTGCTTGGACAATGAACTGACTTAGGGTGGGTACTGATTATGATTTGGAAAATGAATTGGTGTAATTTAGGTAATGAATGAACATTGGATAAAGAATTTATGAATTTATTAAAGATGAATTACTGACATGCATCATGCTTGCTCTGTAGGGAAGTTTAATACGGTTTTATTGCATTGCTGCACTTTATGCAATGAACTGCCACCAACTTCGTTCTTCTTATGTACAGTTTCAATCTGCTTCGTAGCCGGCCCACTGAGTTGTAGGCCTGTATTTGTACCTCAACACTTTTTATTAAAGGTATTTTTAAAAGGAAAGCATGGTTGTAGCGGTTGCATTAATGAGTTTTTGGATGTTTTTCTACTATGAGCGAAGAATAAGTATGATGAAAACTGAAGGTAAAAATGGATCAGATATTTAGCAGCTACATTATGTGTCACGGGCAGCCGGAAAAGTGTTTTAGACGCCCTTAAGACGACACCACAGAAATGCCACCTGACCGTCACCCTTGCGCCCAACAAAGAGGGTTGCGACCAAGTAACTCATGTAGATACGCAGATCGTTGATGATTATCTATCTGACCACTGGTCCCTCTGGGCTTAAACGCCGAGATGGTAACGAAATGCAGTACGTGGAGATAGGTCGAGTAAGTGGTAGGTAAAAACGTTTTCGGACTACTGCATGCTGATGTGTTTTGAATGCTGCCCCCCCACCCCTTCTTTCTCCTCCCTTCTGCAGGTCACGTCAGAACGTCAACTGAAGTATGGGAGAGCGATGGTTGAACCACCGACGAAACGGGAAGGAGGGAATATGTGCATAGTCCTCATAACGATAAGTTTTTTAAAGACGTAGACTTAAACATGACTGTTCCTCCTTAGAACATAGCGACTGGGAGGATGGACTGACATAGAAACTGGACAGGTACTGAATGACGAAAAATTGACTAGAAAGGACGCGTTAAATAATGTAACTGGACGTTTGACTAGGTAGGGAAAGAAAAATATACGGGTAAGGGTTGCCACGGCACCACCCGTCTGGGAAGTTAGAAATATTGCTGATGTTCAAAATGCACTGCCCCCCCTTTCTCACACTCTTATAGATATAGCCAAGCTGCCCGACTGTTCTCCCGATCAATACTTGCCGTTGCCTCAGCCTGGAGAACTTCCCACCAAAGGAAGGAACTGAAAATGGTCTAAGATCCAACCATGGGTAACTAGCACGACCAGGTTAATTTCTGATCGACCAACCGAGGTGTGAGTATTGGCAATTGGGAACGCTCGCAGACGTGACAAGCGAGAAGAAAAAGGAGGGAAGGGTAGAAAGAGCTAAGCACGTAGATAAATAGGATAGTAAAGATACGTAGGATATATAAAACAGATCTTGTTGGCTAACAATTGTTTCCTGTCTCGTCGTGAATGTCTTATATATGTGTGATACATGTGCCGTCTTCCCTGTCTGAGTTTGTGTGTGTGTAATGTACGGATTTATGTCTTCCCTCTGTCTGTATCTGCGTGTTACCTGACCTTTGCTGTTCTGTGTTGTGAGCGCACTAAATGACCTATTTTCGTACACGTCTCTCTCTCTCTCTCTCTCTCTCACCACCCCCTTATCTCTCTATCTCTCTCTCTCTCTCTCTCTCTCTCTCTCTCTCTCTCTCTCTCTCTCTCTACATGTCATACGTGTACCGAATGGCTCGTTTAGATTGCGGACGACTCTCACTCTCTATAAGAGTCTCCCTATTTTCTCTCCCTCTTTTTGGTAAAATTGTGCCCCACCGGCACCAGTCTGATTTGATACATATTGAACGCGAAGGTGTTCAGCGAAATTGACCGAAACTAAAATGATTGTATCTCGCCATATTACTGCCTCTCCTTTCTGCAAAATGAATGAACTTGAATTGGCTGAGAAGGAAAGGACAGGTAAGACGACTAAAGTCCCCCAAATCTGGCCATTTATAGGGGAACTGTATGTCCATGGCACCTTATGTCTGTTCTTCAGAGACGAACGCCAACGTCTAGATTGACCCCCAATGCCCAGATTGCCCCACCCCCTTTTGCATCCAAGCGCGAGCGCCCGAAGCATCCCCGCCCCATTTTTGATAGACCCCAGTCGCTGTCCTGGATATAAACATGATGACCATGAGTAACTGTTGACCATCGAGAAAATATTGTTCTGCCTGACTCTCGATGATGGCACCCCCGCCCTGTTTGAAAAGATTAGCCAGTCCTGAAGTGAAATGCTCCGTAATGTTGAATATGATGAAATGCACAGTTGATGGGAATATCATTTACCCTCACTTGAGTTATAAATAGGACGATGAATAAACCTGCCATGAACTCAGTAGGAATGCTGACACATGCACTGCTTGGTAATGGACCTCTGACTGTGACCAATGAGCGTATCTCCCAAATGCGTAGAATTGAGGGAGGAATTCACATGCGTAGATATCTTCTTCTGCCATTTCTCTAAAACCTTGTCTTGTACCTATTCAAAGATTCACGATCACCGAAGGAGATGGGTCAGATGTGATGTACAGCCCGACTGCGGATCTTGGGACACGTGTGACCTCGACCAAAGGTGGAGCCGCGGAGCAACAGGATACGGGACGAGACCGCAATTTCAAAGTGGAAAATGAAAAATGATGGGCCGCCTTGAAGCCCTCCGTCTGCTAACCCACGTGTGCCTGGAGTCTCCGTCCCCCTTCTTTGGGCTCGATTGATGGGCCTGCCTGCTTGTTATCCTTTGCTCCCTTGGTCCCTTTTGTGTGTCCCAGGAACTCTGACCCCAACTCCGCTCGCTCTCTCTCCTATCGACTATCTGAACCATGCTCACCCTCTTTTCCACGTGACTTTTTGCCAAAAGGAAGAACTGCATTCATATGGGAATAGGGTGTTGCCACGGAAATATAGGTGCCGAGCATAAGGCGCCGCCAAACGGATTGTTTAGGGAACAGGACTGTGGTCTAACAGCAGAGGACTGACCGCACCCTGCAACGCGAAAGGATAGAACTGAGCTGGACCTATAGCTCCACCGCCGGTGCTCAACAGCGCCAACGAAAGTACTCGGACTAGAGCCTACCAGTAATGGCTCAATGATAAAAAGACACTGTGATGAAGAAATCTTGTGTATTGAACTGAATTCCGCTCTCAACTACCTGGTCAAAACTGTTCATTGGTCACATTTTTAAGTTAGAAAGATTTATGCTATGTAGTGCGTTTAATTGTCAGGAACACAACGAAAATGCAATTTCCTATGTGCTGCATTCTGCCCATTACCTCGACTGTCTATGATTATGCGCCAAATGTTAGTATCGACAAAATGCTAATTCATCAACGATGCCTGACTACCTGTAAACCCATCAATTACAAAAATGACTGCTGTAATGTAAAAAGGGGCGACTGTGGAAGTTGAAGAAATTGATGTACATAAACAGCATTCATTTCCCTTCTTCTCCCACTCCTCTCCCTGTGAGCACCATGAATACCGTAAACTATTGACCGTATCACTCTGCCAGTGAGAGCCCATACCCCTATGCATATGTACCGCCATTCTAGGCACCATGGCCCTTTACCCATTGGAATCCCCGGCTTCCCTCCTGCGCGTATCCTAAACCCTCTCTCTCATGCATAGGCCATGAAACCCTCTCCCCCTGTGCGACCCTGCTGCGAAAGGCAACTCTCCTGCTTGACCCGCACAAAACCCCCCCATTCCCTCTTGAAGAGGCATCCTTCGCCTTAGCTGACGTAGCCCTCCCCAGCTGCACCTGACTGCCCCCGCTCTCTCTTGTACTGGTCGTAAGATCTCTCTCTCTCTCTCTCTCTCTCTATGTGACTCTGTCCCTGTGTCCACCCTGGCTCTCCCTCCCTTCTCCTCACATGGGCAAGCCGTAAAACTTCTTCTACAAGATCCCGTCCTTGAGAGTCATGGCCGCGCCTGACCAACACCTCCTTTCTTTCCATGAATGCCCCTCTGTTGACAAGCCTTCCCTCCGCGCCCGACTGTCCACGCGGCATGACTACCACTCCTTTGATGACCCCTTCCCCCGAGTCCGGCTGACCACATGTGTCCGAGGCCATTGCCTAAGCCAGGAGATACCATTTACTGCCCTTATTGTATGAAGTCACTCCTCTTCAAAGGACCCACTATTGATCCTAGCCACCCCACCCCCTGGGCTATGATCAGGCGCACACATCCTAAACAGTTGACGGAACACTCAGCTGTGTGACTGCCCTCCCCTCTTATCAGCAGGTCAAGGGTTCCTATTGTGAACATATGTGGGGTAGGATTGACACGAGGATTACAGGGATGTCTTTCTTTTGCGTCACACTGTCCTGATTGTACTATCAAGTGTTTTGTAAGGTATAAAAGGAAGAGTCTCAGCTCACTTGTTAGAGCACCTCCCGAAAGACACTGTGTTTCGTGTCCGAAATGACTGGCTCTCCTCATGAGAATTAAACTCTGTTCTTGATTCCTGCTTCCAGCGCCCGTCTCTTTATTTGGTAATTATTCAACATGGGAACCAAGAGGCGGTTTGCGCCAGCGGCCTGGGCATCGATAGAATTATGGGCTCATGTTCCACATTTGCTGTAGGAACTGAGGCGTGTTCAAACTTATTAAGGCAGGTTACGGGTAATGGCTCTACAATAGTAAGGGTGAGTAGGATGGGATTACATGCCCAAGAAACAGGAAAGCTGGCCTGGGGCATTGCCACCAGCCTTGAAATACTAGGGAGTAGTTTGATTTTGTTTTTTTTCATGAAAATACCCTTTAGGGCCCCAAGACCAGAGTTATTAGCTGAACAAGGTGTGCAAAGACTGACGGCCAGATGTACAAACATTAGGATTACTGATTTCTTAATTGTGAATCCTTCCCAATCAGAAATAGGAAATCGGTATTCCTAATGTATGCAACTCATCAAGTTTCATTTAGGGATTCCTTGTGGGTTGCAAATCGACCTGCCGCATGACTATTAATGAGGCAGGTTGCAGTTTGTGAACTCATTAGGAATCACAGCAATCACTATGATGGTGGCCTGCTGAGCAGGTCTGTGATTGCTTTTTAATAAAGCAATCATTTTCTTCTCTAAATGTAGGACATTTTGCTTGAAACGAAAATAAACGAAAACTTGAAGTATAATGTTTTAAGAGTTGGCAATGGTCCGTGGGACCACTGCTAGATCTTAAAAAAATATTTTTATATACGTTCTCATAGAGGAAGGGGTCCTTAAGTGACCCCTTCCCCTTTGCGGATGGGTTACCACCAGTTTTAAACTGGTGCTAAATTATTACTGTTTTGTGATTGGAATTAGGTCGCAAAACTATAATAAATCCATACCAATTCGGTATTTGGAAGGGACGCCCTAAACACACCCCTTCCAAAAACCGAATCAGAAATGTAAAATGTGATTCAGCAACAAGTTACCAAATTGCAGTTTGCATTTTATACATTTGAGAAAGTATTTTTCCCACTATGCGAATTGGGTCATTTGCTAAATGAAAAGATGCTTTGTACATGTCGCCTTCAGTTCTCTCAGAGCAGACGTAAACTGCAGTGTGCAAGAAGTTCAAAAACACACTTTGCTAAGCTAGATCTGTAATTCCGAGGTGTTTAAATAGGAGTTGTCCAGAACAGAAAACAACACCTATTGGGTTGGAGAAGGTTTGCAGCAGTCACGTCTTCTGCCAATGAAATGTGGTGGGGCGGCGGGGCAGCAAATGCGAGGGACGGAGTGGAATTAATCAAAAAAGTACCTGTTGGGGGGCGTCTCCGGGCAAGATGGCCGATCGGACGTAGACCTTCTCGGCTCCCGGTCTACGTGCTGTCCAGGCCCAGCTCCTGGCGACTGAACGAAGCCCTGAGAGTAGCAGGTGTTCCCTACCTGAGGCTGAGGGTGTGGGGCACCCGCAGAGCTACTCAGATCACCCCAGGCACTGCGGAGTCGGCTTCGACCTTCCTGGCGAGGAGAGGACGGCGGCAATTAAAATGGCGGCTGGAGTCCTGCCGTGAGCAACAACGATCTCGGCCCTCTACTGGAGGTATGCTTGACAGCTAGCATTTCTGAGGCGAGGCGGCAGTCACTGGTGGAGATCAATCTCGGGGGCCTCTGTAGCGACACGATCCCAGGGACGGCCCGTCGCAATCTGCCTTCCCATACCTGCCTGACCTTAAAATGGCGGCCGGGTCTCACCAGCATCTACTGATTGGCGCCACTGAGTAATAATCTGGACCTGGAGCCTACTTTCTGTCCCGTGGCAGATCCTACGCCTGCTGCTATGACCCGCGGCCCCTACGTTAGTACAGCTGCTGGGCTGACGACGCCACATACCTGCCCTGCGGTGGCGGACATTTGATACTGCAATGGAGACTGCACGTTCACAGTGGAACCTTCTCCAAGTCCCCCTCGCCTGCTGAAGACATAAGCGTCTAGCAGCCTTAAGCTCGTGGCTGCCAACTACACCGGGTGCGCTCTCTTCCCAATTCCCTCTGACTGAGCGGCGTGAGGACTACAACTCCTTTCATCGCTCCTCAAGTGGTGGTTGCACTCCCATGTATAGGCGACGGTGCCAGTCGAATAGTGTGCAGTAGACGTAGCAAGTGCCTGGCTGGGGGATCACCGCTCTTCTGAAGGTACCGTACCTTGATGTCCTGCGGCCCTTCCCCTAGATTAACTCTCTTCACTCAACGCATTGAAGCATGGGCTCCACACATCTTCGCCGCATTTGACAGCTTTACAGGGGCCAGCTTGGTGTGCTCCATATGCCGCTGAAGAAGGGTACGAGCAAGACGCCGAGTAGAGTGTCGGACTTCTTTGTGGCCTCCGTTAAACGCCCGATGCTGCGGGGGGACACTGGAACCGCAGCTATGGCACTCACAAAGACGGAATTACTGAATATGTTTAAAGACTTTAAAACTGAACTTCGCAATGATCTTAGCCAAGACTTCAAAGCCTCGATGGAACAATTGCGAACTCATCTAACGGAACGCCTGACCTTCCTCCAGAACGATGTGGACTCTGTGGGCACCAGAGTAATAGACCTGGAGGCGCATCACCAAGAGCATGAGCAACTCTCCACTGAACTACGTGAGGATGTTGGCACTCTTCAGGAGCAGTTGCATCAGACCCAACTCAAGGCAGAGAACCTTGAAAATAGAACACAGAGGGAAAACATACGAGTCAAGGACCTGGAGGAGGGGGCGGAGGGGCCAGACTTAGAGGCCTTCATAGAATGGCTGTTCGCAGAGATTCTGAGTCCCCAGTCCCTTAAAATTAAACTAGACAGGGTCCACCATGTAGGAAATTTACAGTCTAGCGAGAAGAAGAGACCCTGCGACATCCTGGCGAAATACCACTCGTATAAAATTAAGGAGGCCGTGCTGCAAGAGGCCAATTACAAAGGGATCCATCTCCTTCCAGAATCATTCCTGCACCATCTACTAGAACGTGGCGCTGACTACACTGGCGCAGAGGCAGCTGTTTCGACCCGTCACTGCTAAACTAGAAGATGATAACATTAGGTACAGACGGACCTATCCGTTTGGACTCAGTTTTGTATTTAAAAACAAATGCCGTCATATTACTGACCTAAAGGAAGGCTTGGAGCTTCTGGGCCTCCCTTCCGATGACCACGACCCTACGCAGGCTTCCCGGGGGCCGCCATCGGCTTCTGCCTGGTCTACAAGTTCCCGCAGGGGCCGCCGATGATCTCCCACCGACTACGTCATGGGAGTTGTGATGCTCATCTTCTCTGCCTGGACTGGGTCTCCTAGTATTATGAACATTTCTTGCTGTGGCCAAAATCCTGGGGAACATCCAGTAACAGCGGAGAGCCCCCGGCTCCTTTCGACAATCCACATCTTCAGATCTCCCTAGGTCCCTACCCTGGGGCCCCTGTCAAATGGGGTGATGGAGATGCCGTGGACTACCTGACCTCCATATGTAAGAACGGTGCCTTTATTTTTACTATAAAGTTACTACACTTTGAATGCTGGTGCCACAACCGCATGGTGACCTTCCATACTGCCCTGGGGCCCGCAGCGTGTCTTGCTTTCCGATGCGGCTGAACTATCTGTGCTTTCTCTCTCAGAACTGGACCTATATTATTGGCTAGACTTCAGCCGCACTCGGTTGTGTTTTCATTTGCGATTGGTGCCGGGACGGGGTCCTCCGATCCGTTGTCCCCCCTAGTCCCTGAGGGGACACCAAAACCCCCCCTGTGAGGATCTAGTAGCTGTTTTTGTTATTGCATTTCTGTTTGTCTTTTTTCTTTTCTTGAGGGTTTGGGGGGCATGGGTGGGACATGGTGGCGGCTGTTTAACAGTTCACTCTGGTGAGCTCTTTGACGTCTATGTGCCTACAATTGATGAGAGATGGCAGTACAGGCTCCTCCGGAGGCCGGCCGGGACACAGGACATGACAGGGCTAATGGGGCTTTTAAAGAATAGTTGTCTTTCCCTCTAATATCATGACGATCACTATTGGAACTTGGAACGTGAAAGGTCTTAAATCCCCTCAAAAGCCCCAAAAGGTATGGAAGTACATTGTTGATCATCACCTTGATATAGTGGCCTTATAAGAGACACACCTAGCCAGAGCCGAAAACACACGCCTTAGACACAAACAATATCTGCTAATTTACAGGTCCTCTGCCCTTACGAAACATAGAGGAGTGGCGATTATGTTCCATTCTTCCATACAATTCCAACCCTTAGATGTCCATAGGGACAAAGATGGACGCTGGGTTATGATTAAGGGCCGTCTAAGAGAGAAGATTTGCAACTTTGTAGCAGTATACACCCCCAACATTAGGCAGACAAGTTTCTTACACACGCTACTGGGGAGGCTACTGGATTTTGTGGAGGGGCCGATGGTCCTCATGGGGGATTTCAACCTGACTTGGCAGAAAGAGATGGACAGCACCCACCCACATCATTCAGACGGGGCTCCTTTGCATTTACACTCAACAGCGCATCCATGACATGGGCCTTCTGGTCGCCTGGCGTACTCTTTACCCACGCGCTCGAGACTACACATTTTATCCTCATGTCCACCGTACATACTCCTGACTGGACTATATCTTTATTAGCCAATCCCTAATGGGTGCCCTTCAGGAGGTCAAGATATTCCCCCTTTCAGTATCAGACCATAGCCTACTTTCCATCGGTCTGTCCTGGCGGGACAAGGAATGTTGTACTATGCTCAGAGAGGCCATTACAGAATACTTTGATATTAATAAACCAGAGGATACGTCGGAATTTACCACTTGGGACGCGTTTAAGGCGGTCTTCCGGGGGAAATGTGCTACCCTCAACTCTGCTTTAAAAGCGCACCACACTAGAGAGAGAGCAACTAGAGCAGGAACTGTCCTCAATTGAAAACTCACACAAATTGAATTTTACAAGGCAAACCCTTCGCAACCTGACAGCGCTTCGCGGTATACTTGGAGCTATTTATAATAATAGGGCAGAATTCATACTCCTAAAACTTCGCCATCTATCCTATTCCCAGGGCAACAACATTGGTAAGCATATAGCTAGACCGCTAAAAGATAAGCGAGAGAGGGAGTACATAGGCGGTATTTAGGGGCCCTCTAGAGAGGTTACGCACAGGGATGAGGACAAAGCCGAGATCTTTGGCTCCTTCTACGAAACACTTTATTCTAGGGATGTTCTTGACTTAGACGCCCAACGGGACTACCTCCAAACATTAAACTTTCCTCAAGTCTCGAAGGAATGGAACAAGTTACTCACCGCTCCTATCACTCAAGATAAAGTCAATACTGCTATTAAAGTTCTCACGTCCCACAAAGCCCTGAGCCCGGACGGGTACACCGCCCTCTTTTATAAAACTGTTGCTCATGACATCTGCCCCCACCTCATGCGGCTCTTTAATAAGATGGCTGAAAAGGGCGAAACCGGTGCCTCCATGACTGAGGCTATGATCTCCGTGATACTCAAACCACGGAAGGATCCCCGTCAATGCGCCTCCTATCGGACTATCACGCTATTAAATCTCAACGCGAAACTGTACTCTATTTTAGCTAACCGATTAAAGAACCTTATGCCTGACCTCCTACATCCTGATCAGTCGGGGTTTTATTAAAGGGCGTCAAACACACAACAACTCCAGCCGAATCATACATTTAATAGAGAAGGCCAACAGACGTCGGATCCCCGCTGTCTTGGTGGGATTGGATGCAGACAAAGCCTTTGATAGGGTTGACTGGGCATTCCTGTTCCACACACTCACAGTGTTAGGCTTTGAGCCCAAATTTTTAACTATGATTCGAGCTAACTATCTCCAACCTTGCTCTAAAGTGGTGGTCAATGGGGTACAGACTTCCTCATTCTTCCTCTCTAGAGGCACCAGACAGGGGTGTCCCCTTTCACCTCTACGCTTCGCCCTTACCATAGAACTCCTTGCGATGGCAATTATAGCTAATCCTGAATTTCAGGGGATACCATTCACTGGGGAATCGCATAAAATTTCCCTCTTCGCAGATGATGTCCTTTTGTCCCTTTCCGACCCTGCCTCGTCCCTCCTGCCTTTACAGTCAGAACTTTTTTTTTTTTAACTTTATTTAATGAGTTTTTTTAGCAGTGCAAACCTTAGAAGTTACATTTGTCATCCCACATTTATCATCATTGTGGCATTCCGTACAGTGGTCAAATTGTGGCGGTTCATGTTATATCATACATAATACAATTACATATCACAGGACAGTTGTCATGTCCATTGGCATTCAACGATAATAAAAGCGACTGGGCCCCAGTCGTGGTCCAGAATCCTTCATGCGCAGATCATATGGCTGTTGCATACCTCCATCAATATTCAACAGAGTTCCCTGAAATAAGCAGCTATGACTCTATAACACAACAGCCTCAGTGTAGCAGTCTAGTGATACATATAATTACAATGCGCAATTGGGTATTCTATCTTGCCTGTACCTGGTGATTCCCTCTGCCACATTATCAACCAGTCATCCCCGTGCTCCCCGTATCGTCTCTTCGTATAAAGTGTCTCGGCCTCCCTTGTTTTCAACAGGTGTAGATTGGAGCTATCTGCTATCATCCAGTATGGTGCGGGTCTAATGCTCCCAGGCTGGTGGAGGTGCCCTGCGCCAACAAATAACATTTCAATGGGGCCCATATATCAGTTGGTCTTGAAGCTACTGGTAATAATTCAGCATAAGTTGCCAGTTGTTCCTGGCAATATGTAAGGTCGCTGACCCAATCCTTGAATTTAGGCGCCCTCCCTCTGCCCCACCTGCATGCAAATCTTCTTTTTGCCATGAGCAATGCCAGCGCGATAAATTTGCGGTGTACTGCCTCCAGTGGCTCAACATATCCCAACAGTGCAAAGACTGGGGCCGGCTCCATTGCAGTGTTTATCATCTTAGATAGGGCGGCGAAGACTTGCTGCCAGTACACATGTACTCCTTCACTGGCCCACGTCAGGTGTAGAAAGTCGGCTCCTGGGGCATGGCATCTATCACAAGCATCTGAGTCGCGCAGCCCGTACCTATGCATGCGAGCAGGTGTGTAGTAGAGCCGATGTAGGTACTTATAATGAATTATCCTAAGTCTGCTACTCGCTGAAATGCATTCAGTCTGTTGTGAGCAGAAGTCCCATTGTCGATCCGTCAATTCCACTCCTAACTCCTGTTCCTACTTTGTCTTCGCTATAGGAACTGGCAGCTCCCTCAAACCATGCACTGTCTTATAGATTGTCAACACTAATTTCTTGGCTGTTGCTCCGTGAAGAATCCGCTGCAGTGGTGTAAAGACTAGGAGTTTGTTAGGAAAGTCAGGTGTAATAGATCTAATTCCCTGCCGGAGACGGATATACAGGAAAGTGTCGAGTGGCGAACCATTGATACCCAAAAACATGTGTTCTAGTGTTCGGAATGTACCCCCATGGTATAGGTCCCCCCATGTCTTAATATGGATGCGTTCAGCTAGTTTATGAAATGCGGTCTCCTGTAGCAGGGTCATGTCTGGGTGGTATGCGAGTGGCAGAAGCGGCGAGAACATGAAGGGTGTATCAAGCAATTTGCCTAGCTGGAGCCAAGCGTTGGTCGTGGCCATCACTGTTGTCGGCGTCTTGTCTCTACTATGGAGCGGGATATAAAATGCTCCTGCAATAGGAACCGGCAAAGCCAGCCATTGTTCTGCCCCCACTTTAGGCATATACCTAGGTTGGTACACCCAATAAACTGCGTAATGTGCTTGTGCACTGTAATAATGTAATTCTAAGTCAGGGATTCCAAAGCACCTTGGGTATAGGGCCATATCAGGGTCTTCCACGTGAGTCTGGGGTTTTTCCCTCCCCACACCAGGTGGGTAAGCTCCGATCGCAGTTGCTGGAAGAAATATCTCCCGGGATAAAAAGGGATATTCAGGAAGAGATAGAGGACATGCGGCAGCACCACCATCTTTATCAAGGATACTCTACCCGCCATTGACAGCGGCAGTGTGATCCAGCGTGCTATCTTATCCGAGAGGCGATCTATGGCTGTACCGTAATTAATCCTCAGTAACTCATCCCTGTCTTTTGATATACGGATCCCTAAATATTTAAGCTCATCATCACACCAGGTTATCGAGTAATCCATAGGGAACTTTTTCATTGCAGGCGTAAGCGGGAAGAGGTACGATTTGCTCCAATTTATTGTGACCCCAGATAGTCCGCCCAAAACAATGAACTCTCTAAGCACAGGGTTTATATTTTGTTGGGGGTCTCGGATATACAGCGTGATATCATCCGCATAGAGGGATACCAAGATTTGACGCTTATTGCACAATAGTGCCTTGTCGTTATGTTGTTGCCGCAGCTTCGCTGCTAAGGGCTCACTGCGATTGCAAATAGTAGGGGCGATAATGGGCATCCTTGCCTCGTGATAGGTATATCCTGCGATACTTTCCCATTAATAAGTAGTTTAGCCTTTGGTGAATCATACAATAATCGAATCAGGATAAGAAAATAGGGGGGAACCCCATGCAGGACATCACCCCAAACACATAATCCCATTCTATGGAATCGAACGCTTTTGTTGCGTCTAAAAATATTGCAGCCATAGGTAACTCTTCAGAGATGTTATTCATAACCGTAAAGAAGGTTCTCAGGTTATGAGACGTTGCCCTACCAGGGACAAAACCTGACTGGTCAGGCAAAATTAATCCTTCCATAAGTAGAATGAGGCGTGAAGCAACAAGCTTTGCCAGGATTTTAATATCGCAGTTGAGTAGTGACAGAGGACGGTATGAATCGCAACTAGTGGGCGATTTTCCCGGCTTTAGCAGTGATGCAATGAGCGCCACTCTCATGGAGGGGGGTAGAGGTCCCACTTCCAATGCGTCTTCATACACTTCCCGTAATATTGGGGCCATGAAGTCAATGTAAGTTTTGTAGAATTCGATTGGTATACCGTCTAGGCCAGTGGCTTTGCCCGATTGCATATGCATTATAGCTTCCCGCACCTTGTCTAATTCAAACGGAGCGCTCAGGAATTGCCGTTGTGTATCACTCAGCCATCCCAGAGAGACGTCTGCCAAATATCCGTTCAGATCTAGGGTACCTGCCCTAGTGGTAGTATAGAGCTTAGTGTAGTGCGCAGTGAAGGCATTCAATATGTGCGTAGTGTCTCTATAGACCAACCCATCTATCCCATCAATTTATAATACCACATTTGTATACCGTGTCATGCTAATCGTCGTGGCCAGTGCCTTACCCAGCCTCTCCCCTTCACCATAACGGCGGGCGGTCCAGTAGCGCCCGCGAAACTTGGACTCTCTGCTCGCCTCCTCCGTGTATTCCGAGAGTTTCTCCCTAACTCGCGCTTGAGTCGCCCCATCCGGGCGCCTAGCCAGAGACTCCTCCAACAATTTAAGCTCATCCTCAAGAGTGGTCAGCTTATGTAATATGCTTTTTATTATTCCAGACCCTTTCGCTATACAAATCCCTCTCAGAGTTACCTTAAACGCCTCCCAGATAGTTTCTACAGTGTCTACCGTACCTTTATTACGTTCAAAGAAGCATAAAGTTTCCTCCCTGAGTTCCTCTTGAAAGACAGTATCTAGGAGCATAGTAGGTTGTAGTGCCATCGTGATCGCGGTGGGCCCAAATCTTCCGCACATAGGGTAAGCCATACTGCTGCGTGGTCCGAATAAGCCTAGCCAAATGTTTCACTCCAGATATCGCTGGGCACAGTCCCGGGGATAGAAAGATGTAATCTAACCGCGCCCAGGACGCGGCTTGTGCCGTAAAGTGTGTGCCCTCTCGCACTGTCGGGTGAAGGTGTCTCCAGGTATCTACCAGGTTGTACTCAATGAGTATGTTGTGTAGTTCAGAGCGTGCTTTTGTGTAATGGTGGGGGGCCGGGTGTGATCTATCTACTGTAGGGTCACGCGTCACATTAAAATCCCAACCCCACATTATGGGAGCAGTCCTGATGTCCACCACCGCGGCCCACAGCTCAGTAAAATAGTGAGGGTCGTCCACATTCGGACCGTAGCAACAAATTAACGTTATAGACTCATGCCCTAGCCGCCCCCACATCACACTGTATCTTCCTTGTGCATCGTGTTTCTCGCCTGCTAATACGAATGGTGTACCTTTTTTTATTAAAATCGCAGTGCCTCTTGCGTGCATCGAATATGAGGAGAATGATCTGTGCTCTGCCCACCTGCTAGAGATTGTATTATTCGATTGTGGCTTAAAATGTGTTTCTTGCAGGAACGCAATGTGTATGCTATGCCTGTCCAGATATGACAGCACATGCCTGCGCTTACGCGGGTCCCCCAGTCCTCTCACGTTCCACGTGAGAAAATTCAGATCACTAACTGCCATGAAATGCGCATATCGCAGTGGGCCGACCAGCCGGTGCCCCCGCTGCCATGGAACAATACTCTTCCATCCTGCAACCTAGATAACGACATACTGCTGGCATGCAATGCTCAATTTCCCGCCAGCCTGACCTTGGTCTGTACTGTTATTATGATGTGTAACTCTTCTATGTGTGGTCTCCAATTGCGCCTCCCTACTACTCACCTTCTCACAAGCCAACCCAATCTCCCCTCTCCTCCCACCTACGTCTTGGGCGGAAACAGTCGTGCCCGTTAACCTGTAATCAGCAATACACAATGCAATACTAGCCTTACCCCTCGTTCCCCCCCCCCCGATACTCCAACTGAAGCAACCCAAACTTGCCAGAACATTTTGCCCAACCCCCCCTTCTCACTTAACAACAACAGCGGTAAATCTTGCGGACATTTTCAAATAGTGGGGAATACCCGTTGGGGGACATTCTAGCTGGTCACACAGCCACTTCCCCACCTCAAGCCCTACTACCTGTTCGACCTCTGGGCTTAATCCGAGGAGGGGAGGTGGGGCCTGGCATACATTACCACCGGAACACTCGTTAACATCTTGGCCCTTCGTTCAGCAAGTGTCTCCCGTTCCGTTACTGTGCTGCATGCCACCAATTTCGTATGTCGTAGTTCATTTAATCAAAACCTGGTCTGTAGTGTGTGCATTTCAGGATTCCTTGTCCAACTCTTGTGCGTTGTCTTGGTTCGCGGCACCACGTCCACTGTGGCCACACTGTGGTCGCTTCAGTGATTGCAAATAGTCCTCCACTTGCTGTGGGTTCGTAAAGAAGCGTTGCTTTCCTTGATGTGTCACTCTGAGCCGAGCAGGATACAGTAATGCATAGTCAGTTTGTGCTGTGCGAAGTTTCTTTTTCACGTCAATGAACTTGCGCCTTTCCTCCTGCAATATTGGAGTGAAGTCCGGGTATATTGAGAAGGACATTCCTTCGTGTGTCAGAGTTTGTTTGGTACGAGCTGCCCGCTGAGCCGCATCTCGATCCCGGTAATTTAATAATCGCGCTATGATAGGCCGTGGTGGATTCCCGGGTGTTGGCCGCGGCCCGAGAGACCGGTGGGCTCGTTCAACGATAAACTGCGAGGAAAAGGCGTCAGTCCCAATAGTGGCTAAGAGCAGTTTTTCTATATAGTCCTCCATGCGCCCAGTATTTGTGGATTCCGGCACACCTGTTACGCGAATATTATTGCGTCTACTTCGGGCTTCTAAATCCTCGTTCTTCGCTGCGATTACCCGTAGTAGCTTATCCATTCTTGCGAGTTGCGCCGTGTGACTAGCGGTGGTGTCGTCGTTTTCCGATATGCGCCTCTCCGTTTCCGTAATTCTTTCTTCATGCACGTCCATTTTGTGCACAATTGCGTCCATTCTCGAGGACATCTTATCCACTTTGTCAACCACCGTCGCAAATCCCCGTCTTATTTCCTGTAATATCTGTTGTACATCTATGTCCTTGGTTGCCGTCGCGCTGCTCGCCACATTCGTCCTGCTCGATTCCCCATCCTCCGAGTTAGGCTTCGACCCTTTTTTCACTGCGTCGAAGTTGATCTTCGGCTGATGGGTGTCCGGCTTCCCCATAGCTCCACCAGGTCGGGGCACCTCCATCCAATGGCTGCCTCGCTCCGCCTGCTGTCCCCCGTAAGTCCGATGTCGCCCTCAGCTACTGTTTCTCACCGGCAACACCTTTACCGCCAGCCCGCAGGTATCTGGTGCACTGCTAATACGCTCCTCTCCGGCTTCGCCACGCCGCCAGTGCTCCACAGCCTGGAGTGTAGAAGTGCGCTCCCACATGCAGCAAGTCCAGCTCACCGATCTCCCATGCAGCCAACGTTCTACAGGGCTCCGGTGCAGAGTGTGCCCGCCTGTCTCCGGTCTCTCAAGACCCTTTCTTTATACTGTGCCCTGTATCGCGGGCTTTATGGCCCCTTCAGCTCCCTGTTGGGCAAGGCTCTACTCTCAGTGCCAGAGTCTCACAGGGGTCCGTCCACCCATGTGGCGCCACATCACCCTCCACACAGCACCCCGTCCTCACGAATGGGCTCAGCCTCCTAATGATGCCCCCGGCGCCGCCTCTGCCTGTCTCAGCTTGCCGCAGTGGGGTATTCTCTCCCCTCTTTTACACTCCAGCAGTGCCTTACTTGTGCGCTAGTGCGCCGCCCCTCAGTCCGCCATTTTCGCTGCACTCCGGCCTCGGCACTATCTCAGGGCCCGCAGCTGTCCAGCCGCAGCCCTGCTACACAGCACTCAGTTTTTCTGGGTCACGTACCAGGTTAGATGCTCTTTGGGACGGCGGTCTGCCTCGCACTCCGGGGGGGTCTTTCTTTTCGATAGCTGTTATCCGCTGCCGACCACGGGCCTCCGCCAGAAGATGCGGTCTGTACCCCTCGTGGGAAGCCTCGGTCTTTCCCAGCCGCAGGCGCCGGCCACACCATTCCGCAGTTCTCCATCACCAGCCCCAGTGAATATATGTCGACACGGCAATGTGCAGGCAGTCGGCGGACAATTTTCTCCAAACTTGCAACCGAGCTGGGGGTCATGTCAGTCTATATTATAGTACAATCTCAGCCAGTTCACGAGCCGGTTAGGTAGAATTATGAGAGGATCAATGTTCCAGGCTACAGGAGCCTCACCTGCAGGCAGCCATTCTGTTGTGCGCCCTCTAGCGCCCCCCCCCCCTTTACAGTCAGAACTTGAACGCTTTGAAGCGGTAGCAGGTTTTAAACTTAACTTAGACAAATCATACATCCTCAACCTGACACAACCGCCAACGGAAGTCTGCAGACTCCAGTCTCTTACCCCGCTCCCTTGGGCCACTTCCTCTATACAATATTTGGGAGTCCAGCTAACTCAGAGGATAAGAGGGCTTTACGCTGCTAATTTCCCTCCCATTCTCACTCGCATCCAAACAGAACTCACGAAGTGGAAACCCCTCCTCTTATCGTGGCTAGGCCGGATACACGCAGTGAAAATGACACTCCTTCCTAAGCTCCTTTATCTCTTCCAGGCCCTACCCATAGAACTGGAGAGAGACTTTTTCAGTGAGTTAAAGCTATGCTCCTACACTTCATTTGGCAGGGGGGGACACGCTCGCTTCTCCTTCTCCCTACTACGTCGCTCTCGAACAGAGGGTGGAGTTGGGCTTCCGGATATCCAACTTTATTACAAAGCAGCACAGTTAGGAGTCCTGATTGAGTGGTCAAAATGGGAATCCGATAAGCACTGGTTACATATGGACCGTAGTGTGACGCGGAGGACTATATGGGACCTGGTTTGGCACCCTAAAAAAGACAGACCCAAGAATACCTACATTGCCACTCCTACAAGCACTACCCTGAAAATTTGTGATACAGTCACAGGAGATGATAGGTGGACCTCTTTCCCCTTACCATTTACGCCACTCCATTTTAACCCTGTATCCCCCCCGGGACTGCAAGAGGGACCTTTTTATGCCTAGAGGGAGGGAGGATGCCTTGCCCTGACTCATCTTTTTCACAATTTTGACTCTCTCACCTTTGAAAACTGCCAGCAACACAGAGAGATACCGCTATACTCAGTTAATGCATTGGGCCCTTACACCTCGGGTGCAAGAGGGAGCCACCCGCCCCCTCACAAAGTTTAAATCCTTCCTCACCAAGACCACTTCCATGAAGGGGTCGATTTCATTCATATACAAATTTCTACTCCATACCACACTCTCCCCGCGACCACGTTACATGTCTGTGTGGGAAGGGATACTATATTGCGGTATTTCTGATGAAGAATGGGCACACTTGGAGGGCGTGACTAGCGGCCGAGAGTAATGGCCGCAGCCTGAGTGGGCTCCGATCGACCCGTGGCGGCAACTGCAGACGCAGCCCACAGATCCGGATAAATTAAGCAGTGATGGCTGGCTTCATTGCCCGACACCCCCTTGGGAGCTCCGGTGAGGTGATTGCGAGGCCAAGGCCCCGGGAAATGAAGACTACACCCCGGAGGACTCCGGGGCTGAACCCCGCAAGATGACGGCTCCGGCGTGGGCACTGAGTGATGGTGCAGCCGAATAAAATCGGGAACCCCCCCTCGCTTCCTGAGATTGTCAGTGCCTGTTGGCCCGGCTCGCTGAGCGTGGGCGAGCGACATCGGAGGGGGGGAGAGGACAAACCCTGCAGTGGACTGCCGAACACTTTGGCGGTGCGGAGGGGCCGCCCTTGGATCACTGCAAATTTAGTCCCCGGTGTGAGAAGGTGGCCTGATATGCAGTGGTCACTATTCAAGTGAACACTATGTATCAGTCCAGCAACCCTTATTGATGATTGGTTGTAAGTCAACCTTATAGACCAGCTATCCTAGTAGCGTGGATACGAGCAGTCTAAGGCTAAAGACTCGAGAGGGCGTGTTAAGCCAGCTGTTATACCACATATACCCCTTGAACACCAAGTGAAAGGACACCACACAAGTGTTATGAAAATAAACAGTTATTTATTAAAGATCACAACAGCCCTGTACTCTTTATGAGGACAGGGTACTAAGCACAAACCAAAACTCTTACAAAATACTTAAGTTAGCACAGTATATACAAATGCCCGAGGGGCACGGAAAACCATATACTAGAAAAGTGGAATGCGAAATTACTAGCAGGTAAGTACAGTACTAATAGGCTTAGGAATCGCTAGGACTTAACTATAGAACCTTCAGATTACTTATAGGAGGCCTAGGGGACTCGGGTGCAGTGTGTGCACTCTCACGCGAGATGCGGGACAAAGTCTATGGTAGCTAGGAATTGCAAAGTTAGTGTTCTCGGGCGAACCCGACCTGGTAGGGAGAAAACGAAAGTAGATTCTGACCCTTGGATAGTGAGGCTATGCTGGGGCACCGAAATGCCGAAGTTACCTAGCCCAGGGGCTGCAGCTGCATAGGACTCAAAAGACGTCGGGAATCCTCGTTGACGGACCAGGAGCCTGGAAGAAAGAAGTTGCTGGCAGGCGACCAGTGAAGAAAGTTCGGTGGATCCAAGCCTGGATCGATGGAAGATGACACCTGAAAGCAGAGGGGACCAAGTTCGAGACTACTAGCCAGTAGTCAGTGGGCACCAGGAGGGCACCGGATGGTAGCCACCTCGACAAGGCGTGTGGGTGACGCTGTGCTCAGAGATCACACGGACCAGGAGGCGTTGTCGGCGACCAGGAAGAAGGATCGAGCTGTCCCACGAAGATAGAAGCTGTCGGCGTCGCTGGACCCAGGATTGGGCAACAAAGCCTTGGCAAATTCAAGCCCACGCGGTGGACCTAAAATGGCGTCTGGAGTGGACCAGGAGGGTCCGGGGTGCCTCTCTTCAAGAAGGAAGCAAGGGCCAGTCTGGAGCAACCAGACCAGCAGCAGTGATGTCGTCGGGCGTCGTTCAGAAGGCCACAAGCCAGCCGGCTAGTAGCCAAACAACGCGGTGCACAGCAAACAGCAGAAGGGCCCCACGCCGATCGTGGAGATGCAGGGAGGCTGATCTTGGGTGCTGGAGCTGTGCAGGGGGTCGGCTTCTCGGACCCCAAAGCACTCACCCGTGGAGGACACGGAGGACACGGTGGCCTTGCAGTAAAGATGTCGTGCAGTCTTGGCGATCGTCGGTCCCTCGAGGTCTCGTCGCACTCACGGTTCTCAGCTTTGCTGTAGAGGTGAGTAGAGGTCAGAGGTGCCAGGGAAGCCGGGTCTCGTCGAGCTGGGTCGTCGGATTCGTGATGAAGGACTTGCAGCAGACCGCAGTGTTCTTTAGGATGGTGCCCGCTTGATGCAGGGTGACTACTCCTTAGCCACAAGGGAGAATCTTGAGGAAGAAATCTTGAATCCTTTCGAAGAAAGTCGTGTCTTGATTCCAAAGATGATCTAATTTGAACAGGGGGCCCGCTCCCATCTTTATACTAAAAAGGGGGGCTGACCCGGTGACTAGGTACTGCCTATGGGTGGGACTAGGTGGGGGGTGGTTACACCCCTCAGCCATGCCGGACTTCCCCAGGCCAGGCGCTGGTGTGTCCCTGGAACTGGTTCAGACCGGCCTATGCGTAGTGAGCACTGGGGTGCCACTCAGCAGTCACCTTCCTGAAAAGTCCTGCCTACCCAGGATACACAAAACCATGTCTGGGACGGTGCTAGCACCGCCCCTGACAGGAAACCCTTTGTCCAGGCTCCCCTCGCTGGAAGGACTCCCAGCTGTAGGGGGTCAGACTCGTGTCTGTGGTGGCAGCATCCATTTTGTGGAGCTGAGGCTTCGTTTAACTTTAACCGGGGTTCACAGTTACATACATGTCGTGTCCCTCTAGAAGGGTGGAATGCTAACCCCGTCGCCAGAATTGGCGAGGGGTTAGTATTCCAATTCGTATGACACCTTACTCGACATGTTTTGATAAAGCAATACCAAAGTTAGCATTTAACCGCGAGGATTATAATGCACTTAAGAGTATATGGTATGCGATATCATGGAACAGCTATTAGGACTTGGTTCCGCAAGCTGCAGACAGGCTCAGCTCATGCCAGAGCACCATCTCACACGATTCCAAGCACTCTGCCTTCAGGATTGTCAAGGCCTGCCATAGGAGTGACTGATAGG
The DNA here is from genome assembly GCF_964263255.1 of Lissotriton vulgaris. Classification (NCBI taxonomy): domain Eukaryota; kingdom Metazoa; phylum Chordata; class Amphibia; order Caudata; family Salamandridae; genus Lissotriton; species Lissotriton vulgaris. The sequence goes on along the minus strand of NC_141685.1, from coordinate 1,763,356,955 downwards.
AATCTGTGTGTCCATTTTAGGGTTAGGTATAGGTATACTACACCTACAGCAAAGCGTGTTTACACGACTTTGCCCCAGCTGTCATGCAGCCAGTTGTGTCAAATTTAAGAGGCCAGCCAGGGGTGGCATAATACATGCTGCAGCCCCTGGCAGCCCTGGGTACACCTATGCCCTGAGTTACAGGGTCTGATAAGGTGGCCCAGTACCAATTGGTAAATGCACCTAGGGTACATGTCGTAATTTAGAAAGAGAACAGCCAGGCTGTGGGTCTGATTGGCAGGCCCACAGCCAGAGAAAGTCGTAAACCAGTGAAACAAAAGCAAAAAATCTGGGTGATCATAGGATTGCAGACCCTACTCTCCTACACCCGGCTTTGAGGCCTGTTGTAGGCCTGCGCTGCAGGTGGAGCCGAGACTGGACTGCTGCGGACCCCTCCCCTCCCCCCTCCCGTTGCTTATTGATTCCTCTCCACCAGCTCGCTGGGCGCGGATGAGCGGCGCCGAGGTGGAGAGAGGACTGATCACGCGGTGCCCTGCGGAGCATTTTCAAGGTACAGAGGGGCCGGCCTGGGATTATCGCTAACCTAGTCCCCGACTTTGAGGCCTGTTGTAGGCCAACGCTGCAGGTGGGACCGGGACTGGACTGCTGCGGGTCCCCTTCTGCCCGCCCCCAATGTTTACTGTTTTCCCTCCGCCTGGGTTGCTGGGCGCGGCAGTGCACCGCGCGGGGATCGAGGACGGCGGGCACCCCCTGCAGACATTATATCTGTCCGACCACACAGCTGGGGGCAGTGTTGTTGGAGGCCTGGCTTGCGGCCTGGTGCTGCTCTGTGTTCTACTGCGGGACTCTTGGGAGTGTGCCGATCGTGGTGGGGGGGCCGCTTTGGGGGCGCCCTGGTGTGGATAGCGGTGTAGGGGAGTGCCCTTTCCCCCCTGCGCCACCCCCCCTTCTCGGTGTGGCCTTGTGGAGCTTGGGGCGGCCTGCTGATCCCACAGGCTGCCGCCAGGGTGCTGCCCAGCCCTGTTGGTATGACTGCCTCATTTACTCATTACCGCAGCATTGGAGAAACCAGCAGGCTATCTATGCTTTTGTGGCACAAATTGGAAACAAGTTTGGGGGGGGCTGCACCACGATATAGCGCCGAGGGGAAGTTTGATGTCGGCGCTTTCCTCGCCCTCCAGACCCCCCCACCCCCCCACCTCCACGGTGGAATTGCTTCAGAAGGGGATCTTAACATTTTCTGGTGATGGCAGCACTCTCTGAAGGTGCCCCTACACGTCTTTGTCAGTGATGATGTGTTGACCGGTCACCGGAGTACGGTTGGCGGCCTGCTCTGCAACGTCAGTGTGGACGGATCGCGACGCACGCCGCCAGATATTGTTGGCGCATCCCCAAACACTGTTGGCTGCTGATAGACACGTTCAAGCTCTGGAGTGCCGCGTGCTGCCCGGAGTGCGCGATGTGGCTTGATAGACCTGTGGGATATCAGAGCGGGCCAGGCTTTTGTTGAAGCATGTGCCCCTAGCAAACTTTCTATGCCAACGAAGAAGATGGCTACGGGGGAGAGGGGTTCCAGGACTACCCATCAGGCACAGCTGACTAAATTTGCCTGGAACAAAGGAGGTGGAAAAGGCGACTCGCCAAAGACTGCCAAAGAGAGCGGGGAAGCGTCTTCCACTCCGAACAAGGAACCAACACTTTACGACGTAATGGCGGCCATTGTAGGCATGCGCACGTCAATGGACTCTGTCACAACTGAGGTCTCCTTGCTTCGCGCAGACTTTAAACAAATGAACGAAAAAGTGAAGGAGCTGAAGGTAGTAACAGCATTTCCCATTAATAAGTATTTTAGCCTTTGGTGAATCATACAATAATCGAATCCAGGATAAGAAAGTAGGGGGGAACCCCATGCAGGACATCACCCCAAACACATAATCCCATTCTATGGAATCGAACGCTTTTGTTGCGTCTAAAAATATTGCAGCCATAGGTAACTCTTCAGAGATGTTATTCATAACCGTAAAGAAGGTTCTCAGGTTATGAGACGTTGCCCTACCAGGGACAAAACCTGACTGGTCAGGCAAAATTAATCCTTCCATAAGTAGAATGAGGCGTGAAGCAACAAGCTTCGCCAGGATTTTAATATCGCAGTTGAGTAGTGACAGAGGACGGTATGAATCGCAACTAGTGGGCGATTTTCCCGGCTTTAGCAGTGATGCAATGAGCGCCACTCTCATGGAGGGGGGTAGAGGTCCCACTTCCAATGCGTCTTCATACACTTCCCGTAATATTGGGGCCATGAAGTCAATGTAAGTTTTGTAGAATTCGATTGGTATACCGTCTAGGCCAGTGGCTTTGCCCGATTGCATATGCATTATAGCTTCCCGCACCTTGTCTAATTCAAACGGAGCGCTCAGGAATTGCCGTTGTGTATCACTCAGCCATCCCAGAGAGACGTCTGCCAAATATTCGTTCAGATCTAGGGTACCTGCCCTAGTGGTAGTATAGAGCTTAGTGTAGTGCGCAGTGAAGGCATTCAATATGTGCGTAGTGTCTCTATAGACCAACCCATCTATTCCATCAATTTATAATCCCACATTTGTATACCGTGTCATGCTAATCGTCGTGGCCAGTGCCTTACCCAGCCTCTCCCCTTCACCATAACGGCGGGCGGTCCAGTAGCGCCCGCGAAACTTGGACTCTCTGCTCGCCTCCTCCGTGTATTCCGAGAGTTTCTCCCTAACTCGCGCTTGAGTCGCCCCATCCGGGCGCCTAGCCAGAGACTCCTCCAACAATTTAAGCTCATCCTCAAGAGTGGTCAGCTTATGTAATATGCTTTTTATTATTCCAGACCCTTTCGCTATACAAATCCCTCTCAGAGTTACCTTAAACGCCTCCCAGATAGTTTCTACAGTGTCTACCGTACCTTTATTACGTTCAAAGAAGCATAAAGTTTCCTCCCTGAGTTCCTCTTGAAAGACAGTATCTAGGAGCATAGTAGGTTGTAGTGCCATCGTGATCGCGGTGGGCCCAAATCTTCCGCACATAGGGTAAGCCATACTAGTGCGTGGTCCGAATAAGCCTAGCCAAATGTTTCACTCCAGATATCGCTGGGCACAGTCCCGGGGATAGAAAGATGTAATCTAACCGCGCCCAGGACGCGGCTTGTGCCGTAAAGTGTGTGCCCTCTCGCACTGTCGGGTGAAGGTGTCTCCAGGTATCTACCAGGTTGTACTCAATGAGTATGTTGTGTAGTTCAGAGCGTGCTTTTGTGTAATGGTGGGGGGAATGGTGTGATCTATCTACTGTAGGGTCACGCGTCACATTAAAATCCCCACCCCACATTATGGGAGCAGTCATGATGTCCACCACCGCGGCCCACAGCTCAGTAAAATAGTGAGGGTCGTCCACATTCGGACCGTAGCAACAAATTAACGTTATAGACTCATGCCCTAGCCGCCCCCACATCACACTGTATCTTCCTTGTGCATCGTGTTTCTCGCCTGCTAATACGAATGGTGTACCTTTTTTTATTAAAATCGCAGTGCCTCTTGCGTGCATCGAATATGAGGAGAATGATCTGTGCTCTGCCCACCTGCTAGAAAATGTGTTATTCGATTGTGGCTTAAAATGTGTTTCTTGCAGGAACGCAATGTGTATGCTATGCCTGTCCAGATATGACAGCACATGCCTGCGCTTACGCGGGTCCCCCAGTCCTCTCACGTTCCACGTGAGAATATTCAGATCACTAACTGCCATGAAATGCGCATATCGCAGTGGGCCGACCAGCCGGTGCCCCCGCTGCCATGGAACAATACTCTTCCATCCTGCAACCTAGATAACGGCATACCGCTGGCATGCAATGCTCAATTTCCCGCCAGCCTGACCTTGGGTCTGTACTGTTATTATGATGTGTAACTCTTCTATGTGTGGTCTCCAATTGCGCCTCCCTACTACTCACCTTCTCACAAGCCAACCCAATCTCCCCTCTCCTCCCACCTACGTCTTGGGCGGAAACAGTCCTGCCCGTTAACCTGTAATCAGCAATACACAATGCAATACTAGCTTTACCCCTCGTTTCCCCCCCCCCCCCCGATACTCCAACTGAAGCAACCCAAACTTGCCAGAACATTTTGCCCAACCCCCCCTTCTCACTTAACAACAACAGCGGTAACATCTCGCTGACATTTTCAAATAGTGGGGAATACCCGTTGGGGGACATTCTAGCTGGTCACACAGCCACTTCCCCACCTCAAGCCCTACTACCTGTTTGACCTCTGGGCTTAATCCGAGGAGGGGAGGTGGGGCCTGGCATACATTACCACCGGAACACTCGTTAACATCTTGGCCCTTCATTCAGCAAGTGTCTCCCGTTCCGTTACTGTGCTGCATACCACCAATTTCGTATGTCGTAGTTCATTTAATCAAAACCTGGTCTGTAGTGTGTGCATTTCAGGATTCCTTGTCCAACTCTTGTGCGTTGTCTTGGTTCGCGGCACCATGTCCACTGGGGCCACACTGTGGTCGCTTCAGTGATTGCAAATAGTCCTCCACTTGCTGTGGGTTCGTAAAGAAGCGTTGCTTTCCTTGATGTGTCACTCTGAGCCGAGCAGGATACAGTAATGCATAGTCAGTTTGTGCTGTGCGAAGTTTCTTTTTCACGTCAATGAACTTGCGCCTTTCCTCCTGCACTATTGGAGTGAAGTCCGGGTATATTGAGAAGGACATTCCTTCGTGTGTCAGAGTTTGTTTGGTACGACCTGCCCGCTGAGCCGCATCTCGATCCCGGTAATTTAATAATCGCGCTATGATAGGCCGTGGTGGATTCCCGGGTGTTGGCCGCGGCCCGAGAGACCGGTGGGCTCGTTCAACGATAAACTGCGAGGAAAAGGCGTCAGTCCCAATAGTGGCTAAGAGCAGTTTTTCTATATAGTCCTCCATGCGCCCAGTATTTGTGGATTCCGGCACACCTGTTACGCGAATATTATTGCGTCTACTTCGGGCTTCTAAATCCTCGTTCTTCGCTGCGATTACCCGTAGTAGCTTATCCATTCTTGCGAGTTGCGCCGTGTGACTAGCGGTGGTGTCGTCGTTTTCCGATATGCGCCTCTCCGTTTCCGTAATTCTTTCTTCATGCACGTCCATTTTGTGCACAATTGCGTCCATTCCCGAGGACATCTTATCCACTTTGTCAACCACCGTCGCAAATCCCTGTCTTATTTCCTGTAATATCTGTTGTACATCTATGTCCTTGGTTGCCGTCGCGCTGCTCGCCACATTCGTCCTGCTCGATTCCCCATCCTCCGAGTTAGGCTTCGACCCTTTTTTCGCTGCGTCGAAGTTGATCTTCGGCTGATGGGTGTCCGGCTTCCCCATAGCTCCACCAGGTCGGGGCACCTCCATCCAATGGCTGCCTCGCTCCGCCTGCTGTCCCCCGTAAGTCCGATGTCGCCCTCAGCTACTGTTTCTCACCGGCAACACCTTTACCGCCAGCCCGCAGGTATCTGGTGCACTGCTAATACGCTCCTCTCCGGCTTCGCCACGCCGCACCTTTATCGCCAGCCCGCAGGTATCTGGTGCACTGCTAATACGCTCCTCTCCGGCTTCGCCACGCCGCCAGTGCTCCACAGCCTGGAGTGTAGCAGTGGGCTCCCACATGCAGCAAGTCCAGCTCACCGATCTCCCATGCAGCCAACATTCTACAGGGCTCCGGTGCAGAGTGTGCCCGCCTGTCTCCGGTCTCTCAAGACCCTTTCTTTATACTGTGCCCTGTATCGCGGGCTTTATGGCCCCTTCAGCTCCCTGTTGGGCAAGGCTCTACTCTCAGTGCCAGAGTCTCACAGGGGTCCGTCCACCCATGTGGCGCCACATCACCCTCCACTCAGCACCCCGTCCTCACGAATGGGCTCAGCCTCCTAATGATGCCCCCGGCGCCGCCTCTGCCTGTCTCAGCTTGCCGCAGTGGGGTATTCTCTCCCCTCTTTTACACTCCAGCAGTGCCTTACTTGTGCGCTAGTGCGCCGCCCCTCAGTCCGCCATTTTCGCTGCACTCCGGCCTCGGCACTATCTCAGGGCCCGCAGCTGTCCAGCCGCAGCCCTGCTACACAGCACTCAGTTTTTCCGGGTCACGTACCAGGTTAGATGCTCTTTGGGACGGCGGTCTGCCTCGCACTCCGGGGGGGTCTTTCTTTTCGATAGCTGTTATCCGCTGCCGACCACGGGCCTCCGCCAGAAGATGCGGTCTGCACCCCTCGTGGGAAGCCTCGGTCTTTCCCAGCCGCAGGCGCCGGCCACACCATTCCGCAGTTCTCCAGCACCAGCCCCGGTGAATATATGTCGACACGGCAATGTGCAGGCAGTCGGCGGACAATTTTCTCCAAACTTGCAACCGAGCTGGGGGTCATGTCAGTCTATATTATAGTACAATCTCAGCCAGTTCACGAGCCGGTTAGGTAGAATTATGAGAGGATCAATGTTCCAGGCTACAGGAGCCTCACCTGCAGGCAGCCATTCTGTCGTGTCCCCTCTAGCGCCCCCCCCCCCCCTTTACAGTCAGAACTTGAACGCTTTGAAGCAGTAGCAGGTTTTAAACTTAACTTAGACAAATCATACATCCTCAACCTGACACAACCGCCAACGGAAGTCTGCAGACTCCAGTCTCTTACCCCGCTCCCTTGGGCCACTTCCTCTATACAATATTTGGGAGTCCAGCTAACGCCGAGGATAAGAGGGCTTTACGCTGCTAATTTCCCTCCCATTCTCACTCGCATCCAAACAGAACTCACGAAGTGGAAACCCCTCCTCTTATCGTGGCTAGGCCGGATACACGCAGTGAAAATGACACTCCTTCCTAAGCTCCTTTATCTCTTCCAGGCCCTACCCATAGAACTGGAGAGAGACATTTTCAGTGAGTTAAAGCTATGCTCCTACACTTCATTTGGCAGGGGGGACACGCTCGCTTCTCCTTCTCCCTACTACGTTGCTCTCGAACAGAGGGTGGAGTTGGGCTTCCGGATATCCAACTTTATTACAAAGCAGCACAGTTAGGAGTCCTGATTGAGTGGTCAAAATGGGAATCCGATAAGCACTGGTTACATATGGACCGTAGTCTGACGGGGAGGACTATATGGGACCTGGTTTGGCACCCTAAAAAAGGCAGACCCAAGAATACCTACATTGCCACTCCTACAAGCACTACCCTGAAAATTTGGGATACAGTCACAGGAGATGATAGGTGGACCTCTTTCCCCTTACCATTTACGCCACTCCATTTTAACCCTGTATCCCCCCGGGACTGCAAGAGGGACCTTTTTATGCCTAGAGGGAGGGAGGATGCCTTGCCCTGACTCATCTTTTTCACAATTTTGACCCTCTCACCTTTGACAACTGCCAGCAACACAGAGAGATACCGCTATACTCAGTTAATGCATTGGGCCCTTACACCTCGGGTGCAAGAGGGAGCCACCCGCCCCCTCACAAAGTTTAAATCCTTCCTCACCAAGACCACTTCCATGAAGGGGGCGATTTCATTCATATACAAATTTCTACTCCATACCACACTCTCTCCGCGACCACGTTACATGTCTGTGTGGGAAGGGATACTATATTGCGGTATTTCTGATGAAGAATGGGCACACTTGGAGGGCGTGACTAGCGGCCGAGAGTAATGGCCGCAGCCTGAGTGGGCTCCGATCGACCCGTGGCGGCAACTGCAGACGCAGCCCACAGATCCGGATAAATTAAGCAGTGACGGCTGGCTTCATTGCCCGACACCCCCTTGGGAGCTCCGGTGAGGTGATTGCGAGGCCAAGGCCCCGGGAAATGAAGACTACACCCCGGAGGACTCCGGGGCTGAACCCCGCAAGATGGCGGCTCCGGCGTGGGCTCTGAGTGATGGTGTGGCCGAATAAAAACGGGAACCCCCCCTCGCTTCCTGAGATTGTCAGTGCCTGTTGGCCCGGCTCGCTGAGCGTGGGCGAGCGACATCGGAGGGGGGGAGAGGACAAACCCTGCAGTGGACTGCCGAACACTTTGGCGGTGCGGAGGGGCCGCCCTTGGATCACTGCAAATTTAGTCCCCGGCTTCGAGGCCTGTTGTAGGACTGCGCTGCAGGTGGAGCCGACACTGGACTGCTGCGGACCCCTCCCCTCCCCCCTCCCGTTGCTTATTGATTCCTCTCCACCAGCTCGCTGGGCGCGGATGAGCGGCGCCGGAGGTGGAGAGAGGACTGATCACGCGGTGCCCTGCGGAGCATTTTCAAGGTACAGAGGGGCCGGCCTGGGATTATTGCTAACCTAGTCCCCGACTTTGAGGCCTGTTGTAGGCCAACGCTGCAGGTGGGACCGGGACTGGACTGCTGCGGGTCCCCTTCTGCCCGCCCCCACTGTTTACTGTTTTCCCTCCGCCTGGGTTGCTGGGCGCGGCAGTGCACCGTGCGGGGATCGAGGACGGCGGGCACCCCCTGCAGACATTATATCTGTCCGACCACACAGTTGGGGGCAGTGTTGTTGGAGGCCTGGCTTGCGGCCTGGTGCTGCTCTGTGTTCTACTGCGGGACTCTTGGGAGTGTGCCGATCGTGGTGGGGGGGCCGCTTTGGGGGCGCCCTGGTGTGGATAGCGGTGTAGGGGAGTGCCCTTTCCCCCCTGCGCCACCCCCCCTTCTCGGTGTGGCCTTGTGGAGCTTGGGGCGGCCTGCTGATCCCACAGGCTGCCGCCAGGGTGCTGCCCAGCCCTGTTGGTATGATTGCCTCATTTACTCATTACCGCAGCATTGGTGAAACCAGCAGGCTATCTATGCTTTTGTGGCACAAATTGGAAACAAGTTTGGGGGGGGCTGCACCACGATATAGCGCCGAGGGGAAGTTTGATGTCGGCGCTTTCCTCGCCCCCCCACGGTGGAATTGCTTGCAGAGGGGGGATCTTAACATTTTCTGGTGATGGCAGCACTCTCTGAAGGTGCCCCTACACGTCTTTGTCAGTGACGATGTGTTGACCGGTCACCGGAGTACGGTTGGCGGCCTGCTCTGCAATGTCAGTGTGGACGGATCGCGACGCACGCCGCCAGATATTGTTGGCGCATCCCCAAACACTGTTGGCTGCTGATAGACACGTTCAAGCTCTGGAGTGCCGCGTGCTGCCCGGAGTGCGCGATGTGGCTTGATAGACCTGTGGGATATCAGAGCGGGCCAGGCTGTTGTTGAAGCATGTGCCCCTAGCAAACTTTCTATGCCAACGAAGAAGATGGCTATGGGGGAGAGGGGTTCCAGGACTACCCATCAGGCACAGCTGACTAAATTCGCCTGGAACAAAGGAGGTGAAAAAGGCGACTCGCCAAAGACTGCCAAAGAGAGCGGGTAAGCGTCTTCCACTCCGAACAAGGAACCAACACTTTACGACGTAATGGCGGCCATTGTAGGCATGCGCACGTCAATGGACTCTGTCACAACTGAGGTCTCCTTGCTTCGCGCAGACTTTAAACAAATGAACGAAAAAGTGAAGGAGCTGAAGGTAGTAACAGCAGCGCTGCAGGAAGATACCTCTGAATTGCAACGCCAGGTGTCCGACTTGGAAAAGAAACAGACTCGAATGGGGCAGCAACTGGATGACTATGAAGGGAGGGCCCGTCGGAACAACATACGAATCCTTGGGGTTCCGGAAAAAACGGAAGGGCCCACGGTGGACCTCTTTGTGGAGGAACTGGTCACGAAGCATTTGAAACCCAAGGCGCTTTCCAATTACTTCTCCATTGAACGAGCCCATAGAGTACCGGGCGGTCGCCCCAAGCCTGGGGCTCCGCCTAGACCCTTGATTGCGAGAGTTTTTAATTTATTTCCGAGATAGGGACAACATTTTGCAAGCATCCAGAGCAGGTCCCCCGCTAAAGATTGACAACTTCGAGGTCTCCTTCTTCCCGGACTTCACGGCGCGGGTCCAGGCACAGAGACGCAGCTTTCAGGCCGTGAAGCACGAACTCCGCAGCAGGGAAATCAAATATGCCATGCTCTTTCCGGCCAAATTGAGAGTGGAATGGGACGGTAAACCGTGGTTTTTTGACTCCCCAGATGCAACTTGGGAGTGGCTGGAGGGATGGACGAAGGTCGGAGACGCGAGAGGTGCCCGCCGCAACAAGGCGGATCGAAGGAGTGATGGGGAGCCAGACACTTCTTCAACGATGGCCGGAATGGCAGCCAGTGGACTGGACATACAGGACTGAGTGACATTTGGCACTGCCTACGGGGTCGGCTCCGGGTAATAATCACAAGTAACGGGTGGGGGCTGTGTGCTGGGGGGGCAGGAATTGTTTGGGGGGGTGGACTTTGGGGGATGCCTGGGCTCTAGGCTCCAGCTGTGTAACAGGTCTAGGGTACAATTTTTTACAGACATGTTATGATACTTTTCGAAGGGTTGCGTCTTCAAAGATTAAGAGATGTTTCATTTAAGACAATGCGATGCCACGGGTCGGGAGGGGTCACTTCACGTCCGCAAGTTTAGCATGGGTAGGGAACGTACAGGCACTCTGCCGTGTTGGGGGGGTGGGCAGTTTGAGGTCCACTGGCAGGGGAGAAGGGAGGGGGGAGGGGAGTTGGAGGGGGAATTCTGAGGCAAGAGACATTGAAGATACTGATTGCTATGATATTGTGCAGACAGTGGTGGAGGGGGGGCGGGTTTGATTTTGTTAGTGGTTTTGGGCTACATTTCAAGGTTTTAGATGTTCAGAGGCATGGGACAGTGCTGGGCTTTCGAGGATGTTTTGATTGTAATGGCAGACGAGGAATTGGATGATACAATAATAGACGTTCGCGCCCCGCCCATGGCCCTGATGTCCCCTATGACCTTGATTACTTGGAATGTGCATGGTTTGGGGGATAAAATCAAGAGGGGATTGGTATTGCAGTATGTACGCGGGGCAGCCCCGGCATTGGTGCTTCTTCAGGAGACGCATTTGGTGGGGTTGACGTATTTGGTGGGGTCGACGTGCAAGGCTCTAGACCGATGGGGGTATGCGATGGCAGTGCACTCTGAATTCTATACTGGCTCTAGAGGGGTAGGCATACTGGTTCGGAAGCGCTTTCCTTTGATAGTACAACAGGTTTGGAAGGACACGCACGGGCAGTTTGCAGCCATCTCATGCTTGTGGGAGGGGAAGAGATTCAATGTGGTGTCCGTTTACGTTCCGCCTGCCCTGCATGCTGTTGCACTTCCCGCCCTTAGCGCTTTTTTGTTACAGTTGCCTGAGGGTGAGCTCATAATAGGGGGCAATTTTAATGCGGTTGTTAACGATTGACTTAACCGTTATCCCGATAGGATGTCGGGGTCGAATAAGTCCCGACTGGCTGGCTTGGTGGAGGCCCTCGGCCTCACGGACGGGTGGAGGTTTAAGCATCCCTTCTATTCGGGGGTGCATAACAGTCTCTGGCGCATTGATTACTTCTTCCTCCCTACAGTTAGTTTACCCCATTTAACGGAGGCAATAATAGGCCCGAGAGGTATCTCGGACCACTCTCCGGTCTCCATGGTATATTCTTCCTATGTGCAAGTCCGGAGGCGCATTTTCCCGATCTCCCCTGCCTATTTGCAGATTCCAAAAATTAGAAAGGAATTGATTGCGGTTACGAAATGGTACTTCCAAGAAAATACAGATTCCGTTGGCTCGCCAGGAGTCTTGTGGGAAGCATACAAAACGGTGCTTAGAGGCCAGGAGATAGCTTCAATAACGAGCCATAAGTGAACTGTACACGAGGACCTCCGGGTGCTCGAGGATGACCTACGCGAGTTACAGTCCCAACACGATCAGAATCCTACTGAGGAGACCGCGCACCAGTTGCACCTCAAACAGGCTGAATTTACTGAATTCCAGCAGGTTCAGGTTAGACAGCGGCTTCTGCGCACACAGCACACTATCTATGAGGTGGGAGATAAGGCAGGCAGACTCTTGGCATGGTTGGATAAGAAGGACAAGGCTCAAAAGACGATAGCACAGCTTCGCGACGCCGATGGTAGGTTGGTCACCACCCCAACTGACATAGTCGACACTTTAGCAAACTATTTTGAGGCAGTTTACACCCCCACTGCCCAGATGTCATCTCAAGAGACGCAGACTTATATCAAAGATATCCGAATGCCCTCCCTCACAGACTCTGACGCCGCGCTGTTGGTGTACTCCCTACAGTCGGGTAAAGCCTTAGGGCCGAACGGAGTCACTATAGAACTCTATAAGGGCGTCTCTGACCTCACGGCTCTACATCTATTGCGCATGTTTGAGGATAGCCTGGCTCAGGGGGAATTGTCTAGGGATCAGCGGACAGCCACGATAATAGCCATACCAAAACCTGGCAAGCCCCCAGATGAATGTACGTCATATCGCCCGATTTCATTGTTAAATTTGGAGGCGTAAATACTGGCCAAAATGATAGCTGCTCGACTAACCCCGCACTTGGAGATGCTTACCCACCTGGACCAATCCGGGTTTATGCCAAACAGGAACACTGCTCTCAATTTGCGACGGGTCCACACAGTAATGGCGCAAATACCCAGTCTCTCGGTGCCAGCGGTGATTCTCTCATTAGATGCCCGAATGGCCTTCGACATGGTCGAATGGCCTTATCTTTTTGCGGTTCTTCGACACCTTGGCGTTGGCCCCAAACTTTGTGACTGGGTGCGGTTATTGTATACAAAACCCCTCGCACACGTTGTAGCTAATGGCCATATCTCCAGGAACTTTCGACTTAGCCGTGGCACGCGTCCGGGATGCCCCTTGACGCCCCTGCTGTTCGCACTGATCTTGGAGCCTCTGGCGGCGTGGATAAGGTGGGACCCCATGATAAAAGGTCTTAACTGGACTGAGTCCTGGGAGGACCGCATATCCTTATACGCTAATGATATTCTTCTTTACCTGACCCTTCCCCGACGGTCGATTATAATTCTTCTTAACATTTGTGAAATTTTTGGAAGGGCCTCGGGATACACAATTAACTGGTCCAAGTCGGTCCTGTACGTCCTTAAGGGACCCCCCTCGTAACTCCCAGATGATTGTCCACTGGTGATCACTGATGGGCCCTTTGAATATCTAGGGGTGTGGGTGATGCCGGATCGAGAGGCCTTCTTTCACCACAATTTGTCACCTCCACTTGAGCAGTTCCGCACGGATGTGAAACACTGGCGCACCCTGTCTCTGTCCCTATTAGGAAAAGCGGCGTTGTTTAAAATGATGACTTTACCACGGTTATTGTACATCCTTGAAAATACTCCGTTTCTTGTGCCGCAAAAATATTTTACGTCTATAAATGCACGGGTTTCCGGTTTCCTCTGGGGGGACAAACCAGCGTGCATTTCCCGGCAAAAGTTGGTTAGGGGTTGGTTTGATGGTGGCATAGAACTTCCAGATATTCAATTGTACTATTGGACAGCCCAGTTAAAGTTCATAAACCACTGGCTCCACGCTCCACAGACCGAGCCAGCGTACAAAGCGGATAGGTATGACTTAGGGGGTGGGGGTGTGATGGCTGCGCTCTATGACCCCAGAAGTGCGGCGGTCCTGCTGGCCCCCACGGCGCATACTTTGAGGTTATGGTACCTGGCCTCTGCTCGCCTTAAATGCAAAGATAAGATCACGCAGATGACGCTGCTATGGTCGTCACGACGCCTCGGCCGGCTTTGCAACAGTAGGGGATTTGAGGCCTGGGACCTGATAGGCATCTCGACGGTTGGAGACCTTTGGAGGCGGGGTGCCGTCCGTACCTTTGACCAGCTGGTGGATCAGTTTGATCTGGGGCAGACGGAGCGTTTCCGGTACCTGCAAGTTAGCCACGCTCTCAAGTCCGTGATCCCAATGGATGGTGAGCTACCTGAATCCACTCCCTTAGAGGATAGACTGCTTACGTAGCATATGCTCAAGAAGGCGACCTCTCTGGTTTACCGTAAGCTGGTCAACAATTTGCCAGATCCCACTGAGAGAATTAAAGTAGCCTGGACTGCGGAGATAGGCGACTTTGATGAGTCAGATTGGCAGGCCGGCCTGTCCTCTCCCCGAGAGGTTGCAGTGTCATCGCGGCTCCGGCTGATACAGCTGAAAGTTCTGCATCGGGTGTGTTATACTAGGGTCACACTACACAGGATAGGAAGAATTGCGCATCAGTACTGTTGAGGAGCTGTGGGGAGGAAGGGACCTTTTTCCATACCATTGGGACTGCTCTCCGATTGCCTGTTTCTGGTCCAAGGTTATGCAAACTATATCACAAGTTGTCGGGGTCTCCTTGGTCCCTGAACCACGTTGCTGTTTGCTGACCATTTGGGAGCCTAATGATCTTAGTCACCACCTACAGGACTGGGCCACGCTAGGCATCATGTATGCTAAACGTAATGTGGCTAAATCCTGGGGATCACCTTTGATTCCGACGCTAAGGGAATGGTGTGCTGATCTAGGCTCAGCGATGATGGCCGAAAAGGCGGTGTATCTGAATCGTAAATGTCCGATGAAGTGGGCTAAGATTTGGGGAGCGTGGAATGAATATAGAGGGTTCATTTGGAAAATCCACAGACGGACAGCGATACTGATTCTGAATAGTGGGAGAGGGGGAGGAAGGGCCATGGGAGAGGGGTGGAGGGATTAATACACTGTACTGATATTTCCTTTTTGTAATGCCCTAATGTACCGAATTTGATTTACCTTTCTGTTTTGTCCTATTAATGTATGCACTTACTTCTTCTGCGAATGCCCAATGTTTATTTTTATATCAATAAAAATGTTTTTAAAAAAACAAGAATGGGCACACTTGTGAACCAACATCACGAGATTCAACCACTCCGCAGAGCTTAAGGAAGCCCACCTTAAGTCTATGATGGACTGGTATCTTCACCCATCCAAGCTTAGGCAGATCTTTACCACCACTTCCGAAAGATGTTAGAGAGGGTGTGGGCTCCTGGGGGACTTTTAAAACATATGGTGGGATTGTCCGACTAGCCGCCCCTTTTGGGAAGAAATACTTGCACATATTAAAGACATGTTAGGATACCCCATCCCGACTACCATGGCGGGGGTCCATCTGGGGCTTCGCGAGCCTTCCCTAGAGCAACAGACCAGAGCAGACAAGATGATAATGTGGCTCTGTATAGGTGTCCTGCCCCCCTCGTTGCTCGTGCTTGTTGTCCTGCCCCCTCGTTGCTTGTGCTTGCTGTCTTGCCCCCTCGTTGCTTGTGCTTGCTGTCCTGCCCCCTCGTTGCTTGCGCTTGCTCTCCTGTCCCCCCTCGTTGCTTTGGCTTGCTGTCCTGCCCCCCCTCGTTGCTCATGCTTGCTGTCCTCCCCCCTCGTTGCTTGTGCTTGCTGTCCTGCCCCCTCGTTGCTTGTGCTTGCTCCCCTGCCACCGTTGCTCGAGCTTGCTATCCTGCCCCCCCTCGTTGCTTGTGGTTGCTGTCCTGCCCCCTCGTTGCTTGTGCTTGCTCCCCTGCCCCCCCTTTTTGCTTGTGCTTGCTGTCCTGCCCCCTCGTTGCTTGTGCTTGCTGTCCTGCCCACCCTCGTTGCTGGTGCTTGCTGTCCTGCCCCCCTTGCTTGTGCTTGCTGTCTTGCCCCCTTGTTGCTTGTGCTTGCTGTCCTACCCCCTAGTTGCTTGTGCTTGCTATCCTACCCCCTCGTTGCTTGTGCTTGCTATCCTACCCCCTCGTTGCGTGTGCTTGCTGTCCTGGCACCCCTTGTTGCTCTGGCTTGCTGTCCTGCCACCCTCATTGCTCGTGCTTGCTGTCTTGCCCCCTCGTTGCTCGTGCATGCTGTCCTGCCCCCCTCGTTGCTTGTGCTTGCTGTCCTGCCCATGCATGCTGTCCTGCCCCCCTCGTTGCTTGTGCTTGCTGTCCTGCCCACCTCGTTGCTTGTGCTTGCTGTCCTGCCCCCCTCGTTGCTCGTGCTTGCTCTCCTGCCCCCCTAGTTGCTTGTGCTTGCTCTCCTGCGCCCCCTCGTTGCTCGTGCTTGCTGTCCTGCCCCCCGTTGCTTGTGCTTGCTGTCCTGCCCCCCTTGTTGCTTGTGCTTGCTCTCCTGCCCCCCTCGTTGCTTGTGCTTGCTGTCCTACCCCCCTCATTGCTCCTGCTTGCTGCCCTCCCCCCTCGTTGCTTGTGCTTGCTGTCCTGCCCCTTCGTTGCTCGTGCTTGCTCTCCTGCCCCCCCTTGTTGCTTGTGCTTGCAATCCTGCCCCCCTCGTTGCTTGTGCTTGCTGTCCTGCCCCCGTTGCTCGTGCTTGCTGTCCTCCCCCCTCGTTGCTTGTGCTTGCTGTCCTGCCCCTTCGTTGCTTGTGCTTGCTCCCTGCCCCCGTTGCTCGTGCTTGCTGTCCTGCCCCCCCTCGTTGCTTGTGCTTGCTGTCCTGCCCCCTCGTTGCTTGTGCTTGCTGTCCTGCCCCCCTCGTTGCTTGTGCTTGCTGTCCTGCCCCAACCTTGTTGCTTGTGCTTGCTGTCCTGCTTCCCCCTCGTTGCTTGTGCTTGCTGTCCTGCCCCCCTTGTTGCTTGTGCTTGCTGTCCTACCGCCCTCGTTGCTTGTGCTTGCTGTCCTGCCCCCCTCGTTGTTTGTGCTTGCTGTCCTGCCCCCCCTCGTTGCTTGTGCTTGCTGTCCTACCCCCTTGTTGCTCGTGCTTGCTCTCCTGTCCCCCCTCGTTGCTTGTGCTTGCTGTCCTGCCCCCCTCGTTGCTCATGCTTGCTGTCCTCCCCCTCGTTGTTTGTGCTTGCTGTCCTGCCCCTCGTTGCTTGTGCTTGCTCCCCTGCCCCGTTGCTCAAGCTTGCTGTCCTGCCCCCCCTCGTTGCTTGTGCTTGCTGTCCTGCACCCTCGTTGCTTGTGCTTGCTCCCCTGCCCCCCTTGTTGCTTGTGCTTGCTGTCCTGCCCCCCTTGCTTGTGCTTGCTGTCTTGCCCCCTTGTTGCTTGTGCTTGCTGTCCTACCCCCTTGCTGCTTGTGCTTGCTGTCCTACCCCCTCGTTGCTTGTGCTTGCTGTCCTGCCACTCCTCGTTGCTCGTGCTTGCTGTCTAGCCCCCTCGTTGCTTGTGCTTGCTGTCCTGCCCCCTCGTTGCTCGTGCTTGCTCTCCTGCCCCCCCCTTGTTGCTTGTGCTTGCTGTTCTGCCCCCCCTCGTAGCTTGTGCTTGCTGTCCTGCCCCCCTCGTTGCTCGTGCTTGTTCTCCTGCCCCCCCTCGTTGATTGTGCTTGCTCTCCTGCGCCCCCTCGTTGCTTGTGCTTGATGTCCTGCCCCCCTCATTGCTTGTGCTTGCTGTCCTGCCCCCTCGTTGCTCGTACTTGCTGTCCTGCCCCGTCGCTTGTGCTTGCTGTCCTGCCCCCCTCATTGCTTGTGCTTGCTCTCCTGCCCCCCCTCGTTGCTTGTGCTTGCTGTCCTACCCCCCTCATTGCTCCTGCTTGCTGCCCTCCCCCCTCGTTGCTTGTGCTTGCTGTCCTGCCCCTTCATTGCTCGTACTTGCTCTCCTGCCCCCCTTGTTGCTTGTGCTTGCTGTCCTGCCCCCTTGTTGCTTGTGCTTGCAGTCCTGCCCCCCCTCGTTGCTTGTGCTTGCTTTGCTGCCCCCCGTTGCTCGTGCTTGCTGTCCTGCCCCCTCGTTGCTTGTGCTTGCTGTCCTGCCCCCTCGTTGCTTGTGCTTGCTCCCTGCCCCCTTTACTCGTGCTTGCTGTTCTGCCCCCCTCGTTGCTTGTGCTTGCTCCCCTGTCCCCTTGTTGCTTGTGCTTGCTCCCCTGCCCCCCCGAGTTGCTTGTGCTTGCTGTCCTGCCCCCCTCGTTGCTTGTGCTTGCTGTCCTGCCCCACCCTCATTGCTTGTGCTTGCTGTCCTGCTCCCCCCTCGTTGCTTGTGCTTGCTGTCCTACCCCCCCTCGTTGCTGGTGCTTGCTGTCCTGCCCCCCCTTGTTGTTTTGTGCTTGCTGTCCTGCCCCCCTCGTTGCTTTTGCTGGCTGTCCTGCCCCCCCTCGTTGCTTGTGCTTGCTGTCCTGCCCCCCTCGTTGCTTGTGCTTGCTCTCCTGCTCCCCCTCGTTGCTTGTTCTTGCTGTCCTGCCCCCCTCGTTGCCTGTGCTTGCTGTTCTCCCTCGTTGCTTGTGCTTGCTGTCCTGCCCCCCCTCGTTGCTCGTGCTTGCTGTCCTGCCCCCCTCGTTGCTCGTGCTTGCTGTCCTCCCCCCTCGTTGCTCGTGCTTGCTCTCCTGCCCCCTCGTTGCTCGTGCTTGCTCTCCTGCCCCCCCTCGTTGCTTGTGCTTGCTGTCCTGCCCCCTCGTTGCTCGTGCTTGCTGTCCTGCCCCCCCCTGTTGCGTTTGCTTGCTGTCCTGACCACTCGTTCCTTGTGCTTGCTCCCCTGCCCCCCTTGTTGCTTGTGCTTGCTGTCCTGCCCCCTCGTTGCTCGTGCTTGCTGTCCTGCCCCCCTCGTTGCTTGTGCTTGCTGTCCTGCCCCCTCGTTGCTTGTGCTTGCTCCCCTGGACCCCCTCGTTGCTTGTGCTTGCTGTCCTGAACCCCCTCGTTGCTTGTGCTTCTTGCTGTCCTGCCCCCCCTCGTTGCTTGTGCTTGCTCTCCTGCCCCCTCGTTGCTTGTGCTTGCTCCCCTTCCCCCTTGTTGCTTGTGCTTGCTCCCCTGCCCCCTTGTTGGTTGTGCTTGCTCTCCTGCCCCCCTTGCTGGTTGTGCTTGCTCTCCTGCCCCCCCTCGTTGCTTGTGCTTGCTGTCCTGCCCCCTCGTGCTTGCTGTCCTGCCCCCTAGTTGCTTGTGCTTGCTGTCCTGCCCCCTCGTTGCTTGTGCTTGCTCTCCTGCCCCCCTCGCTGGTTGTGCTTGCTCTCCTGCCCCCCCCCTCGCTGGTTGTGCTTGCTCTCCTGCCACCCCCTCGTTGCTTGTGCTTGCTGTCCTGCCCCCTTGTGCTTGCTGTCCTGCCCCCTCGTTGCTTGTGATTGCTGTCCTGCCTCCTCGTTGCTCGTGCTTGCTCTCCTGCCCCCCCTCGTTGCTTGTGCTTGCTGTCCTGCCCCCTCATTGCTCGTGCTTGCTCTCCTGCCCCCCCCTCGTTGCGTTTGCTTGCTGTCCTGACCACTCGTTCCTTGTGCTTGCTCCCCTGCCCCCTCGTTCCTTGTGCTTGCTCCCCAGCCCCCCTCGTTGCTTGTGCTTGCTGTCCTGCCCCCTCGTTGCTCGTGCTTGCTGTCCTGCCCCCCTCGTTGCTTGTGCTTGCTGTCCTGCCCCCTCGTTGCTTGTGCTTGCTCCCCTGGCCCCCCCTTGCTCGTGCTTGCTGTCCTCCCCCCTCGTTGCTCGTGCTTGCTGTTCTCCCCCCTCGTTGCTTGTGCTTGCTGTCCTGCCCCCCCTCGTTGCTCACGCTTGCTGTCCTCCACCCCTCGTTGCTTGTGCTTGCTGTCCTGCCCCCTTGTTGCTCGTGCTTGCTCTCCTGCCCCCCCTCGTTGCTTGTGCTTGCTGTCCTGTACCCTCGATGCTCGTGCTTGCTGTCCTGCCCCCCTCGTTGCTTGTGCTTGCTGTCCTGACCACTCGTTCCTTGTGCTTGCTTCCCTGACCCCCTCGTTGCTTGTGCTTGCTGTCCTGCCCCCTTGTTGCTCGTGCTTGCTGTCCTGCCCCCCTCGTTGCTTGTGCTTGCTATCCTGACCCCTCGTTGCTTGTGCTTGCTTCCCTGGCCCCCCGTTGCTCGTGCTTGCTGTCCTGCCCCCTCGTTGCTTGTGCTTGCTGTCCTGCCCTCCGTTTCTCGTGCTTGCTGTCCTGCCCCCCCTCGTTGCTTGTGCTTGCTGTCCTGCCCCCTCGTTGCTAGTGCTTGCTCTCCTGCCCCCCCTCGTTGCTTGTGCTTGGTGTCCTGCCCCCCTTGTTGCTTGTGCTTGCTGTCCTCCCCCCCTCGTTACTTGTGCTTGCTGTCCTACCCCCTCGTTGCTTGTGCTTGCTCCCCTGCCCCCCGTTGCTCGTGCTTGCTATCCTGCTCCCCCTCGTTGCTTGTGCTTGCTGTCCTGCCCCCTCGTTGCTTGTGCTTGCTGTTCTGCCCCCCCTCGTAGCTTGTGCTTGCTGTCCTGCCCCCCTCGTTGCTCGTGCTTGTTCTCCTGCCCCCCTCATTGCTTGTGCTTGCTGTCCTGCCCCCTCGTTGCTCGTGCTTGCTGTCCTGCCCCGTCGCTTGTGCTTGCTGTCCTGCCCCCCTCATTGCTTGTGCTTGCTCTCCTGCCCCCCTCGTTGCTTGTGCTTGCTGTCATACCCCCTCATTGCTCCTGCTTGCTGCCCTCCCCCCTCGTTGCTTGTGCTTGCTGTCCTGCCCCTTCGTTGCTCGTACTTGCTCTCCTGCCCCCCTTGTTGCTTGTGCTTGCTGTCCTGCCCCCTTGTTGCTTGTGCTTGCAGTCCTGCCCCCCCTCGTTGCTTGTGCTTGCTGTCCTGCCCCCCGTTGCTCGTGCTTGCTGTCCTGCCCCCTCGTTGCTTGTGCTTGCTCCCCTCCCCCCCTTGTTGCTTGTGCTTGCTCCCCTGCCCCCCCTCATTGCTTGTGCTTGCTGTCCTGTCCCCCTAGTTGCTTGTGCTTGCTGTCCTGCCCCACCCTCATTGCTTGTGCTTGCTGTCCTGCTCCCCCCTCGTTGCTTGTGCTTGCTGACCTTCCCCCTTGTTGCTTGTGCTTGCTCCCCTGCCCCCTTGTTGGTTGTGCTTGCTCTCCTGCCCCCCTTGCTGGTTGTGCTTGCTCTCCTGCCCCCCCTCGTTGCTTGTGCTTGCTGTCCTGCCCCCTCGTGCTTGCTGTCCTGCCCCCTAGTTGCTTATGCTTGCTGTCCTACCCCCCCCTCGTTGCTGGTGCTTGCTGTCCTGCCCCCCTTGTTGTTTTGTGCTTGCTGTCCTGCCCCCCTCGTTGCTTTTGCTTGCTATCCTGCCCCCCCGTTGCTCGTGCTTGCTGGCTGTCCTGCCCCCCCCTCGTTGCTTGTGCTTGCTGTTCTCCTCCCTCGTTGCTTGTGCTTGCTGTCCTGCCCCCCCTCGTTGCTCGTTCTTGCTGTCCTCCCCCCTCGTTGCTTGTGTTGCTGTCCTGCCCCCTCGTTGCTCGTGCTTGCTCTCCTGCCCCCCCTCGTTGCTTGTGCTTGCTGTCCTGCCCCCTCGTTGCTCGTGCTTGCTGTCCTGCCCCCCCTCGTTGCATTTGCTTGCTGTCCTGACCACTCGTTCCTTGTGCTTGCTCCCCTGCCCCCCTTGTTGCTTGTGCTTGCTGTCCTGCCCCCTCGTTGCTCGTGCTTGCTGTCCTGCCCCCCTCGTTGCTTGTGCTTGCTGTCCTGCCCCCTCGTTGCTTGTGCTTGCTCCCCTGGCCCCCCGTTGCTTGTTCTTGCTGTCCTGCCCCCTCATTGCTTGTGCTTGCTGTCCTGCCCTCAGTTGCTCGTGCTTGCTGTCCTGCCCCCTCTCGTTGCTTGTGCTTGCTGTCCTGCCCCCTCGTTGCTAGTGCTTGCCCTCCTGCCCCCCCTCGTTGCTTGTGCTTGCTGTCCTGCCCCCCCTTGTTGCTTGTGCTTGCTGTCTTGCCTCCCTTGTTGCTTGTGCTTGCGTTTCTGCCCCCCTCATTGCTTGTGCTTGCTGTCCTGCCCCAACTCATTGATCGTGCTTGCTGTCCTCCCCCCCTCGTTACTTGTGCTTGCTGTCCTACCCCCTCGTTGCTCATGCTAGCTGTCCTGCCACCTCGTTGCTTGTACTTGCTCCCCTGCCCCGTTGCTCGTGCTTGCTGTCCTGCCCCCCTCGTTGCTTGTGCTTGCTGTCCTGCCCCCTCGTTGCTCGTGCTTGCTGTCCTGCCCCCCCTCGTTGCTTGTGCTTGCTGTCCTGAATCCCCTCGTTGCTTGTGCTTCTTGGTGTCCTGCCCCCCCTCGTTGCTTGTGCTTGCTCTCCTGCCCCCTCGTTGCATGTGCTTGCTCCCCTTCCCCCTTGTTGCTTGTGCTTGCTCCCCTGCCCCCTTGTTGGTTGTGCTTGCTCTCCTGCCCCCCTTGCTGGTTGTGCTTGCTCTCCTGCCCCCCCTCGTTGCTTGTGCTTGCTGTCCTGCCCCCTCGTGCTTGCTGTCCTGCCCCCTAGTTGCTTGTGCTTGCTGTCCTGCCCCCCCTCGTTGCTCATGCTTGCTGTCCTCCCCCCTCTGTGCTTGTGCTTGCTGTCCTGCCCCCTTGTTGCTCCTGCTTGCTCTCCTGCCCCCCCTCGTTGCTTGTGCTTGCTGTCCTGTACCCTCGTTGCTCGTGCTTGCTGTCCTGCCCCCTCGTTGCTTGTGCTTGCTGTCCTGCCCCCCCTCGTTGCGTTTGCCTGCTGTCCTGACCACCCGTTCCTTGTGCTTGCTCTCCTGACCCCCTCGTTGCTTGTGCTTGCTGTCCTGCCCCCTTGTTGCTCGTGCTTGCTGTCCTGCCCCCCTCGTTGCTTGTGCTTGCTATCCTGCCCCCTCGTTGCTTGTGCTTGCTCCCCTGGCCCCCCGTTGCTCGTGCTTGCTGTCCTGCCCCCTCGTTGCTTGTGCTTGCTGTCCTGCCCTCCGTTGCTCGTGCTTGCTGTCCTGACCCCCCTCGTTGCTTGTGCTTGCTGTCCTGCCCCCTCGTTGCTAGTGCTTGCTGTCCTGCCCCCCCCCTCGTTGCTTGTGCTTGCTGTCCTGCCCCCCCTTGTTGCTTGTGCTTGCTGTCCTCCCCCCCTCGTTACTTGTGCTTGCTGTCCTACCCCCTCGTTGCTTGTGCTTGCTCCCCTGCCCCCCGTTGCTCGCGCTTGCTATCCTGCTCCCCCTCGTTGCTTGTGCTTGCTGTCCTGCCCCCTCGTTGCTTGTGCTTGCTCATCTGCCCCCCCTCGTTGCTTGTGCTTGCTGTCCTGCCCCCCGCGTTGCTCATGCTAGCTGTCCTGCCACCTCGTTGCTTGTACTTGCTCCCCTGCCCCATTGCTCGTGCTTGCTGTCCTACCCCCTTGTTGCTTGTGCTTGCTGTCCTGAACCCCCTCGTTGCTTGTGCTTCTTGCTGTCCTGCCCCCCCTCGTTGCTTGTGCTTGCTCTCCTGCCCCCTCGTTGCTTGTGCTTGCTCCCCTTCCCCCTTGTTGCTTGTGCTTGCTCCCCTGCTCCCTTGTTGGTTGTGCTTGCTCTCCTGCCCCCCCTTGCTGGTTGTGCTTGCTCTCCTGCCCCCCCTCGTGCTTGTGCTTGCTGTCCTGCCCCCTCGTGCTTGCTGTCCTGCCCCCTTGTTGCTTGTGCTTGCTGTCCTGCCCCCTCGTTGCTTGTGCTTGCTCTCCTGCCCCCCTCGCTGGTTGTGCTTGCTCTCCTGCCCCCCCCCTCGCTGGTTGTGCTTGCTCTCCTGCCACCCCCTCGTTGCTTGTGCTTGCTGTCCTGCCCCCTTGTGCTTGCTGTCCTGCCCCCTCGTTGCTTGCGATTGCTTCCTTGCCCCCTCGTTGCTTGTGCTTGCTGTCCTGCCCCCTCGTTGCTTGTGCTTGCTGTCCTGCCCCCCTCGTTGCTTGTGCTTGCTCTCCTGCCCCCCCTTGTTGCTTGTGCTTGCTGTCCTGCCCCCTCGTTGCTTGTGCTTGCTGTCCTGTCCCCTCGTTCGTTGTGCTTGCTCTCCTGCCCTGCTATTGGCATTGTAAATGACAATGCCATTTATTTATGTTTGAAAAAAAACCATAAATAAAAATAATGTCATGAGCAATGGAATAGCTCTAACTTTAAGAATGCTGAGACTATAGCATTGTAAATGCTTGTTTTAATTCTGTTCCCTAGGTACATGATTGAGAAATACAAGTGGTGAACTGACCCTCGCCCTGACAAAATTGCCCTCATTTTAAAGGCAATGAAACATGTTGGCTCTCTAAGGAGTTAGAAGGCAACACAGTGTCTTTTAAAGTGAGCAACCCCACAGCAAGGAATAAAGAGGTACAGCCAGTGGTGGTATAGCTCGTTTTTAATTAAAAATGAAGTGGGCCTAAAGTCACAGGCCCACCCCATTTTGCGTCAGAACGGAGTTGTATTAGGGAGATACTTCCCTGTAACCCCAGCATATTCATTAGTGGTGCACACTTTTCCCTCACCATCACTATATATATAAATCTTTTATATATATATTTTTCTTCTTTCTTTCTTTAACTCTTGGTTTTGATGTGGCAGTGCCAATGATGAGAACCTGAGCCCACTGGTGAGAACCAACCAGTGGACTCCCACGGTGTTACTCCCGTGAGGTACTCCACAACTTTTCTCACATTTTTTCTCACACTTTTGGTGATTCCTTTGTTCTCTTTTTTAACTATGCATTTTACCATATAGTAGGATGCTTGGGATAAAAGGAACAGAACATTAAATTGGAAAAGGGTTTCATGATAAAGGGACAGAGTATATTAACCGCCCTAGGAGTATGCCACGGGGTGGGTGCTACCATTGAAATCCACATAAAAGTGTTCAAAAGCAGCGTCAGGTCACAAAGTTGTGTTGAATCTTCCACTTTGTCCCAGAGATCCCTATAGAATAGAGATGTCATTTCTTCATCGAGCCATTTGGTTCTATTAAATTTAGTAATTAAATATATGAAAGTAAGTGTTTGTTCCCCTACTTCACACAAAGCAGCCTGCACATCAATAGCCTGCATGTGAGAATATTTTGTAAAGAGTTTTATCTGGCTTCCTTAAATCCATTAATATCATACAAGAGGGGATCACTGTTCTCAATAAAGGGAATAGACCATATTACAGCATTCTCCTCATGTTAGATAAATTAAAAACAATTATAAATAAGTTGTTCAGAAATGCTGCTGGTCTACAAATGAACTCACATTGGCACTGCTTCTTTAAAACAGCAAACTTGGAACATTTGTCACTAAACTCGTTGTTGTGTCCAGCAATACAGGAAAACGAGTTCAATAGAGATGGGGGTTGGAACATACGGATTTTAGGTGGTTTCTTCTCAACAGTGTTTCACTGGAAATCTGGCTAAAGTTTCACCGGTTCTCGGTTTCCTTAAACAGAGAAGAAATAGCGCATTTGCATTTGTACAATCATGTGATCCGTTTCTTACAAAGTGTTTACTTTGCACTCCTCTAGGATTAAATAGTACCCAGTTTTCAATCTTACAAACACTTAATTCACATATCTAAGATTAGTTATTACCCATTTTGCAATCTTCCAAACACTTCATGAAGTCTGTTTCAATTTCGTGGAAAATCTCCTGACCTTTTGGTTTCTTAAAGTCTTTAAATGTCCTAAACTCTATTATATTTCCTCCTAGTTGTTTTTTTTTTGTAAAGATCTAACTTCGGTTTGGAAATATAATTCTATGGCAGGACCGGAGGCTCAGATTATGCTTTTCTTTCTCCGCTATTTATTAAAACACAAAACGCATAGCAGCCCAGAAAAGCTCTTATTGTATTGGAACATCATCATCGGTTACAATAAAGGAAGAAAAACATCAAAATGAGCAACATAGTGCAAATGTCTCAGACTTTCACTTCAAGTCCCAGCACTCCAACTTGGAAGATCCGAGGGTAGTCCTTTCACAGTGTCCATTATCCTTATATAAGCAGACCCCTCATTCCATTCTTCCTCTTTCTTCGCTGCTTCCGCAGCCAGTTAAGTGTTTTCTTTTTGCTCTTGGTTATTGTGGTTACCTCACTTTGGGGTTTTCTTGATTGTGTTTCGGGATCTGTGTAAGCATTGTGGCTGTTTTTCTCCACAGAGTCCCGATAGTGTCGCGGGGGCGGGTTTTCCGCCCCTTACGCGACCTTGTCCCATTGTGGTTCCGCGGCGTGTATCAGCCGCTAGAGGGCACTGCACCGTCTCGTTGGTCTTCGCGCGGTTTTCTCTTCAGAGGAGCCCGCTGAGGAACCCGACGGACGCGGAGCCTTGCCCTCGTGCCCCCTCAGTGACGCTCGGTGTTGCCGGGTCTGTAGCCCCATCTCAGTGACTCCGTCACTTTTACGCCCTGTTGAGGGTCTGTATTGCGGATTACCGCGTTGCTGCCGGTGTTACCGGTTCGTGCACTCTTTAGCCCCTGGTGTGGTAGCGCGCTGTGGGGGGGCAGGCCTGGTCCCTTGTGGTGGGTCAGTGCGCTGTATTGGGTCTGAGTGCGCCCCGACTGCGGTCAGTTCCTACCGCCCAAAAACTGTACGGTTCTCCGGGCTGTTGGAATTCCTTGTACCCCCTGGAGCCTGGGGCTGTATTGTGGTGACCGTTGAAGGTCTGTGTTGGGTGTGGTCGCCTGTCTGGTTGCTCCCATCATGGAGGATGAGTACTATGAGGAGCCCCATTCCTATTTGAACGACGAGGAGTTCTATCAGGCGGTGGATAGTTCCATCTATAGGTGCGTGACGGAGGTAGTCGGCCCTATGGAGGACCGCCTTTCAGCTCGTATCGTCGAGGAGTGCGCCAAGTTGGCGCTTGCTGACCTTCCAAGCCCTTCGGGGGAGGGTCCTCCAGCATCGAAGAAGCCTTGCAGGGAAGGGCCATCGGAGCGTGCCCATAGGGTGGACAAGGGCGCCTTTGAGCGTCTCCGGGACGCTTTCTTAGCAAAGGCGACCGCGCCCCCCAAGGAGCAGCCCGCCGCCCCGGTCCCGGTGACGCCTTCGGAGGTTGCACCTTCTTCCCCGGATGGGGATTCCCCGGATACTGACGACGACGACGAGTCGGAGCAGTCCTGGCGGCCTTCGAGCTCGGCGACGGAGTTGCCTCGGGACAGCTCCGGCATGTTGGACCCAGATGAAATTATTCACCCGCGGTCTGCAGCTTGGGCCCCGGGCGACAAGGTGGCCAAGTTCGTGGCTAGCAGGCTGCGCAAACCTCTGGAGAAGGAGGCCAGAGGGTGTCTGAGAGGGGAATGCCCTAGACCTTCTTTGGAGGGCAAGGTTGCCATGACTCCGGACCTGGATGGCAAGATGGCGACGTTCCTGGCCAAGTTTATAAAGACCCCCGCAAGGGCATCGACCGTTCCTGGCGGTCCTGCCAGGATAAACTGTTGGACGCGGTGGGTCCGATTACAAAGATTTTAGACATGGCGGAGGAAGCGAAGGTCTCCGGAACAGCTATCGACCCTGAGGTGCTGTCTAACTGGGCACAACGGGTGATCATTTTCCTGGGCAACGCCAACTGCGCCCTTTCAACAGAGCGCCGCCGGTCCTTTCTGATTAAATTGGACCCGAAACTGGGAGATCTGGCCTCTTCGGAGGCGGGGGCCGTGGCCCAGGGGGGCCTCTTCGGCGAGCCTTTCATCAAGGAGTTGGGGAAGTTTGTCTCCACCTTTACTTCGCTGGACAAGGCCCAGTCCAGCATCAAGCGTGTCTTCCACCAACGTTTTTCCGCCGGGGCTGGTCGCAACAGGGGCCGTGCGACCGGCCGTGCTGGTCAAAATGCCGGTAACAGAGGGCAAGGCTCCGGTCGAGGGCAATACAACACCTCGGCCAACTACACCAACTTCTACCCCACCAGGGGACAACGCTTTGGAGGTTGTGGATTCAAGAAAGGAGCAGGAAACAACTCCAATTCCGGTGAGTGTACTTCCTGCAGATCAAGTGTGTGTTGGCGGCCGGTTAGCGGCCTTTTGGGGGGAATGGGCACGCCTCACCGCGGACGCATGGGTTTTAAAAACCGTCCGCGGTTTCCACATAGAGTTTTACGACCAACCCATTCAGGTGAGTGCCCCTTCTCCGATGGTGTTCTCGGAGGCCGATGCGCTGTTGATCGACGAGGAAGTCGCGGACTTGCTCCGCAAAAGGGCCATTCGTCGTTCAACTCGGCATCCCTCAGGGTTCCTCAGCAACCTTTTTCTTGTGGACAAGCCCGGAGGCGGGCGTCGCCCTGTTATCAACCTCAAGGAGTTCAATGGGTGGTTGGTGTATCGCCATTTCAAGATGGAGGGCATCCATCTGTTGCGTGACATTCTCCTGTCGCGGAACTGGCTGGTGCGGCTGGATCTGAAGGACGCCTATTTGGTGGTTCCCATTCATCCCCCGCACCGCCGTTTCCTGCAGTTCCTCTGGAAGGGCCAGGTCTTCGAGTTCACGGCCCTTCCTTTCGGTCTGTCTTCCGCTCTGTGGTGCTTCACCAAGGTCCTGCACCCGGTGATAGAATTTTTGCGCGGTCAGGGCGTCAGGCTTATCGTTTACTTGGACGACATTTTGCTGCTGGACCAATGTCCTCGGAAGCTGGGCGAACACCTGCAGATGGCGGTGTCGCTTCTGCAAAGCTTGGGGTTTGTCATAAACGAGTCCAAGTCGGTTCTGGTTCCCTCTCAGCAAATAGAGTTCCTGGGTTTCGTCATAGACTCTGTCGAGTCCATCCTCAGTCTTCCGGCACGCAAGTTGTCGATGATCCGTCATGTGCTGCGGCAGACGGTGGGGAGGTCCCACACCTCACTGAGGCAGATTGCCAAGGTAGTGGGCCTTTTGTCTTCCTCCATCCAAGCAATTTTTCCGGGGCCGCTGCATTACAGGGCCCTTCAGCGCCTCAAAGCATTTCATTTGCGCAAAGGTTTATCGTACGATCAGTTGGTTTCTCTTTCGGAGGAGGTGCAGGAGGAGATGACGTGGTGGCTTTCTCACATGGAAGCCTGGAATGGTCGAGCGATCTTTGGGTCGGTCCCGGATTTAGTGATCAAGTCCGATGCCAGCAGGGCAGGCTGGGGCGCTCGCTGCAGAGAATTTTCCACAGGCGGCGCCTGGTCGCCGGAGGAGCAGAGGTTGCATATCAACTGTCTGGAACTCCTGGCGGGGTCCTTTGCGGTTCGGTGCTGGACCAAGGACAAAGTGCAGTCGTGTGTCCTATTGAAGATGGACAACGTCTCAGCCGTTCGGTATGTGAACCATCTCGGTGGTTCGCGGTCCCGTGCGCTAGCGAATCTAGCGAAGGAGTTTTGGGCCTATTGCCTGGACAATCAAGTGTCGGTGCAGGCGGAATACCTGCCGGGTCAGTCCAATCAAGTAGCGGATTGGCATTCCAGGTATCTACGGGACTTCAGTCAATGGAAACTGGATGTGTCGGTTTTCCGATGGCTGAACGGCCTCTGGGGTCCTTTTTCGATCGACCTCTTTGCCTCGCGGTTGGATCATCAACTTCCGAGGTTCTTCAGCTGGAGGCCGGATCCAGTGGCGGAAGCCACGAACGCGTTTCTTCAGGACTGGAGTCGGGAGTCGCCGTATGCGTTTCCTCCCTTCTCCATGATAACGAGAACGGCGGCTCAGCTGCGCCGGCAGTCGGGGGAGCTGGTCCTGGTGACTCCGTTCTGGAGGTCGCAAGTGTGGTTTCCAGTTCTACTGGAACTTTCCTGGGATTTTCCAATCCTACTCCCCCAGTTTCCTCACCTGCTTCTCAACCCGGATCAGGAGCCTCATCACCTCCTCGTGCAGGGTTCTCTCCGCCTCATGGTATGGAGGCTTTCAGGGGACGCTGGTCGCTCCCAGGCCTTTCGCGACCGGCTGAAGGACTCTTGTTCAAGGCCTGGGCTCCCAGTACGTCGAAACGCTACAAGTCCGCTTGGACTAAATGGGTACGTTGGTGTCTTCGACATGACCTGGATCCCTTGGTCGCAGGAGTGGTTCCCATCTTAAACTTCCTGACGGAATTGGCTACGGCGGGTTTGGCGTATCGCACTATCAATGCCATGCGGTCAGCGATTTCTGCTGCGCGCCTGCCGGTGAACGGGTCCCCAGTGGGGGAATATCCTTTTGTGTGCAGGCTCTTGCGTGGTGTTCGGTTGGCTTTGCCGCCGGAACCCCGGTACTCCGTCCTTTGGGACGTGAATGTGGTTTTGAATCTGTTCCTCTCTTGGCAAGCTAATAGGTATTTGTCTCTGAAGGAGCTTTCGGCCAAATTGGCCATGCTGTTATGCTTGGTGTCTTGTCGCAGAGTGTCTGATGTTCGCGCTCTTGATGTGTCCGCTCGGGTGTTTTCGCCTGATGGCGTCACCTTTACGGTTGGCCGCCGTACCAAGTCTGGCTCTAGAACCATTACGTATATGCGTTTGTGGACGTTCCTAAGTTATGTGTTGTGAACTGTTTGAAAGCGTATGAGGATATGACTTGGGATCTTCGCCCTCCGGGCGAGCGTCAGTTGTTGATTGCCTTGCGTAAACCACACCATGCAGTCTCTTCCCCCACTATTGCCAGGTGGGTGCGCTGGGTCATGCAAGAGGCAGGTATCGATACTAAACGTTTTGGGGCTCATTCTGCCAGAGGGGCCATGGCCTCCAAGGCGTTTGCAGTAGGTGCACGCTTGGAAGACTTGATGCGTGCTGCGGACTGGTCTTCAGAGTCCACGTTCAAGAAGTTTTACTTCAAACCGGTGGTGGACATTGCCAGTTTGGTGGTGAGTAAGCTTTAAACTAGCATAATCTGAGCCTCCGGTCCTGCCATAGAATCGAAATTTGCCTAGCTAGTGTGACGGTAAGTTTCAATTCTATTAAGGACACGGAGGCGAGGATTATCCCACCCAGATCGTCCGCGTGACGTCCCACCCGTATGCCAGTAAGTACGTAGGTTTCCAGTTGATGTTGTTATTTCATGACTGTTGCTGTCTATATTGCTTTGCTGACATGCGTCTGGTTGTACAACTCTCACGCAGTTGTGTTTTGTCACTAGGTAATGATGGTGCCAAACAGGGCCAGTAAAGATGTTGCGTAATTCGCGAAGAAAGAGGAAGAATGGAATGAGGGGTCTGCTTATATAAGGATAATGGACACTGTGAAAGGACTACCCTCGGATCTTCCAAGTTGGAGTGCTGGGACTTGAAGTGAAAGTCTGAGACATTTGCACTATGTTGCTAATTTTTATGTTTTTCTTCCTTTATTGTAACCGATGATGATGTTCCAATACAATAATAGCTTTTCTGGGCTGCTATGCGTTTTGTGTTTTAATAAATAGCGGAGAAAGAAAAGCATAATCCTCGCCTCCGTGTCCTTAATAGAATTGAAACTTACCGTCACACTAGCTAGGCAAATTTCGATTCCAGGTTAGAACAATAAAACTCTGGTTGTTTTAGTTTGACGAGACTACTTCCCGTAAAAATTATTAGTTTATATCTGTGTTCCCCCTTCCTTAGATTAGTGCACTGATCTTGCCTCAGTTTCCAAATCTTTTTCTGTAGTGTTTTTCCAGGCTTTCCAGTTCCTTTATGCAAGATACACAAAATGATGAACTTCGAAGAAAGGAAGGGGCGAGGTTCCAGAAACGGAAGTTCCCAGCTCAACCGCCAGGTAAGTATTTGGTGAATCTCAACGAGACACTCCCTGTCCTCACAAAATGCAAAGCTTAGCAACCAGCAGTTGTCTCGGGCATGGTTTAAATTGGAACACGCACAAGATGGCAGTGATGTCACAGAGACTCAGAAATCTCTCAAATTATGCAAGATTTCGGTACTCAAGTCTTTGGATATGCCATGCTCCGAAATAGTAGATTTTATTGAAGGTTCCTGACTTCAGGGGCATCAGAAAGGAACACGCTGGTTATCATGTCATAGGTGTCACAGACTTATTTGATTCTTTCTTTAAGAAATACCTCTTGCAAGAATGCCACGACTTGATGATCATTCACTGTTCGCAATCTAGCATTAGTAATTAATAATTCATTGAAACTCCTGTGCCAAAGGGGTACAAGGAAATGGGAAAAGAGAGAACAGCCAGTACTTAATACACTTTGCCTCTCCAATGAATATTGTACTTTACCTAAGAGCTATACAGAAAGAGAGAGAAGACTTTACTAGCTTCTCCAGCATGTAAGAAAGTACTACATTTTACCAGTAAATAGTAGTAGTTAACTTATTCCTAGATTTTCTGTTTTTAGTAAGCATGGGCGCAAAATCCGTTCCGCTCGCGGATTTTCATCAAATTCGCAATCCGCAAATTCCCGCGAATTTGCAGAAAATCCGCAAATCCGCGAGCGGAACGGATCCGGGGGGCAAAACTTCAAGCTTCAAGCTTGTAACTATTTTAGAATGGCGCCGGCAAGCTGCCAGAGCCATTCTAAAATAGTTACTAAGTAAGCTTCAACAGGAAGCAATAATAGATAAAATGAAGCAGGTGCTCGAGTTTAACTGAATTCGAGCTTCAAACAGGAGTGGGGCTGAGGCAGAGGGCAGAAGGACACAACAACGAGTGGGGCAGATGTCAGAAAGGGCACAACAACGAGTGGGGCAGAGGGCAGAAGGGCACAACAACGAGTGGGACAGAGGGCAGAATGGCACAAAAATGAGTGGGGCAGAAGGGCACAACAACGAGTGGGGCAGAGGGCAGAATGGCACAAAAACGAGTGGGGCAGGGGGCAGAAGGGCACAACAACGAGTGGGACAGAGGGCAGAATGGCACAAAAATGAGTGGGGCAAGGGGCAGAAGGGCACAACAACGAGTGGGGCAGAGGGCAGAAGGGCACAAAAACGAGTGGGGCAGAGGGCAGAAGGGCACAACAATGAGTGGGACAGAGGGCAGAATGGCACAAAAATGAGTGGGGCAAGGGGCAGAAGGGCACAACAACGAGTGGGGCAGAGGGCAGAATGGCACAAAAATTAGTGGGGCAGAGGGCAGAAAGGGCACAACAACGAGTGGGGCAGAGGACAGAAGGGAACAAAAATGAGTGGGGCAGAGGGCAGAAAGGGCACAACAACGAGTGGGGCAGAGGGCAGAAGGGAACAAAAACGAGTGGGACAGAGGGCAGAATGGCACAAAAATGAGTGGGGCAAGGGGCAGAAGGGCACAACAACGAGTGGGACAGAGGGCAGAATGGCACAAAAATGAGTGGGGCAAGGGGCAGAAGGGCACAACAACGAGTGGGGCAGAAGGGCACAAAAACGAGTGGGGCAGAGGGCAGAAGGGCACAACAACGAGTGGGACAGAGGGCAGAATGGCACAAAAATGAGTGGGGCAAGGGGCAGAAGGGCACAACAACGAGTGGGGCAGAGGGCAGAATGGCACAAAAATTAGTGGGGCAGAGGGCAGAAAGGGCACAACAACGATGGGGCAGAGGGCAGAATGGCACAAAAATTAGTGGGGCAGATGGCAGAAAGGGCACAACAACGAGTGGGGCAGAGGACAGAAGGGAACAAAAATGAGTGGGGCAGAGGGCAGAAAGGGCACAGCAACGAGTGGGGCAGAGGGCAGAAGGGAACAAAAACGAGTGGGGCAGAAAGGCACAAAGAAGTGGGGCAGAGGGCATAAAGGGCACAACAACGAGTGGGGCAGAGGGCAGAAGGGAACAAAAACGAGTGGGGCAGAAAGGCCCAAAAAAGTGGGGCAGAGGGCAGAAGGGCACAAACACGAGTGGGGTAGAGGGCAGAAAGGCAAAAAAACGAGTGGTACAGAGGGCAGAAGGGCACAAAAAATGAGAGGGTGGCAGTGATGAACCAGAGGGCGCATCGAGTTCTTGCACAAAAAAAACCCAGCGAACACGCAAAGCGCCCCGCAAACACGCAAAAATAAAAAAATCTGCAAATTCGCACAAATTCGCTAATTTTGCGGATCCCGAATTCGCAGATCCGCAAATTTGCGGATCGCGAATCCGCAAAATTCGCCCATGCTTAGTTTTCAGCAATTCTCTCCTTGACTTTCCCTATAAAATTGCTCACACTACAAGGAATTAATCTAAGAAACGTTAAAGTATCTGATTGCTCTACAGGCTATTAACAGTGTGGCCTCACAACAAGATGGGCTTGCAGAAAACGAGTGTCTTCATTCAGTGCTGATCATTCCATTCATCTTGTACAATGTATTTATCAACCTGACTTCCTATACCATACCTCAACCCATTAAAGTAGAGCTCTACCTCTAGCATTATAGAAACCATAAAACATAACACAGGACCTGCAGAGTACATTATAATCATCTGCTGGTTACAATTATATTCTGTGCGCCTATCTTTCACATCTAGGGTTGTCACATGGGAGATTTGTCACTGGCCAGGCCAGTAAAAATATTAGAAAAAGCAGGGAAATCTGCTATTTTCCCGATCTGAAACATAAAGGTAAAACAGCAAATAAGGAAATCAGTTAAAACATGTTTTACATCTGTCTAAATCCTTTAAGACTGATTATTAGAACAAACAGAAGAATACTTGCTGTGTTACAAACTTATAATGGCAACTTTACACAAATTATTTCTCACCTATCTCATAGCTGCCATGTTTTCATTGTACTTGCGTGACATTTTTCGGTTTTCAGTGCGAATAAGTGTGACATTTCAATAATATATGTGTTACACTTCAAGTAATACTTTATCAAGAGTAGCCAAAATCAGTCACGTCCATGTAAGCAGATGAATTTCACCAAAGATCCCATTTTGTGGACAGTAATGATCTATGATAGCCCTAAAATGGCTTTAACACACCCAAAGTGCATTTGTTAGATCTCCAACCGATTTCCATTTTCTAAAAGGATTATCCTGACACCTTCTATTCCACAAGATTAATAATGGTATGTGTAGCCACATCAATAAAGTACACTTGAATTGTATTGAATAATCCTGCCCCATGTCCTCAGTCTGATATTTGTACTTGTTCCTCAGGGTATATCAGACTGTGAAGTGGAACCCCCATTGTAAGAACTCTCGTGGAAGGATGAAAGATGATAAACTTTAGGATAATGGTGTAATTCATAAAACCCATTTCCCCCAGCCCTGGTACGTCCCCAAGGCAAGTTAGTGACCAGATGGTGCAATCCAGGTTTATCTTTTCTTACAGATACTTGTAGTCTACTTTATTTGATTGTAAATCCGAGATTATACCTCCCAGAATGCTAGGGGATAAAATTGACAGAAGCAGCAAGTCGCACATGGAGCTGGGAAACTTGGCAGCTACATCCATGCTTTAATCTTCATCCTCAATTGCGTGCCTCGATTCCTCCCAGTCTGCACTTCATTACTTACCATATTCAGAATCGATTTCTTTATTCGACAAAATACCCATATGTGGGAGCGCAGGTCGGATAAACAGGCGTGGAGGCTGAAGATAGTTTCGAATAGGTTGTTTATTAATAACAGATGGATGAACAAAGGTTCGTGAGTCAACGTGAATATCTTCGTCCGTTTCTTCCGCTTGGATGAGGGCTGTGGCAGAGATGTTTCCCGGCTCCTCGTCTTCGGAGTTTTCAGGGTTTCCCCGGAGGCTCATAAAAGAAGCGGAAAAGAAAGGGGCCGTCAGATTACTGATTCTATATAACAGGTATAGGATGATACCGCCACCACACCACCGTGTTTGCTTCCAGTGAGTTCCGTGTAAATTAAGAAAAGCCTAACGGGAAACTTAACATGGAATAAGCTAAGGACGAGATGAATTGGCTTGTAACGGTCATAAACTGACACCGTCAGAGGTAATTACACAAATAAAGGAATTCGGTCACCACACCCTATTTGGATGCGTAACCGTCGGTATATCTACCTGAAACAATATATGAACTTTAAGAGGCTGTTCGACTCTCTCGAAATATCAACATGTTTTCACCAGATAAACCAAACTTCTACGTTTATCAAAAATGCTATGTCAGGACAACTGAGTTACACGTTTATTAATTCAGAATACCAGTTTGTCTAACACCACTGTTCCGTATTCTACCCTCAGTCCCTTGTAACACCCCACTCACCGGCCCTGCCGTAACTCTCCAGAGTCACGGCCGCTCTCCAGCATCCTCTGGGGGACTCCACCAGTCCTCACACCACGGTTCGTCCAATTCCTCTTCGACGCTGTCGTTGTTCCGGAGCTCTGGCACGCTGGTCCGGTTCCGTTGAATGGGTTCCGTCTCCTCCGCTGGCGTCCCCTCCGTTGATTTCACCTTCCAACCCGACGCGCCTTCGTCCATGCAAACTCGCCTTTTCATTGGTTCTCTAGGTGTACCTCCTGGGTCATGTCCAACCCCTTCCGGGTCCTGACTATCGTTGGATCTCTGTAGGAACACGGAAAGACGGCATGGAGTTTCAGATTTGGGAGCGGGATTCTCTGTGTCCAAGCAATCCGTTGATGAACTATGAGGTGTAACTGCCCATGGAGATACAGCGGTGAGTTCTTCCTCACATCCCCTTTCCCTTGCTGTCTTACTACTTGGGGTTGATTCCTGAGGGAAGCGAGACAAAAAGTCGGCATTGCCTTGGTCCCTACCTTTCCTGTGTTTAGTACAAAACCGATAAGGTTGAAGAGCAAGAAACCATCTGAACACTCTCTCATTATGTCCCTTGTTCCTAGCCAACCATTCCAAGGGAGCGTGGTCAGTGTATAGAGTGAATTCTCTACCTTCCAGATAGTATCTCAGTGATTCTATAGCCCACTTAATTGCCAAGGCTTCTTTCTCTATGGTAGCATAGTTCTGTTCTCTTGGAAACAACTTACGACTTATGTATAAGATGGGTTTTTCACCTTGTTTTGTGTCTTGTGATAGGACTGCCCCAATACCCAAGTCGGAGGCATCTGTTTGTAGGATAAAAGGAAGGGAATAGTTTGGACTGATTAAAACGGTTTCTGATGTCAAAGTGTTTTTAAGGGACTCAAAAGCTTGTCTGATTTCGGGAGAGGGATGCCTGAGGATTTCCTCAGTCTTACAATTTTTTTGTAACAAATTGGTCAAAGGGGCTGCCCTCTGCGAAAACTGAGGAATGAATCTCCGATAGTATCCCAACAGTCCTAAAAAGGCTCTCAAGTCTTTTTTTGTCTGAGGTAAAGGAACTTGAGAAATTGCTGTGAGTTTGGAAGTCTGTGGTCTAATTACTCCCTCACCTAACAAATATCCTAAATACCTTACTGTTTGTGATGCAAGATGGCTTTTGGCAGGATTGATCCGTAACCCATATTTTCCTAGAGACTGAACTACATTACAAAGATGACTCAAATGTTGTTCCCATGTTTCACTGTAGATGATTATATCATCAATATAAGCGCCAGCATATTGTTCATGTGGTCGCAATATCACATTCATGGCCCTCTGGAAAGTAGCTGGTGCTCCATGTAACCCAAAGGGTAGAACCTTAAACTGATATAACCCATCGGGTGCAGAAAAGGCAGTTTTCTCACGGTCTTCTTTGCGAAGTGGAACTTGCCAGTATCCCTTACAGAGGTCAAGAGTACTGATATATTTTGCTTGACCGATTCTCTCCACCATCTCATCGACTCTAGGTAGGGGATAAGTATCGAACTCGGATATTTTGTTTACCTCTCTGAAGTCAATACAAAATCGCACTGACCCATCCGGTTTTGGGACGAGAACGATTGGGGAATTCCACTCACTCATGGATGGCTCGATAATGTCCATGTGTAGCATTTTCTGTATTTCTTCCCTTATAGTCTGTCTACGTGCTTCAGGAATTCTATAAGGTCGCAACCGAACCCGTTTTCCCGGTGGCGTTCTGATTGCATGTTCTATGAAGTCTGTCCTGCCTGGAGTAGTGGAGAATGTTTCTTGTAACGGTTGTAACACCTGTGTCAATCTTTTCCGTAAAGTTACATCCAAATCTGGATCTATACACTGATTAAAAGAAGTAGTTTCTGTCTCTGCCAGGTTCACAGTGTCTGGGATAGGCCCTTCCCATCTTTTCAGTAAATTGACATGGTACACTTGGGTCACATGTCGAATTGAGTCTAGCTCGATGCGATAAGTCACTGGAGTCACTTTCTCTACTATAATATATGGTCCTTGCCACTGCCCCAACAGTTTGTGGTCAGAGGAAGACATCATCAATAATACAGGATCTCCTACTTGAAATGACCTCGCTTTAGCACCTTTATCATACTGCCGTTTTTGAGCTGTTTGTGCCTCTTCCAAATTGTTTCTAACAATTGTCCTTATCTGACTCAAATGAGTTCGGAGATTTGACACATATTCAGTGATGGGTTTTGAATTGTGTGGTTCTGTTTCCCATCGTTCTTGTGCCATCTCGAGTAGGGTCCGGGGTTTGTGACCATACAGTAACTCAAAGGGGGAATATCCCGTACTTTTCTGTTCCTTGCAACGAATGGCAAATAGAGCCAATGGCAGCATATCCTCCCATCTTCTTGTTTCCAAAGCTAGGAGTTTTTTTAAGGTCGATTTGATAGTGGAGTTGTACCTTTCGACCAGACCATCCGTTTGAGGATGATAGGCTGATGTACGTATCTGTTTGATCCCTAGCTGAGAGCACACCTCTTTCATTAGTCGGGATACAAAAGGGGTCCCTTGATCGGTTATGACCTCCTTCGGAAACCCTACTCTGGTAAAGACAGTAATCATGGCCTTCGCCACATTAGTGGTATCAGGTTTCCGCAGGGGTAGAGCTTCAGGAAACCGAGTGGCATAATCTACAATAACTAGGACATACCTACATCCACTACGTGAGGGTAATAAAGGTCCTATGATATCCATACCGACTCTACTAAAAGGTTCGCTGATTATTGGGAGAGGTTGCAAGGGGGCTCTGGGTGGATGATATCTACTGTTACGCTGACATATGGGACACTCTCTACAATACCGCTTTACTTGTTGGTATATTCCAGGCCAATAAAAAAGATCTAAAATTTGTTTCTCTGTTTTCTCGGCTCCAAAATGTCCCCCAAGTAAATGACTAGGAGCCAAATATAAAACCTTTTCCCTAAATGGTTCAGGAACTAGCAATTGGGCTTTTTGTGTTGGATTTCCCTTTCTATATAACAAACCCTGTTTCTTAAAGAAGTAAGGACATACATGTTGGGGGTCCTCTTCGTTGAGTGCTTGACTCCATGCTCCCTGCAGTGCTGGATCTTCCTGTTGAGCTGCATGGAAACTTCTGTCTGTTTCCCATGGGTTTTCATCTACAGTTATTGGTAATGCGATATGATTTTTGTTTTTCTCCGCCCGTCTTTGCCGTTTACTTTTCCGTGTTTTTGCTTCTGGCCATTCTTTCTCTTCGTCTTGTGAAAACGGGGCAGTTGATCACCACTCCTCTTCCTGGTGTGGCTTATCTTGTAATAACTGGTCTAACTTTGGATAATCAGTCCCAAGGATTGCTTGTTCGGGTAACTGAGGAATTAACCCGACAGTCAAAGTAGTGCCTTCATCTTTCGGGTGTCGTATTCTTACTTGTGCAGTTGGGTAGGGCTTTGTGTCACCGTGCACACATCTTATTGCTACTGCTCCATCCACGGGACCAATGTGTGCACCTAAGACTTGCGGTCGCACCACACTGTGTAGGCAACCTGTATCGGCTAAGGCTGTTACTTTCTGTCCGTTCACAGATATAGTGCAATGGTATGGCGGTTGCTTTCTCTCTGAGGAAGAACAATAATAATTACGAACCACACCTATTTCCATGGGTTCCTCTTTCTCCTTTTGAGGACAAAATCGTGCAATGTGACCCATCCCTCCGCATTGGTAACACTGGGGTCCCATCGGAGCCCGAATTATGGGTGATCCAGGTACAATGGCTATAGGTTCGGGTTTCTTCTGTGGAGGTGGGCGAGGGGGTCGATGGAGTACGGGGCCACTAGTCTTCCCTGTATAGTCAGTGCCTTTTTGGAGTTCTTGGGCCCTACTGTATGCACTTGCAATCTCTACTGCTGTCTCGAGCGTGAGATTGGCCTGTTGTCAAACCCATTTTTGTATAGGAGGATGAAGGGAAGTCAAGTACTGTTCCAAATAAATGTTTGCCATGATGCCGTTTTTGTCGGTGGTAGCAGGTTTTAACCATCTATCGGCCATGTCTTTTACTCTGAAATATGAAGCTCGTGGAGTCTCCTGGGGACCTTCCTTCATTTGACGAAATTTTTGTCTATATGATTCATCGTCTATTCCTAAGCGTTCCATGATACATTTTTTTATATCTGCATAGGCGACACCTCCTTGTACCGTTGCTGCCTGATAAGCTGCTTGTAGGTCGCCCGATAGTAAGGGTCCTAGATATTGGCCCCACTTATCCGCAGGCCACGACGCTGCGGTTGCCATTCTCTCAAAGTTAGTAAAGAAGAAATCGGGGTCTTCTCCACTTACATATCTCTGTAATACGACGGAGGGCAAAGTAGTAGGACCTCTCTGTTGTCCCAAGGCCTCCGTTAGTTTTCCCAGTGCTGTCTCCTGAGTTTGTCCTTGACCTGTTATCACTTGTTGTATTTTTGCTCGGTCCTCCTCCACCACAGTCAAGAACCGTTCCATCACCTTTCCCAGGTGTTCTTGATTTTCGGCCATTTTGGCGAGTGCGGCCTCCATCGCGCCTTCGGATCCCACTTCTGACACCACTTGTGGGAGCGCAGGTCGGATAAACAGGCGTGGAGGCTGAAGATAGTTTCGAATAGGTTGTTTATTAATAACAGATGGATGAACAAAGGTTCGTGAGTCAACGTGAATATCTTCGTCCGTTTCTTCCGCTTGGATGAGGGCTGTGGCAGAGATGTTTCCCGGCTCCTCGTCTTCGGAGTTTTCAGGGTTTCCCCGGAGGCTCATAAAAGAAGCGGAAAAGAAAGGGGCCGTCAGATTACTGATTCTATATAACAGGTATAGGATGATACCGCCACCACACCACCGTGTTTGCTTCCAGTGAGTTCCGTGTAAATTAAGAAAAGCCTAACGGGAAACTTAACATGGAATAAGCTAAGGACGAGATGAATTGGCTTGTAACGGTCATAAACTGACACCGTCAGAGGTAATTACACAAATAAAGGAATTCGGTCACCACACCCTATTTGGATGCGTAACCGTCGGTATATCTACCTGAAACAATATATGAACTTTAAGAGGCTGTTCGACTCTCTCGAAATATCAACACGTTTTCACCAGATAAACCAAACTTCTACGTTTATCAAAAATGCTATGTCAGGACAACTGAGTTACACGTTCATTAATTCAGAATACCAGTTTGTCTAACACCACTGTTCCGTATTCTACCCTCAGTCCCTTGTAACACCCCACTCACCGGCCCTGCCGTAACTCTCCAGAGTCACGGCCGCTCTCCAGCATCCTCCGGGGGACTCCACCAGTCCTCACACCACGGTTCGTCCAATTCCTCTTCGACGCCGTCGTCGTTCCGGAGCTCTGGCACGCTGGTCCGGTTCCGTTGAATGGGTTCCGTCTCCTCCGCTGGCGTCTCCTCCGTTGATTTCACCTTCCAACCCGACGCGCCTTCGTCCATGCAAACTCGCCTTTTCATTGGTTCTCTAGGTGTACCTCCTGGGTCATGTCCAACCCCTTCCGGGTCCTGACTATCGTTGGCTCTCTGTAGGAACACGGAAAGACGGCATGGAGTTTCAGATTTGGGAGCGGGATTCTCTGTGTCCAAGCAATCCGTTGATGAACTATGAGGTGTAACTGCCCATGGAGATACAGCGGTGAGTTGTTCCTCACACCATAACAGTACATAAATACATACACATAAAACAACTTTTACAGATAAAGTAGTGAGCCACCTCAGATAATATAAAACATTCCAATCAAATTCATCTACAGGTTAAAACAACAGGTTAGCTCAATAATATTGCAGAAAGGGTTGACATATATGTCATCATCATTTAAATATCCATAGATAAGTGGCTACAAAATAAAGGGAAATAAAAAACACCACAATTAAGGCATATAAAACTATACAATCCTATATGTTAATAGGCTAAAATTACATTAACAATTCATGTATTTTCCTTAATGCTAGAACACTAGCTACATTCGTTGCTCACTGCAATGGGGGGGTTTCACATCCCTGACCCATCTCTTGGTCCCTGTTTCCATCTTTAGACTGCCCAAATGCAGTGGCGGCTGGTGACATTTGAAAGTGGTAGGGCGAAAAATTTGTGGTGGTGTGCACCATGGCAAGCGAGCATAGCGAGCGAGGCCGAACAATGTAAGGAGGGTTGGGTCACCTTTACTTCCTTTTCTGTATCCAGGGCGGACATTTGGTAGCATATACCTGCTTGCGTCAGACAAGATCCTGGCGTCCAGGATCCTGTCTCGTGCAGGCATGTATATGCTACCAATGTCTGCGCTGGATAGATAAGTAAGTAAAGGTGACAGGTCGCGAAACTCAAAGGCGCCTTCAGGTCTGACCAACAGCCTGTCTGGGCGAACAAGCCTCTGTTTTGGTGGGATCTCATCTCCTAGCAGGGAGCAGCACTGAAGGCCAGCAGTGCTGGAGGCGGTCACGGACGAGTGATACTTTGATGTATGTAGTGTAGTTCACACTTTGGCACAGAGTCATGCTGTGCAGACAGTCACACCCGCCAAATTCATCCTGCCACAAACGGATTATAGCGATTAAACTTGCGGTAATTGGTTGTGTGTGCAAACATTATTTCAGCCCAAATCCAAGGCAAGATTTTTCTTACATTACAAAATACTGAAAGCAAGAAAAATCTAGCGGTGGATTTAGTCTAAAATAAAGTTTGCACACACAAGAGTTTTGGTATGCAGTATTTCATTTAGCTCCCGAGATAGACACTACTGCAAAAGAGACTCGTAGTGACTTATTTTAGAACAAGTTGCAAAGGAAAGAATATACGCGGTAAATACTAAATAGCAAAGTTGGCAGATTAGATATACATAAACTAGTAAAAGAACCACTAAAATGGAAATGCAAGCATCTTTCTGACTGCATATTAGAAATATTTTACTCAAATGCTGACAATGAGTTTGTGAAAAGTACAAATTAATATTTTCGGTAAATCTTAGTAACGGTAACAAAGCAACGTTGCATTTGTTTTTCTTTCACTAACTAATGGAACGTGCATACACACATTTGTACAGTACAGCCTTGGCGTTCACCGTTAAACTTCCCTAAAAATTAAATATAGGTCATCTCATTCATTTATTTCCTTATTCAAAGCCCCAACTCTTGGAACCCACTCCCAGCCAGGGGGAACACCAAAAATATTGGTTCCCAAAACACACAATACCACGTCGACAAGGTCAGAAAAACTAGGCCCAAAACGCCCCTTCCCCTGCTTCAATTTCATGCGAGTACTGCCTTGCAAACAAAACTGGTTACCCAGCTAATCGAAGCCCAAAAATAAATGTGCAGAATAGTCTAGTGCAAAAAAACGGTAAACCGCTCTACCGCTCCATGAATCCCACTTCTCCCCCGGCCCCCCACTAAACTTTGAACCCCTTGCATGCTTGTGACGGAACCGTTCCGTCACAAGCCTCGGGTGAGCTGTGCTTGTAATGGAACGGTTCCGTCACGGCCCGCTCGCCGCGCCTGCGCGGCGCGAATTCCGCACCTGCGCTGACGAATTAATGGGCGGGTGGGTTCGTGACGGAACCGTTCCGTCACAAGCACAGCTCACCCACGAGCTGTGACGGAGCGGTTCCGTCACAAGCACGGAACCGCCGCGCGGCCGCCCCACCCCCTTAGCGCTGCAGTGGAATAGCCGCCGCAGCGAAGGGGTTAACGACCTTCCTTTATTCAGTTAAATGGTGTTTAAAAAACTTTTTTACACATGAGTGGTTTGAGATCTCTACCCTGAGGCAGACTCCTCACCGCTTCCCACAAGTAATGCTGCATGTCACTTATTTTATCATCAATCTGTTTGTTTGCGCTTTCCAATTATTTATCCTACGTATATTCTGGAGTTAATTGACCGTACTGTTTTGTCAAGTTCACGCTACTAGCTTGTCAAACGCGTCCACATAACCGCTCTCGCAAAACCCTTCAGATAGCATGAAGGAAGTAATTAGTCAAAATCAACAAGACAGGCATTTAATTTAACGGGCCTTACGCCACGTTTATTACATCTAAACAAATATGCCAAAACCAGCTTACTTACATGGTGGAGGCTGCGTGTGTAGTGTAGTTCCCACTTTGGCACAGAGTCATGCTGTGCAGACAGTCACTGTCTTGACTGGAAGGGAAGCTTCAAGATAGGCAACACCAAATCCTTTCCACAGGCTCCTGCAGAGTGCCACATCTTCACGAGGAGTCTGTTTGCTAAAATGGCGAACTGTATTAATTGCAGCACGGGAAGCAGATACCGTGAGTCTGTGCAGATTCGATTTTTCGGCTTCCTGCCTACAGCCTCAACCTCAGCCTTTCCCAACTCCTCACAGGATAAGATTCACCCCTCTGTGACGAGTTGGGAAAGGCTGGGGTGTTTGGCCGCTCCTTAGGGT
Organism: Lissotriton vulgaris; assembly: GCF_964263255.1. Classification (NCBI taxonomy): domain Eukaryota; kingdom Metazoa; phylum Chordata; class Amphibia; order Caudata; family Salamandridae; genus Lissotriton; species Lissotriton vulgaris. The sequence goes on along the minus strand of NC_141685.1, from coordinate 1,763,313,069 downwards.
AGCTCCGCGAGCTGCTAACATTATCCTGCAGGATCCTGCTTCAGTCTGCCACATTTCGCTTTCAGACCCATTCAGTAGCCTCATGAGTATCTCCGGCACCGCCGGAGGACAAATCTCCCTGGAATAAAGTGGCTGCAGATATCTTTGGAGAGAGACACGATGCGGATCGACCCGCGGTGCGGCAAAGGGATGGAGCGAGCACGCCAGCTGGATTAGCAATGGGCCCGGCGTAAACCTGGCAGCTCGAATGAGTGAGTCGGGGGCAGTACGGCGGAACCCCCCCCCCCCACCGCTGCAGCACATAGAGGGTTTTCCCGGAACCAGCGCCTGTTCCTCTTTTGCCACAGAAATTGCTGATCTTTGATGCGCGTGGTAGTGGTCACTGTTCACCCAGAGCCCGAGGAGGCCTGGAGGGGAAAACAAATGCAATTTTGCCACATGGCATCGGTTCCAAAATGGCCGACACTCCCGACCTCTGCACCTTGAGGCTCTTCTCAGAACAGCCGTTTCCCGTTGGAGAAAGCCATTTGTGGCCTTCCACTCAAGGTACCCCCCTTTCTTTAGTTTTACCTTTGTTGCGCTGTTCTCGCCCCTTGCGACGATCGCTCCTTAGACACGGCCTGTACCTGCCTGACCTTAAAATGGCAACCGAGTTTGAACTTCGATCCGCGTCGGCCTGCAACTCACCGCATTATTCTGTCTCCTGTGTAACTGCTGATTTCCTTGTCTGCCTGTGCTCTCTGAAGAGCATGTCAGAAGTTATTGAGGAGATTGGCCCTGGTTTCCCCCTTGACGGTCACCGACCAACCTGGACATTGGGCACAGTTTTTCCTCGTCTGCCTTCTATGGCTCCACCCTCCCTCCTACGATCTCATGCAACATTGTTTTTGTTTACTGTACCTTACTATGCTCTTGTAACTGATGTAACCTGCAACACAACGATCCTCTTGTAAAGCGCTCTGATACCTCCGGGTCTAGCCGTCTCCCACCCAGCTGAACTTCAGACACAGTTACTTCCTTGTCTCCTCGCTGTGTCTCCTACCCCCTCCCCCACCTCTTCCCTCCTTCATTCTTTGCTTGCCTCCCCTATTCCTTTCTACTCTCCCCTGAATCTCTCACCCCTTGCCTGCTTTGTTTATCCTTGTGCCTATGCTCCGCTTAATCTCCCTACCTGTCGCCCTTTTACATTAACACCTAACCCTTCTACAAGCCATGAACCAACTGATGTAACTTGTAATTGATGTACCTTCTGTAACAATGCGTAACTTGTAACCTATGTAACCCTATCAGCCTGACTCCCTAAAATGCCCCCCATAAGTATGCCCTTGTCCAAAGCACTCCTACTCCCCTTGTTGGGAAGACCCTTCTGAGAGAGTCCACAGTGACAAGGGAGTCACACATAGTGAAGGACTGGGATTGATCTCCTTAACACTGGGAACCATCTCCTACCCTGCCGGACGTCGGACACTGTGTTCATGCTGGGTTTTCTACCCCCTTCCCCTCCTCTTCCCTCCTTCATTCTTCTAAGTGTGCACATGTCCAAAGCACTCCGCTCCCCTTGTTGGGGAGGGATCCAGCATCTATGCCCTGGAGTCTCAGCGACACCGCTGAGAGAGTCCACTGTGACAAGGGAATCACACATAATGGAAGACTGGGAATGATCCCTTTACCCGGGGAGCCATCTCCCACCCAGCCGGACTTCAGACACAGTTTCTTCCTCTTCTCCTCACTGTGTCTCCTAACCCCTCCCCCACCTCTTCCCTCATTCAGTCTTTGCTTGCCTCCCCTATTCCTTTCCTCTCTCCTCTGAATCTCTCTCCCCCTGCCTGCTTTGTTTATCCTTGTGCCTATGCTCTTCTTAATCTCCCTCCCCGTCACCCTTTTACATTACCCCCTTACCCTTCTACACGCCATGAACCAACGGATGTAACTTGTAATTGATGTACCTTATGTAACAATGTGTAACTTGTAACCTATGTAACTCTCCTCATGTAAAGCGCTCTGATACCTCCGGGTCTAGCCAGTGCTATATAAAACTCAAGTAAATAAAAAAAATAAAAAATTAATAAAAAAATAAAAAATGCTCCCTACCTCTTGACTGACGTGAGGCACCAGCATTACAGGGCTTCTATCAAAAACGCCCGAGGGGAATTTGACACTTATGTATTCACGGGGAGGAGACTGATCCTCAAAGCTATTTCTTTTCCGAGCTGATGACATCACAGGCCTCAGGGCAGTGAGCTTGTCCGCTCGGCAAATACTCTTAGGTTTGGACCCACCCAGGGAAGGAGGTTTATGGAAAGCGTCACTGCCATGAAGCCATCTCAGCAACAAGCACAGTGAGTGGCAGTTCAGCCCCCCGGTTGGCAAAATAGTTCAAGTGTGTGAACGTTGTCTTTGCTATTTTTACAAGGAGTAGTTTCAATATAATTATAGCTTTTAATGTGAACTTGAAAGTAATGGGGGCGAAGCCCCGACGCCCTCAAAGAGAAACCGCCACTGCCCAAATGGCTCTCATGGTCTAATCTGACTACTTCTTCTCCACGACCAGTCTCTGCCATGTTGCTGTGGGCTTTTTAGGTGCCTTGAGACTCTAGGCTGTAGATGAAAGATATACACAGCTAGACAAGAATTACACATCTACAGGTTGAGACTGGACTTCTGGAAAAGGGCTCCTGTTGCAAAAATTGTATTGCTTCATTTGTTTAATCACCGGGGATCTTGTTCTGATGCCCAGGACTTAGTAAGGTCCATGACCAAAACTCTAGGCATTCAAATCGTAAGAAAACATGTCACATTGGATAAACTAGGACTAAGGAGCCAAGTTGCAAAATGTAAGATACAAAGGCAGAGGTGAATGTTGCATATGACCCTAGCTTAACTGTTGAAAGAAACTTGTGTTTTTAGATTTCATCTTCGCATGCTCATTTTCTGTTGACCTTTCACCATCTGCTTGCCAGGCAACATGTTCTGCGGACTCCCAGAAAATATGGCCCATCTGATTTGCTTTATATATCTGACTTCTGGTTTCATTTGAATTCCAAGGGAGCTGTGATCAGGAAAAAAAAGTGCTAACATTCACGTTAAGGATTTTAAAATCTACTAAAACCCTTTGCTGCTAGGCCTTTTCCCCTTGCTAAGCCTTTTTTTGTTTTTGTTTTAGCTATTTGGGGTAGTTCGCGCTTAGGCCCTTGTAACTTGTTGTCCACTTAAGGTATCCACAACAAATATGCGTCCTTTTTTTTCCAACACCCTGAGGATTCCAAAGGTACCCAGGGTTTGATGATTGGAGGGGGCCCAGACATTAGCCAAAATACAGCTACATTTTGGTTGTTGTTTTTTTTAAATGGGAGAGAGTGCTGCAGAAGAAAGGGTCTGTTTTTTCCCTGCAAATGTCATCAACAAAGGGTTTGTGGTGCTGAAATCACCATCTTCTCAGCTTTCACGGACAGGCAGACTTTTGACAAAAAGGCTAACTTTTCTACACAGTTTTGGCATTTTACTAGGACATAGCCTATTTTTGTGCTTTCAACATCCTTGCAGTTAACGGTAGAAATGGGTGTGAAAGGAGTAATGGATCCCGGAAAGCTATACATTTCTGAAAAGTAGACAAAATTCTGAATTTAGCAAGTAGTGATTGTTTTGTAGATCTTTCAGGGTTTTGTTTTATAGTTGAAAATAAAAAATATTGAAATTGAGCCATTTGTGCCAACATTTTTATCTGTAACTTCTTCTAAGTATGACAGATTTTTGAAAGAAATATATCTTTACATCTACTGAACCCTTCTGGTTGTGGAGATATATAAGGCTTGTAGGTTCCCCAAGAACTCGAGGAACCCAGAGCCAATAACTGAGCTGCGTCTTGCAACGGTTTTTCACTGTGTCCCGGGTATATATCAATTAATTTGGTAAAATATGAGGAGTGAAAAATAGGTACCAAGGAAACCTATATATTTTTGAAATTGGAACAAAATATAGAGTTTAGAAGCAGTGGTTATTTGCACATTGAAATTGTGGGTACCCATACAAGCATGTGAATTAGAGGTCATTTTTCAAAATTACTTCTTTTTAGGTCTCGCCTGACCCAGCGCATGCTCTGGGCTGGTGAGACATTTAGTGAGGGCTTAAAAAATGCTATCCTGGCCCGCCTAGAGCTACGTGCACGGGCGTGCGCTTAGGAGCCGAGGCGCCAAATGTCAAACCTTGTCATACTCATAAAGCCCGAGATCACATTCGCCCGCGATCACTTTAGCAGTGCCCCTTTGATGTTCTCCTGCGATCACTTTCACAGTGCCCCTTTGATGTTCTCGTTCAAAGAATATCAAACATCAAAGAACATGTTGTGTTAAGGCTTTGCTGCTGCCAGTTTGACTTACAACGAGCTTTCTCTTTCTACAAACTCGATGTTTGTGTTCCTTTATTTTGAGATGCTTTTAGTATTACTGTCACACACACAACCACAACCACATGCACAGCCACACACACCACCACAGACAACCACACACACAACCACACATACAACCACACACACACACAACCACACACACAAAACCACACCCACACCCACAGCCACACACACACAACAACCACACAACCACACACACACACAACCACAACACAAACACAACCACACACACACACACAACCACACATGCACAAAACCAGACACACACAACCACACACACAATACCACACACACAACCAGACACACACAACCACATCCACATATACACACAACCACAACCACATACAACCACCCACACACACAACCACAACCACACAACACACACAACCACATACACAACCACACATACACACAACCACACCCCACCACACAAACACACAACCACACAACCACAACCACACAACACACACACCCACACTTACAACCAAGCACACACACAACCACACACACAACCACACACACACAACCCCACACTTACAACCAAGCACACACACAACCACACACACAACCACACACACACAACCACACACACAACCACAAGCACATACACACACAACAAACACAAACACATACACAATCACACACACAAACACCCACACACACAACCACAAGCACACACACAACCACACACACACAACTACACACAACCACACACACAACCACAAACACAACACACACAACCACACACACAACCACACACACTCACAACCACACCCACCCACAACCACACACACAACCACACACACACAACCACACACACACACACAACCACACACACAACCACACACACACACAACAACACACACACAACCACGACACACAAAACCACACACACACAACCAGACACACAACCACACCCACAAACACAACCACAACCACAACCCCCCCCACACACACACACACACTCAACCACACACACACCTACACACACCACCAAACACAAACAACCGCACACACAACCACACACACAACCCCACACAACCACATCCAACCACACACACACAACCACAACCACAACCAGACACACACAACCCCACACACAACGACACCCAATCATACAACCATACACACAACCACAACCACAATGATACACACATAAACACACACAACTACACACACAACCACGCACACACAACCCCACACACAACCACAACCACACGCACAACCACACACATAACCACACACACACACAACCACACACACAACCAGACACACAAACACACAACCACCCCCACACACAACCACACACACAACCACACACACACAACCACACACACCACAACCACACACACAACCACAAACACACACAACCACACACACAACCATATAACCACAACCACACACACAGCCACAAGCACACACACACAACCACACATACAACCATGCACACACAACCACACACACACACAACCACGCAAACACAACCACACACACACAACCACACACACCACACATACAACCACACACACACAACCATACACAACCAGACACACACACAAACACACACACAAACACACACACAACCACACATACAACCACACATACAACCACACACAACCACACACACAACCTCACACACAACGTCGCGCACAACCACACGCACAACCACACACACCACACACAACCACCCAACCACACTCAACCACACACAACCAAACACAACCACACGCACACACAACCACACCCATAACCACACATACACACAATCTCAACCACACACACAACCACAACCACACACAATACCACACACACATAAACACACACGACACACAACCACACAAACACACACCACACACAACCACACACCCAACATACACACACATAAGCACACACAACCACACACAAGCACACACACAAACACAACACACACAACCACAACCACACACCCACACAAACTACCACACATACAACCACACACAAAACCACAACCACACACACAACCACACACACACAACCCCACACACACAACCCCACACAACCACACAAACACACACACAACCACACACACACACAACCACATATACAACCACACATACACCCAACCACACAAACACACAACCACACACAACCACACACACATAAACACACAACCACACACACAAGCACACACACACACAACCACACACACACAAACGCAATCACACACACAACTACACACACAACCACTACCACAATCACACATACAACCACAATCACACATACAACCACACATACAACCACTCACACACAACCCCACACACACAACCACACACACAAACAACCACACACAACCACGACACACACAACCACAACCACACACACAACCACACACACACACAACCCGACCGTCAGTGCACATTGTCACCAGACACAGACATCATCAGTCGTCAGTGCACGCTTTCACCAGGCACAAACACCACCAGCCGTCAGTGAACGCTTTCACCGGGCACAAACACCACCAGCTGTCAGTGCACGCTTTTACCAGGTACACACACCACCAGCCATCAGTGTGCGCTGTCACCAGGCACACACACACCACCAGCCATCAGTGCACGCTTTCACCAGGCACACACACACCACTAGCAGTCAGTGCACGCTTTCACCAGGCACACACCACCAGCCATCAGTTCACGCTTTCAGCAGGCACACACACCACCAGCCGTCAGTGCACGCTTCCACCAGGCACACACACCACCAGCCATCAGTGCACAATTTCTACAGGCACACACACCACCAGCCATCAGTGCACACATCAATGGCTAACTCATCCACAATTAACTATTGTAGCAATCGCAGTATGGCGCACTTTACATTTAAACATATTCCTCTAAAGCGTAACATGCCACTATTGCTACAAATATAAACATTTTTAGCCTACAATTTATAGACTTTTATTGCAATTGGTGTTGCAATATTTAGCAATGCCAATAGCTCAAATGTAATTAGTGCGAGACCTATTGCATTGCAACTGCTTGTTTACAAATTGTCTTACATTTTGAAGGCCGTAATGCAAAGAAAGTTAATTAGTAATAACAATTGTTTTCCTATTCTGTGTTCCCATAAGTCTCCCAATAAAAATGCTACCTCACTTGTGTGGGTAGGCCTAGTGCCCGCAACAGGAAACGGCCCGACACGCAGTGTGGACACATGACATTTTTCCCCAGAAAACTGACCCTTTTTACGCGACGTACCTTGCTGTGGATTTTGGACCCTAGCTCTGCCGGGACCTAAGGAAACCTAGCAAACCTATACGTTTTTAGGTCTCGCCTGACCCAGGGCATACGATGGTCTGGCTAGACTTTAAGTGAGGGCTCAAAAAATGCTACCAAGGCCAGTATAGAGCTACAGTGCACGTGCGCGCGCGCTTAGGAGCAGAGGCACCATATGGCGAACCTCGTCATGCTCATTAAGCTACCGCGATCACTTTCACTTTCACCGGTGATAACTTTCGCGGCGCCCCTTTGATGTTCTCGTTCAAAGAACATCAAAGAACATGTTGTGTTAATGGTTTGCTGCTGCCCGTTTGACTTACAACATGCTTTCTCTTTCCACAAACTCAATGTTTGTGTTCCTTTATTTTGAGATGCTTTTAATATTACTGTCACACACACAACCACACACAACCACAACCACACACACAACCACACACACAACCACACACACACACACAAAACCACACACACACACAACCACCCTTACAACCACATACAACCACACACACACACAACCACAGACAACCACACACACAACCACACACACAACCACAACCACACATACACCCACACACACACACAACCACACACACAACGACACACACAACCACACCCACACACACCAACGCACCTAGCATCATCACGCTGAAGAATATCTTTTCCTGGTGGAAGGAGCCCAGGCCTGCTGATTGAAAGTTAAAGCCTTTTCCAAAATGCCTGGCAACCCCCACTGTTGCCTCAAAGCCTCCAGACCATCAGAGACAACTGCCCCGACATTATCATCTGATGCTGTTCTCTGGGAGGGCCCTGGAGCATCGTCTGGGACCAAGGCAGGAGAAGTGGATAATCGCATGCCATCTCCAACAGAATCAGGAACCAAGGCTGGGATTGTCAGACTTTACTCACGTTTCCACAGGAACGCCATGCAAGGATGTGAGGTCCCTACTTCCCCGGTCACTGATATACCCAACATTATTCCGAAGAAAGAAGGGAAAACAGGGATGGAAGAAGAAGAATATGTTCCAGGTCGTTCCCGACACATGGAACGGACCAGGCGACCAGGAGAAATTTCTGCCTAAAAAGAGATAGAGTATGTCAGCATAAAGATATATATGAGAAGTAACATAATAATATTGAGGAACATGTGAGAGTCTAAAGTACCTAAATAATTCCCTTCTTTTGCCAAAAGGTAACAGAGAGTTTCAAGTGATGTTTTTGGCTTTTGTCTGTAGAATAGGAAAATAAAAATATCAATAAAGTATACATACATGCAGAGAACTGTAATCAAGAAGGGGAACACCCAACTAAGACTACTAGTGGCACATAGCATTGGGATTTTAGATTAGGATAATCTTTCCTTAGTATCTGGATATGATGAGTGAACACAAGTTCTGTACAGAAACACACTTAACAGAGTATTCCTTTTGTCTTTCAGGAATACTTTGGATAAATTAATTAAATAAAAGAGAAGAAAAAAACGAATCTCCAATGACATTGATCCCAACAGGTAAGTATTAAGAATAAATAAAAAAAATACATGCGCAGCACAAAAGCGTTGTTACCGTCTTTCAGTAACTTATAGACTTTGTCATTTTTTCTCATTTACAGGGGACTAGGGGAGTCGGGCTGCAGCGCCACAGGGGTCGCCAAAAAGGAATGCCAGAACCGCCATGGGATTCCAGAGACACCAAAGGCCAAGAAGGGAAGACACGACGAGACGACAGGCAGGAACAGCGACACCTAGCAATGAACCGGAAGAACAGCAGTTGAGTAACCCAGAAGTGAGGAACGATTCCGAACACTAGAATGTGAAACGTTTCTATGTGGAATTGTAGGAGTTTTATACTCTTCTGCCAGTCCCCAAGTGTTAAACGTGGTGGGACCGGCGCTCATTACAGGAATTCTCAAAGTGGAGTTACCAACACTGCCTCCGCAATTTGATGATTGATCTGGGTTGCCACCCTGGGAATGAAAATGAATGGGGGAAATGCATATTTCAGATTTATTGACCAGTCTTGTGAAAAGGCATCCATCGCTTTCACTAGCCGGTATGGGCCTCCAACTGAAGACCGTCTTTAGCTAGTGATTCAATCTGGAGGCGAAAAGCTCTATCGTGCAAGGACCCCAGATCGCCTGTATCCATTGGAACAGACGTCGGTGGAGCTGCCAATCCCTGTAACCCATCAGATACCTGGAGTTCCAGTCTGCCACAGCATTGGACTGACCCAGAATGTACTACGCAATCACTGTTATCTAATGACTCAGGCAGTAGTGCTAAAAGTCCTTGCCTATCTTCATCAAAAGGGATGACCTCGTACCCCCCCAACTTGTTGATGTAATGCATTGCCTAGATGAGGTCTATCCTGACCACGACATCTTTTTGGGGGAGAGGGTCCATATCGCAAAGAACCCCACCAACTACTCTAGGTAGTTGATATGAAGACACATTCTTAGATAGACCACCTTTTGCCTGTAGAAATATCTCTGCAACGCATTTCCCAGCCCCACCAGGTGGCATCTGACTCTATTACCACCTTTGGTTGCGAGCTGAAAATGACCCTGCCATTCCGGGTCTCCACGTGTCCCAACCACCAGAGAATGTCCTCCTGGACTTCCTCTATCAGAGGAATTTGATCTGTGTAAGACAGACCTCTCTGAAGATGCAACATTTTTACTATTGAAGAGCACAGAAATGTAATGGACCTGGGAAAATGGCTTGGATCGAGGATGCCAACAGACCCACTAAACGAGCAATTACCCGTAAAGAGACCACTTGTCAAGAAAGAACCGATTTCAGTTCTTTTTTCAGATCGTGCGATTTCGTTTTGGGAAGCTTCAGCTGCGCCCACTGGGAGTCGATCACAACCCCTAAAAAGTCTATGGTCTGAGACGGACAAAGAACCGATTTGGTTCTGTTGATGACGAAACCCAAATCTGGCTGAAGAGACGTTGTCATCTGCAAGTGAAGATTGTCCAAGGACTGCGATTGGACCATGATGAGAATATCAAATCTCCACAAGGCGGTGAATAATTCATCGATCACCTACGACGTGTCAGTGTGTACCTCCCCTGATATTGTGGTGTTAAAGTAGGAGGGTATCACCCCAGACCCTCTCAACAAGGCCCAAACAAGGAATTGTACTCAAATTCAACCATATCTCAGAGCATATACTATAGTACAATAACCCACAAATTTATAGGTTATTTGAAAAAATGCAATCAATATTTGTTGTTTTCTTTATTTACTGTCAACAAATATTGATTGCATTTTTTCAAATGATGAGATTGTTGTCCAAGTCGGCTATCATGCATATTCCCTGCTCCCTGAGATGAGCTATCACTTGGCTTCATTACCTTGGTGAAACACTATGGCGCCGAAGAAAGACTGAAAGGAAGGACCAAATGTTCCAACCTCCTGCCCTCCCACTAGAATTGCAGAAATCGCCAGTGAGGGGGAAAAATGGGAATGGTCAGATACACATCCTTGAGATCCAGCTGGACAATTCAGTCTCCCTTCCATAACAAGTCTGTTAACAGATGGATGCCCTCCATCTTGAAATGTTTGTACACTATGAAGTGATTGAAATCTCTCAAATTCAGAACTAATCTGTGATCACCGCCCTGTTTCTAAATCAAAAAGACATTGCTGCAGAAACTGCAGGCACTTTTGTTGCAATACACCACCGCATGTTTCTGCAGAAGATCATCTATTTCTGCGTCTATAAAAGAGCACTCTTGTTGGGAAGAATGTAACTGCTGTGGGGAAACACTTTTTGAGGGGTCTGATAAAACAAATAGATGAAGGCCTGAACAGTCTGCAAAACCCATGCATCCTGAGAAAAAGTCCTTCAATTGTGGAGGAAGAACTGAACACAACCCCTCAAAGGCATATCTGAGGAAGGAGAACTCTTACCTGCTGAATTTATGGGATTGAGATTCTGCTGTATTGCCGCCTCGATTGAAACGGTATCTGGAGAATTTTTGCCTGGTAGGGTAGAATGTGTCACCCCTGGTAGAGTCCCAGTCCCCTCGACCTCGACCGTATCCACCTCTCGGAGGGCCTTGATAGTAGTAATGGCCTGGCAAGCAGTCCCTGCCTCACCCGGCCTTATTTAAAAGGCCAGTCTGCAAAACCCATGCATCCTGAGAAAAAGTCCTTCAATTGTGGAGGAAGAACTGAACACAACCCCTCAAAGGCATATCTGAGGAAGGAGAACTCTTACCTGCTGAATTTATGGGATTGAGATTCTGCTGTATTGCCGCCTCGATTGAAACGGTATCTGGAGAATTTTTGCCTGGTAGGGTAGAATGTGTCACCCCTGGTAGAGTCCCAGTCCCCTCGACCTCGACCGTATCCACCTCTCGGAGGGCCTTGATAGTAGTAATGGCCTGGCAAGCAGTCCCTGCCTCACCCGGCCTTATTTAAAAGGCCAGCTTGGAAGACCTGTTTGATACTAGAACTGGGTTTTATCTAGTGGGTCCCAGAGCCTCCACACCACTGGAGTCAAGCTAGCCGGGCTGATGAGAGGTGTTACCTCGAAACCGGTCCGGTCCTCGGATGCTTGATTCCGGTCTGGGAAAGATATGGCTGTGTAGTTCGGACTGGACTGTTCCCATGGGGCACAGGGTCAGAGCTGATTTGCATAAAGCCATTATCTAACCCAGGGTGGTGTGGAGTGCAAAAAACGATGGATTTAGGCCCAGATCCTTGTACTGGGGTGAATGTAAGACATTGATCTACATTCTGTCCATCAAATTGTTTTTTGTAATTTTCTCCCTGAGTGTACTGGGGTAGCTCAGACGTGGGTCCCAGAGCCTCCACACCACTGGAGTCAAGCTAGCCGGGCTGATGAGAGGTGTTACCTCGAAACCGGTCCGGTCCTCGGATGCTTGATTCCGGTCTGGGAAAGATATGGCTGTGTAGTTCGGACTGGACTGTTCCCATGGGGCACAGGGTCAGAGCTGATTTGCATAAAGCCATTATCTAACCCAGGGTGGTGTGGAGTGCAAAAAACGATGGATTTAGGCCCAGATCCTTGTACTGGGGTGAATGTAAGACATTGATCTACATTCTGTCCATCAAATTGTTTTTTGTAATTTTCTCCCTGAGTGTACTGGGGTAGCTCAGACGTGGGTCCCAGAGCCTCCACACCACTGGAGTCAAGCTAGCCGGGCTGATGAGAGGTGTTACCTCGAAACCGGTCCGGTCCTCGGATGCTTGATTCCGGTCTGGGAAAGATATGGCTGTGTAGTTCGGACTGGACTGTTCCCATGGGGCACAGGGTCAGAGCTGATTTGCATAAAGCCATTATCTAACCCAGGGTGGTGTGGAGTGCAAAAAACGATGGATTTAGGCCCAGATCCTTGTACTGGGGTGAATGTAAGACATTGATCTACATTCTGTCCATCAAATTGTTTTTTGTAATTTTCTCCCTGAGTGTACTGGGGTAGCTCAGACGTGGGTCCCAGAGGCTCCACACCACTGGAGTCAAGCTAGCCGGGCTGATGAGAGGTGTTACCTCGAAACCGGTCCGGTCCTCGGATGCGCTTGATTCCGGTCTGGGAAAGATATGGCTGTGTAGTTCAGACTGGACTGTTCCCATGGGGCACAGGGTCAGCGCTGATTTGCATAAAGCCATTATCTAACCCAGGGTGGTGTGGAGTGCAAAAAACGATGGATTTAGGCCCAGATCCTTGTACTGGGGTGAATGTAAGCCATTGATCTACATTCTGTCCATCAAATTGTTTTTTCTAATTTTCTCCCTGATATTAGGGAAAGCATCGATTAGTCACATGGTACACCGCCGCAAAAACACTGCTCCAAGGAGCGAGGGCAGAACAAAACAAAGAAAAAATACTCCTGAGAACGCGGGAGTGAGCGGTACCAACAATGCAGCAATGAGGGCGATTTTTTTTAATGATCAGGTGACTCTATTTTCCTGAAGGACGAAAACATTGAAGCATCAGCTATTTTAGGCATGAAACAGCAAAAAGAAAGCCATTTTTGACTGACAAAATGTACATTCTCCCGTTTACACCAGGTTGAGGATTGCAAAAAATGGCCAGTATTTCTCTTAAGAAAGGTGGCACCTCAAACATGCCAGCATTTTAAAGATGGAAAGTGTTGGATTTAGAAAAAAAACGGAGGGAATGTATTTTCCTCATTGACATATATTGAAAGAGAGGCAATTTTAGGCGACAGACAGCTAAAATAAAGGATTTCTTGCTTCAAAATTGGGATACTATATCGGAACCGGAGGCTCTGATTGTGCTTTACTTTACTGTTTTTCTCACGGAAGCCATTAAACACACTGCATTACCCTGTAGGCATGTGTCAAGAACAACAAACACAAGACACAAAACGGTCCATAGCCACAGTAATCATATCGAAGGAGGGCGGCCGTAAACAGAGAACGGCACCGTGGTTCAATGAGAAACTACGAGGCGCCAAGAGGGACTGCAAGCGGGCAGAAAGGCAGTGGAGAGCAGCCTATGACAGCCTGGCGAGAGAGAGATATCTCGTCATTAGACGAGCATATCATAACCTGATTAGGACAGCGAAAACTGCTTATTATGCAGACAGGATCTTGGGTGCTGATAACTCAGCTAAAGAACTGTTTAGTGTCTATAAATCCCTGACTGTCCCCAAGTCCTCAGTAGGATTGGAGGTCTGTTCAGTTGCCGCCTGTAATCGTATTGCTGACTACTTTGGTGACAAAGTGTCTAAAATGTATTCAGCTTTCCCTACCCAACCCAAGGCAGGGGGAGAGTTTGAAGCATCTGCTAGAGAGGCAGGTGGACAAAATCTGCTGCTTAATTTCACCACCCCCCCAGCAGACGATCTGATTAAAATATGTAGATCTGTGAAATCAGGCTCTCCACGGGACCCAGCATCACCCAAGCGGCTGGGGGACAGCCTGACAACGCTAGACCCTTACATTAGGCATCTGATGGATGTCTCCTTTAGGTCCAGCACCATGCCAGAGGAATGGAAACAAGCCGTGGTGCTTCCCCTCCGCAAGAAGCCGAATATCAGCTTCGAGAAACTGGACAACCTGCGTCCCATCTCCCTTCTACTCTACTTCTCCAAAGTGGCGGAGAAGGTGACTAATATGCAGTTAATGCATTATGTAGAAGACACTAACCAGCTACACCCCACCCAGTTTGGATTTCGGCCCCGACATTCGACGGAGTCAGCACTCCTCATGGCTTCCGAAACCATTAGGAAGGGTGCCGATGAGGGCCAGACTATGGCCCTGATCCTTTTGGATCTTAGAGCTGCGTTCGACACTGTAGCACATTCCATCTTGCTACAGTGTCTGAACAAAGGGGGAGTAGGAGGGGCAGCGCTGAAATGGATCCAACCATTTCTTTCTGGCCGAGGTTTTCAAGTCAGGCAGGGCGACTGCTACTCCGAGCGAGTTGCCTTGGACCAGGGGGTGCCGCAGGGCTCATCCCTGAGTCCAACCCTTTTTAATTTGTATGTTGCCCGGTTGCTACCATAGTGGGGAGTCACGGCCTGAGCATGGTGTCGTACGCCGACGACACGCAGCTGGTCATCTCCCTCTCGCGAGCACCAAGCCTCGCGGCGGACATCTTCAGAGCATGCATGCAAGATCTTGCTCCCTGGATGTCTGCCAATTGCCTTAAACTCAACGGAGGCAAGACTGAGGTGCTGGCGGTGGGTGGAGACCAAGCGGCTTGGACGTCGGCGTGTGGCCTCCTTGCCTGGGAATTTGGGTGTTTGGTTCGACTCTAAGCTGACTTTTGGACCCCGGGTAGTTGGTGCCTGTTTCGGGATTCTTAAGAGCCTTAGGAAGGTCTTGGAGCTTCTGCCAATCAAAGCCCGTCAAACTCTAGTGCATGCACTAGTCACGTCCAAGATTGACTACGGCAACCTGCTCTACCTGGGGACTCTTGAGAAGAACCTGAGCCGCCTGCAGGTCCTGCAGAACGCTGAGGCGCGGCTGGTTCTCAAATTACCCAGAAGAGCATCATCTAAAGCTGCGCTCCAGGTCCTGCACTGGCTTCCGGTGAGAAGCAGGGTGGAATTCAAAGCACTATGCACATGCCACCGGATTGTTAACGGCAGGGCTCCTCTCCCTCTGCAGGGCCTGCTAACACAATATGAGCTACCCCCGTGATCTCAGATCTTCTGGCTCGGGGCGCCTATCCATTCCTAAGGTATCTAAAGTATGGATGGGCGGCAGATCCTTTAGGTATCTGGCGGCCTCAAGCTGGAACAAACTTCCTGTGGCACTGCGCCTGGAACCTTCAGAGCGCACCTTTAGAGCCAAGTTAAAAACCTTCCTATTTGCCCGGTAGTTGGGTCCCTGTCCCGGTACTTTCCTGGTAGCACTTGCTTTTCAGCGCGGGGACACGCCGTGGTGCGTCACCAAGCGCTCTATAAGACCCCCTATTATTATTATTATTATTATTATTATTATTATTATTATAAAACAGTATGAATGTAGTCCTTCCCCCTCTTTCCTTGATGTTCACAGCAGCTTAAATAAGTACCTTTTCTTACATACACAAATTAAACTGCTTGTTTGTAAAAATTGTGTGCTTTTTATATGGGTTTCTCTAACGATTCCTTTATAGCTTACAGTCAGCGCTCTGTTATCAAGGCAGAATATAAAATGAAAAGTGGAAGGGTATGGAATGCGCTAAGTCATGCACGGTAAATATAGTCAAGTAGGAATGCTCAAGGATATTGGGTAATGACCACCCTCCGTTACCAGCTGTGTAGACAAATGTCCACACATAAACTGAAAAAAGGAATTAATATCCTGAGCAAAGAAAGTCCATAGTAATCAGAAAAGTCCACACAAATTACTTCACAGAATTTTTCTTCTGTTCTTTATTTATTCCAAGCTTTGTTCTCAAGTAGTCACTTCTGGCCACCAGCATAGCAGTACATAACCTGTGGCTCCAACCAACGGCAAAAGGACTCCTAGCTAACATGTGTTTTGTCTACGCGGAAATATCCACTGACTTCTTCAGGGCTAGAATTTAAAAAAGGAAGCCCATATTATAACCCCTGTAGTTGCTAAAGCAAGTATCTCTATATACAGTAAGTAATAGAGAGAGAAAATAGCAAAAAGCAGAAGACCACCAAGTGTTATGAATCCATTGAAGAAAAATAAATATTAAAAGCCATGAATCCAAAGTGTGAAAGTTGTCAACGCGACTACGACCCAAGGAAAAGGAACACAATGTGCTAATATTTAAAAAAAATGGTGATCAAAGTAACTCGAAGAGTGTTCATTATTAGTAGATAAGTAGATCAAAAAGACCCGTACGCACACCAGAACTGACCTAATATAGTACAATGTACTTACCAAGCTTATGTATATCAAATAAATAATGCAGAAATTATTATGTGTGTGCTCAGATACTCATATTCAATCCTAAAAAAGCCCAAATACAGGTATGATCCTGCAATGCAATGCAGAAAAACAGGAATCATCAGAGAGTGAACTGAATCTATGGTTGGACTAAATAATACAATCGGGGTAATAGCACCTAACACAAGTGAAAACGTTCTCATATTAGTAAAAAGGTTGATCTAAAACGGCTCCTACAACACCAATATGAACGTCATATAGATGAAATAACTCACCAAATGTTATGTATCATTCAGATACAGAGTGTAGAAAGATAGTACAAGTACTGGCTCAGGTACCTGTGTTCAGTCGTACCGCCTGCAAACAGCTCCCAGACGTGATCCTACAATATAATACAACAGAAATACTGAGAAATAGGACCAGATCTATGATGAAAAACCAACACAGATATAGCAATTGCACTTATTAGTCATGCTTTAATAGCCAGCTGTTCTATAAGTTGGTCTTAGTGCACAAAAAAAGAGCCTGCTTTGATGGCCAGTTGCCCCAATATGAGCAAATGCAATATACAGTCACAATATCCCTGTGAGCCCTGAATATCGTTTCACATACAATGGCCAAAGTTAATCAACAAACTATAAACAAATAGGCAAGCCTGCTATGATAGCTACCTTTCCATACGAGCATTTACAAGTACATAGTCACAAACATCCTGGTGACCCATAAGTATTGATTCACATTTGATGACCGAAAAATAAAGCAACATACTATACACGTAAGGAGCAAGTCCAGTAAAGAAACCGACCAAGCCCAATTCAATAAATATTAATTGAAAAAACCCGTTCTGAGTGCAAACATACCGAACAAGCGGCTCCAGTCCAAGAGAGAGCACTCCTTCAGACAGGGTGGCGTCTCGCACGGGCGCGTCTGTGTCTTGTTTTCATCTGTCAGATTCCTTCTGACAGTGGTGAGTTTTCGGATACCGAGGCAATAGCCTCATTACTCCACGTTCATTTTGAATTTTTTAGTCGCTGTTTAGGTTGTCTTATTGATGTGTGACGCGTTGTCACAGTGAGGTTGTATCACAAGGTCAGCTCAGTGATGGGCCGTGGGTAGCGGCCAATTGAGTTTGCAGAATTGTCAGCATGTTTCCCCAAAGAGTCTCGTCTTTGTCTATCTAGTACCTTCTGATAGTGTTGAGTTTTGGGTGCCTGCCGAGGCGATTATGCCGTTAGACAGTGAAAGGGTTTTGGTTGCCTGCCGGGGCGGTTGCCGTCAGGCAGTGGTGAGTTTTGCGTACCTGCCGAGCGTTTGCATTCAAGCAGTGATGAGTTTTTGGATGCTGCGTTGCTGTTTCAGTTTCACAAGGTTAGCGCTTCGATGGGCCGCGGGTAGCGGTCAAATGGGTTTGTAGCGATGTCTGCGAGTTTCCTGATCAGTGGGTTCTCTTATTGATCCAATCCTTTGTAGAATGTCCTGTTGAGTTTGAGGAGCTAGTCGTCCAACATCTTAAAGCCTAGGTCTCTGTGGAGGTCTGCTGTTCATGTGAACATAGGAGCACTTGCTGCAATCCGTAAGGCCTTGCTCTGTAATCTCTGTAGGTCTTTCCGAAGCTGCGGGCGGCAGCCACTCCAAACTCCAAAGCTTGATAGGCTACGCACATCGGATCACTGAAATAATATCTACTACCAAAATATCGAGTTCCCATAATATCGATGAAAAAATATCGAGGGACATAATATCGACTTTCTATCTTCACTAAGGTAAGTACAAAAATATTGAGTTTAAAATATCGAGTGTTAAAAATATAGACTGTCAAAATATCGATTTTTTTATGTCTTTAAAATAAGTTACAACTATTATAATATTAAATATATTTAATATAAACATTGTTAAAATTATTAAATAAATGTAACATTATCACATAATTAATGTAACTGTAAAAATGTATAATAATAATACATATATATATTTAAATACATGTTATTAATAAAACATATAGAATATATTTACCGTAGCATAGCAAAAGGTTTAAATTTAAAGAGATCGTTGGATAGCGTTGGGGTAAAAATTACTATTCCCACTTCAGTGGGTACAAGAGTAGGGAAAGCGTTGGATAGCGTAGGGGTAAAATTTTTATTCTCACTCCAGTGGGTGTAACAATAGGGAAAGCGTTGGATAGCGTAGGGGTAAAAATTACTATTCCCACTCCAGTGGGTGCAACAGTAGGGAAAGCGTTGGATAGCGTAGGGGTAAAAATTACTATTCCCACTCCAGTGGGTGCAAGAGTAGGGAAAGCATTGGATAGCGTAGGGGTAAAAATTACTATTCCCACTCCAGTGGGTACAACAGTAGGGAAAGCGTTGGATAGCGTCGGGGTAAAAATTACTATTCCCACTCCAATGGGTGCTACAGTAGGGAAAGCGTTGGATAGCGTAGAGGTAAAAATTACTATTCCCACTCCAGTGGGTGCAACAGTAGGGAAAGCGTTGGATAGCGTAGGGGTAAAAATTACTATTCCCACTCCAGTGGGTGCTACAGTAGGGAAAGCGTTGGATAGCGTAGGGGTAAAAATTACTATTCTCACTCCAGTGGGTGCTACAGTAGGGAAAGCGTTGGATAGCGTAGGGGTAAAAATTACTATTCCAACTCCAGTGGGTGCAACAGTAGGGAAAGCGTTGGATAGCGTAGCGGTGAAAATTACTATTCCCAATTAATTATTTTAAATTAATTACCAATTATATTTTAATTATTTACCAATTAATAATTCATTTAAAAATATAATTCATTTACATAATTATTTAATTAAAATTAAATTACTTCCCACCCTATTCCCCTAAAAACACACAACCTGCTACAGAAAATAAATTACTAAAATTTAATTATTTATCAATTATTTATTTTTAATTAATTACCAATTATCAGTTCAGTTTCAGTTTTTAACGTCTTTATTTCGAAGTTTTTCTTCATAAAAGACAAGCATATAAAATACATACACAAAACACACGACTAATATGTACAGATCTATACAAACAATTAAGATTTTTTCAAGAATCTTGTTTAAAAAACAATTAAATAGCATAGAAAGACGTTTATGTCAATGTTAATACAGATATAAAGAGTCAATTCAGGAATGCTTCCCAGGAAAAATAGGTTAACAAGTTTGACACTCAGCTATTGGCTCTTCATAAATACATATAATACAAGTTAAAAGAGACATATGCCCAACCTATAGGAGCCTTTTCCTCGCTTAAGAACATACTACATAAAAACCACATTACTGACTGGGTTAAAATGTAAACTTGACCCTTAATAAAAGCTATTCAAACATTGCAGTATTTATAGAATAAGTCATATCTATGGAGGGCTGGTGAGCTAATACCACCCCTTTCTAGCAAATAATTGTATGCTGCTGTAGATCTTGGTAGGGGGATGTGTGGGGTACACGGATAAAAATCATACAAATCCCAAATGGAGTTGGGGCCGTCACCTTCGTGGGGCTGGGAGGATCGTAAGTAGGGGACGATGTTCCTATTCCTAAATTTAACAAGGATTAGGTCCCCAGGAATGTCCTTAGGTAGTGACCCTAACCAGCCCACCCTTCTAACACTCAGGATACCACCATCCTTATTGGGTGGCAGGGGTCTATTTTTAGCTAACCAGAAAATGACCTTGTGTAATAGGTCCTGATAACTCTCGGGTTTCCTGTGAGCGGGAACTGGTACTCCTGAAAGAACAAGCACAAAGGGGGCGGCTTCCGGAGGTAGGTCTATACGTGCTGTTCTGTTTGGCTCTGCTCTAACAGCAGAGTAATTTGTTAAGAAAGGATTAGGGGCAATTTTAGTGACCAGTGGGGGTTGACTCTTAGGAGGCTGTCTTTCAATCGGGACATTTTTTGTATTAAACAAAGGTTTGTGCGCGGTTTTAGTAGCAGTTGGAGGTAACATGCTGGGAGCTGAAACAGTTTTTGTTGTGTCAGTTAACATAGGCACTTCAGGTGCAGTTAGTGGAATGGAGCAATTGGGTGTTGCCATCTTTATAACAGGTGAAGAGTTGGCTTTAATAGCAGACTCTATACTTGCCAGCCTATCCCCTAAAGCGGTAATTCGTTCTAGCAAGGGTGCTATTACAGAACTTAACAAAAGTTCGAGCTGAGGCAGTAATTGCAATAGAGGCGATGATACTTTATCATCCAAACATTTACCGACCCCCCTGGGTGTGATGGAGTTTATAGCAGGCGATGGGGGATCGATATAGCGTTTTTGTATTTTGGGTTGGAGTTCGTAATCATTTGCCCCTTCATGTTTCCTTTTCACACTTTGGCCCAGCGACAGAGCAGTAGCCTGGATGTTATCCTCATTGGGTGGTAGGGATAGTTCACAAGGTCTGACAGGGGGAGTGTTAATGCTAAGGCCTTTTACGGGGGAGGGGGATATTACTGGAATAAACTTAGTCCCGCACAGAGCATTTAGTTCCTCCCAGTAGGACAAGTTTGGCAAACTAACGGGGGTATGTGACGGGGATAGCATTTGGCGACGATCATCAATATCTATTTCGCAGATAGTGGTAGGTGATGCATAGCTCAGAATAAGTTTTTCCATTCTCTGGCTGTAGTATAGAAAGTTAGTATGCCCCCTTATGTATCACTAATAGTAAAGTATGTTCAAAAATAGTGACAGTGATGGGGAAGCCAAGAAGTCCATGAATAGTCTTGTGAATGGTATACAGTACTATACCTTCTTTTGCTGTGAAGCCAAGAGAGGTGGCCCGTCCCGTCCACCTCGTGCCACTGAGGGCCACAGAGGGCCCGCCCTTTGCCCGGGCTTAGACCGGCTCACGCCCGCGCGCGTCCCGCGACGCGGAGGGAGCGTCCCTTGATGTAGCGCCTCCTGGCGCGCTCTGGCCGGATGCAGGAAGTGGCAGGAAGTTGCCGCTATGCTCCCTGGGAGCTGTAGTCTCTAGCCGCGTGTAGGACTGCGGTGGCGGCGAGACGCAGCGTTAGGGCCCCAGGAGCTAGCTGGCGAGTGTCAGGTAGGTTTAGTCCCTCTGAGCACTGTGCCCCGGTGTTTCGGACCCCCGCTCCACCGAGGGAGCGTCCCTTGATGTAGCGCCTCCGGGCGCCCTCTGGCCGGATGCAAGAAGTGGCAGGAAGTTGCCGCTATGCTCCCTGGGAGCTGTAGTCTCCAGCCGCGTGTAGGACTGCGGTGGCGGCGAGACGCAGCGTTAGGGCCCCAGGAGCTAGCTGGCGAGTGTCAGGTAGGTTTAGTCCCTCTGAGCCCTGTGCCCCGGCGTTTCGGACCCCCGCTCCACCGAGGGAGCGTCCCTTGATGTAGCGCCTCGGGGCGCGCTCTGGCCGGATGCAGGAAGTGGCAGGAAGTTGCCGCTATGCTCCCTGGGAGCTGTAGTCTCTAGCCGCGTCTAGGACTGCGGTGGCGGCGAGACGCAGCGTTAGGGCCCCAGGCCAATTATATTTTAATTCATTACCAATTATTATTTCATTACTAATTAGATTAAATTTACATAATTAATTAATTATAATTAAATTACTTCCCACCCTATTCCCCTATAAACCCACAACCCACTACAGATTTATATTACACAAATATTATTAAATATTAATAACTTACCTTATTTTCGATATTTTTGTTGTCTATATTTTATCTAGTCTATATTATGTCTAGTCTATATTTTTGATTCGATATTTTGGCTATTCTAGTCGATATTACTCGATATTTTTGTTGTCTATATTTTGTCTAGTCTATATTTTGTCCAGTCTATATTTTTTACTCGATATTTTGTCCAATCGATATTTTGGAATCGATATTATGTCTGTTTACCACGCACATCCCTCGATGCCTAGAGCACCATATGTAACTCCCTCCGGAGTGTGTAAAAGGAGTTGTATACTAGAACACATATAACGGAATTGCAACATTCAGTAATTAAATCACCATCCTTCAAGTTCAGGCAAACCCAGCATGAAATAAAATGTACTTGTGTTCAAGTTCCCGCAAAAGTTGTTCCCTATTAATGGATGTGAGAGGAAACAAAGTAAAAGAAAATATAGTACAGTAACAACCAGAAAGTAAACCCAAATATACAGTACAAAAAAGAATCCACTAATACATTGGCGAAAGACTCACCAATTAAGTACATTACTAGTAACATCAATCAATAACAGAATACAGTTCTAACGATGAAGCACATTGGAAAGGGCGAACAAGCCAGCAGAACAGTATTGGTATACAGAATATTTTAATACATCAAGTTACCCAAAATTACTGTAGTTTATTGTATGTTAAGACCCTTATCTACAGACTGTAGTTTCAGGATCCATCGTGCCTCCCTTTGTCTGAGTTTAAGTTCATGGTTTCTACCCCTGTCATCTAATTTCACAGACTCAATACCATGAACCTTAAAGGTCAGCTGTTTGATTTGTGCTCCATGTTGGGCTTGGCCCTTTTTGCAGGGTCATCCCTGAACTTTTTGCCTTCCTACTGTATTGTTTCTGACCTGTTTTTATTGGTTTTAGGACTGTGGGCACATTACTACTAATTAAGTGTATATGTTCTCTGTATAAAGTGTTATGGTAATTTATTTGTCCATAATTGGTATGTTTGTCTTACTAGTAAAGTCCCTAGTAAAGTGCACTATGTGTGCCAGGGCTGGTAAAGCAAATGCTACTAGTGGGCCTGCAGCACTAAATGTGCCACCCACACAAGTAGCCCTAAAAAGAGATCTCAGGCCTGCCACTGCAGTGCTTGCACGCAGTTTGTTAACTGCCTTGTTTCCCTGACATGGGCACCCACTTGCCAGGCCTTACCCTTCCCTTTTTATGCATATTGGACACCCCTATAGTAGGCCTAAGGTACCCCCAGGGCAGGGTACAGTGTATGTGATAGGTAGGACATGTACTGAGGTGTGTACCATGTCCTGACAGTGAAGTATTGCCAAATTCGTTTTTCACTGTTGCAAGGCTATCTTGCCATAGGACAGAATGGGGAATTCTGTGTCACATGTTTCCAGCATATCTTCCCATAGGCATAAGATGGAGAGATGGAGTTTAGTGTGCCTGAACTCAGAATTTAATATCACATCTTTTTGTGAAGATGATTTTTGAATTGTGTGTTTAGAAATCACGCTTTTAGAAGTGGCTGGTTTCTTGTCCTAACCATCCTGTGTGCCTCTGCCTGGTTGTGTATAGACTGTCTGGGTAGGGATGTGACAAGGTCTTGGAAGTGTCCTGACACTAGGGAAAAGTAGGGGGACAGCAACAGGCTGACCTGCATTTGGTGTGGTGGGAGTAGCCCCTTTGATGAGGAGAGGCCTGTGCGGCTGCCATAAAAGAATTGCTCCACCTCCTGCGTAGCGTCTGAGGCCCAGACCCTCACTATCAAAGAAAGAAGGTGTGCACTGGCACGAAGAAAACCCAGGTCTGGTTTGGACTAGAATCACAGCCCCCCTGAACACAAAGACTTCAAAGGCATTTAGGGGTGTAAATGTGAGAGCTGAAACCCCTGAACTCAAGACTGAACTCAAGACTGGAAAAGGATTGAAACAACTTCGTGATCAAGAGGAATCTCTGCCAAAGTAGAACAGCTGAAGAGACTGAAGGGAAGGACTGCCCTTGCTGTGTGTTCTGTGGCTGGCCTGCAGTTTGCTGATTTGACTAAGGAAAGGACAAGGGACTTTGCTGTTTACTGTGTGCCCCTGCTTGAAAGGACTTTGGTGTGTCCTGAAGTAACTTGTCTCCAAGGGCCCGTGGAGAGCAGGTCCCCTGTTGTGGAAACTCAGGAACATCAAAGTTTCCACCCATGTCTCAGCGACACTTGATGTGTGTGCTTTTGCATGCCTGCGACTGCCGTGTGGTCTGTGGTGCTGTTTACGAGGTGCCCCGTGACTGCATTGCCCCCATAGCGTGAAACATCGTCCACGCTGCTGCATTGCTATTTGTGGCCCGAGCCGTCATGGTAACTGAGGCTGTGAGTAAGGATCGCCGCCGCCGGCCCAACCTGCAACATGTTAAAGGATTTCTTGAAGCTAAGGAAGCTGCAAGGTTAAAGGGATCGTGATCGTTGTTCACCTAGAGGAATCTGCCCAAGATAGTCAACGAAGGAGAAGGCAGCGCCATAACCCATCCGGCTACAGCATCGCCTAGCAATGGAGCTGTAATGTCAACGGGACCACTCATCAGGATGTCCTACAAGCGGGGAGAGAGATAGAGAGCGAGGCAGTGAACCCCCCCCCCCCCCCCCCAGGTAAGGCTTGGACTCCAGTCGGGAGCCGCAAGCGTGTGTGGCCTGGGGAGGCATGCAGGAGGAGTACAGGAGTGGCCCGTACATGCCCAGGAGTACTGGCCCGCCTGTTAAGTTTATGACCGTTGTCTCTGTTGTTGGGGCCTAGTGGTGCCCGAGCTGATCGTGCAAATTGGCTTATAAGCGTTATTTCTTGCATTAGGAACTGCCTTATTCCTTGCCTTAAGAACTGCATTATCCTTGCATTAAGAAATGCATTATCCTTGCATTAAGAACTGCATTATACTTGCATTACGAACCACATTATTCTTGCATTACGAACTGCATTATCTTGCATTACGAACCGCATTATTCTTGTGTTTCGGACTGCATTATTCCTGTGTTACGAACTGCATTAGTACTTGCATTAAGGACTGTCTTATTTCTAACTTACGAACTGCATAGTATTGCATTAGGACTGCATTCGATCATCGTGAACTGCTCATTAATACCGCAAGAACCTACAAGTGATTGTTGGCCTAATAACCGACAAAGTGAAATAATATGAATACACATATGTTGGAATTCTATTGTTTGGTCTCATCATGTTACTTTTTATAAAGATACTGCTCTTTTTATAAAATTAGTGTTGTGTCGATTTCTGGTGTTATCACTGTGTCACTGGGAGTGTGGTTGCAAATACTTTAGACATTGCCTTGGAGATAAGCCTGGCTGCTCGTGCCAAGCTACCGGGGGTGAGCAGGGGTTATCTAAGAGTGTGGCCCTCCTTTTCCTGACTAGAAGCAAGGGTTCCTTTTTGGACTAAGGTACCTACTTCAGCTAACTAGAGACCCCCAGTTCTAACACTCCACATTCTAGAGCATGAACAGCAATGGGATATCTGATATCCAAATTCTTCAGAGCCCTGAAGTATTCTGAGATACGATCTTTAAGACTTCTAACAGTGCTGCCTATACAGATATTATCACATTTGCAAATGATGGCATAAATCACAAATTTTGTTGTACAATCAATGTGCGTATCTATGTGAAACTTTCTTGAGCCTTTATATTCAAAGTCATGGATATCATGAATTGCAAATCTACACATGCTACAGTTACCACATCTATATGATCCTTCATTCCGTTTGTGTAACTATGTCTGTCCACGATCCCGCACCCTTGGCTGAGAATACTATGTTTCGATTTGCCTTTACAGTAGGTAACACTCTGATGACTCAGTACATGCGGTTGTAATGCGGTATCTGATGTAAGGAGATACCAATAACGTTTGAGTATGCCATATATCTTATGTGACCATAGGTGGTAACCTGTGATTAATCTGATTGGGTGAATATTACTTCCCTTAGTCCTAGTTCCTGTTTTCAATGTTTCACTTCTGGCAAGGTTGGAGGCTCTCTTTCTCGCTTTCAAAATAAGGCTTTCTCATATCCCCTTGCCAGGAACCTCTCTCCTATTTCACTGGCACAGTTTGCAAATTCAGCATCGTCACTACAATTTCGACGTGCTCTGAATAGTTCACAATATGGAATCAAGTTAATTTGAGATTTCGGGTATGCACTTCTGGCATGTAACACGGCATTACACAACGTACACTTCCTAAACATTTTCTACCTTGGTGTATATACAGTTCAACATCCAAGAATACAATTTTATCCCTGAGTGTGTCATAGTGAATGCCCTGTTAAAAGAATTCTGATTCATATGTGCAAAGAATCCCTATAATTCTTCTTCTCTACCCGTCCAAATAAGGAGGCAATCATCAATGTACATGCCATTGTAACAGATGCAAGCTTGCCTTTTGCTCCTTCTGGGCCCCAGATATACGCCGTCTCCAACCACCCCATAAAGAGGCAAGCAAAGGTTGGCACGAATATGGAACCTATCGCAGTCCCACATATTAGCTGATAGTCAAGTCAAGTCAAGTCAGAAATTTATATAGCGCGCTACATACCCATAGGGTCTCAAGGCGCTTGAGGAAAGGGGGAAATTACTTGTCGAATATCCAAGTTTTAAGTTGCTTTCTGAATGCTAGGTGGTTCTGAGTAAGCCGAAGGTGAGTGGGGAGAGAGTTCCAGGTTTTGGCTGCCAGGTAGGAGAACGATCTACCTCCCATGGTGGCTTTGTTGATGCGGGGAACAGTGGCCAGGGCTTGGTTGGAGGATCGTAGATTACGGGATGGGGTGTAGAAGGACAAACGTGTGTTGAGGCATTCGGGTCCAAGTTCGTAAAGTGCTTTGTGTGCGTGGGTTAATAGGCGGAAGGTGATTCTCTTATTTACGGGGAGCCAGTGGAGGTTTTTCAGGTGATCAGAGATGTGTTCTTTACGCGGGATATCAAGTATGAGCCTGGCTGAGGCGTTCTGGATACGTTGGAGTATCCAGTGGGGATCCAGCGAAAAGTTTTTTTGAGCATGCGAAGAATGTTGAAGCAGGATGATGAGACAGAGTTGGCTTGTCTGGTCATTGAGAGTGAGGAGTCCAGGATGACGCCCAGGTTCCGTGCGTGGTCCGTCGGGGTGGGAGCTTTTCCAAGGGCCTCTGGCCACCAAGAGTCGTCCCAGGCGGAGGGGGATGTACCTAAGATTAGGACTTCTGTTTTGTCTGAGTTCAGTTTCAAACGGCTGTGCTTCATCCAATCGGCTACTTCTTTCATTCCTTCGTGTAAGTTGTTTTTGGCGGTGTTGGGGTTCTTGGTGAGTGAGAGGATCAGTTGGGTGTCATCAGCGTAGGAGATGATGTTGAGATTGTGTTGGCGAACGATGACTGCGAGGGGGCTCATGTATACGTTGAAGAGGGTGGGGCTGAGTGATGATCCTTGCGGCACGCCGCAGATGACTTCAGAGGCTTCTGATTTGAATGGAGGGAGTCGGACTCTCTGAGTTCTACCGGTGAGGAAAGAGGTGATCCATTCTAGAGCTTTTCCTTGGATTCCGATGTCACTGAGGCGCTGTAATAGGGTGCTATGGCAGACTGTGCCGAAGGCTGCGGAGAGGTCAAGAAGGATGAGGGCGACTGTTTCTCCATTATCCAGTAGGGTTCGAATGTCGTCTGTTGCTGCGATGAGTGCGGTCTCAGTACTGTGTTTGGCCCGGAATCCGGACTGTGATGGGTCGAGGGATTTGTTGCTTTCGAGAAAGGCGGCAAGCTGGTTGTTGACAGCTTTCTCGATGACTTTGGCCGGGAAAGGGAGGAGCGAGATTTGCCATTAAACATAAATACATTATATTCCAAGATCAGTTGTGCCATGTTGATTATTCCAGTCGGAGGAGTGCAGCATCCATTTTGTGAAACCTCGGTGTGGTCTCTCACAATTGGTGTGTGTAACATATCTCTTGCTCTATGGCAGCTCAAATGATGCTCTTTGGGCACATTACTGGGATACTCCTATGGAATTTTGTATATTCACTCTGGGAATTCATCCTATTTACAGTCAGTCCTTTAAATTTAAAAAGGACAGCTAGTCATGTTTGTTTCCCCTTATACTCTCCGGGGAGTATACAGATAGTACACCTGAGACAACATTATGCCAGAAAACCACAGATATTTTAGACAGGACTTTGAGTCAGAGTCTTTTGAGTTGGTTCCCGAAATGAAGCACATGATAGGCCAAGAGGTCTGTAAATCTTTTGACTTGGCATGGGGGAAAGCCCTGCGGAAACTGTTTGCATGGTGGACCAGCACAGATGCACTGCATGGACGCAGGTAGGTCACCCATTAGGACATTCTGGTAAGGCAAAACCATTTTGCAAGACTGTACCTCTCCCAGCTAGACCTGGGGTCAGAGGAAGTAGCTGGTCCTGGTGGTCTTTTCTCATCTTCAGAAATAACACCTTCTTCCACTACCACACAAGACAGAGGAGCCACACACTCCCCCTCATCAGACAACTTTTATACAGAGCCCAAGAGATCAAGGGATGCGCATCGCTCTGTAGGGGGTCAGCAAAAAAACAAGGAGAGACCCTGGCAAACGCTCCAAAGACCGGGATCCACACCCTGACCTGTTTGATCCCGAAATAATCCGTCATCCTTGTTCCTCGGAATGGGAATCTATCCCCAAGGTTACCTACCACCTGAAACAGTGTCTTAGACTACCCGTGGTTAAGGAGGTCAGAAATAGACTGTGGGCTGAGTGCCCCAGGCCATCTACTGAGGGAAAAGTGGCAGCAACACCTGAGCTAGACATCCCAATTGTCATCCCTCTAGCTAAATTAATCAAGGACCACAAATGAGGCAGTGACCATTCCTGGCATGCTTGCCAGTAAAAGCTTTTATACCTGTTGGGACACATAACAATGATAATGGAGCTGGCTGAGATAGCTGAGGAGTAAGGGGATCCTACTGATCCTGACAATTGATCAGGATGGGGGCACAGAGCGGTTTGCATCTTAGTAAATGGAAATTGCTTTTTATCCACAGAATGTAGATGTTCTATCCTCTTTAGACTCAAACCCAAACTAAGGGAACTGGCAACTATAGAGGAGGCCCCCAAAGCCAAGGAATTGAGAGGAAGAGAGTGTTCACACTTATGTTTTTTGGCTGGGCTAGGCGTGGTAGGAGACGTTCAACAGCCGTTTTCCCTCCTTTAGTCTACGAGACAGAAACAACTAGTTGGACCTAAAGAGCTACACCCCCTTTTCCCTTCCATAAATAAGTGCCAGAGAGGATGTTAGGAAGAGGTTCAGGCCAGGGAACCCCAACTGTGGCAGGTAAGATTCAGTATTCTTCTCAAACAAACCTAGGAGCAAGACTGCAGAATGCCAGCAGAGGTAGAGAGAAATCTCTTCCAGATGGTAAAGGGATTTTACATAAAGTTTTGGCAGTCTCCCCAGCAACCCATCCGACTGACACCAATATCCTTCTCACTGGAGGTCTCAGACCTGATAGATCTGGGGATTCAGAACTTGAAAGCCAAAGGTGCCATAAAAAAATCCTTTCTACAACCAAAAGGGTTCCTAAGCAACATTTTTTGTAGACAAGCAAAAAAACAAGGAAGTGAGACCAGTCATCATCTTAAGAGAATTCAATGACTGGATGGTCTACAGACATTTCAAGATCGAGGGAATGTTATGTATGTATGGCGCCACGAGGTTCCCCCTGCCCCTGCTTGGCGCTTGCACCCTGCGATGTTGAGAGAAGGGACATTTTTGGTAGATATACAGGAGGCCCTGAAAAATTACCTCACACACAATTGGGGGGGCACTTCAACCAGAGATAATAAATGGGACACACTAATGGTTGTATTACATGGAGAGTGCCTCACTAAGGCTTACAGAATAAAACAGCAGTTGACCAGGGAGTTAAGGATCCAGGAAGATTACATGGCTCTACAGGGGCAAGCATGGACAATTCGCTACACAGGGTGAGATAGTGGCTGCTAGGTGCGTGTAGGGGAAAGGTCGGACCAATTTGATTGCTTTACCCAAAAAGAATACAGGCAGCCATTGCACAGAAAGGGGATAGGCCTGGTACTTTTTTGGTGTGGCTACTGAGATGGAAGGATCCTGCATGACTGATTATGTCCCTTAAGATTGACAACATCAGATTAGTGGTGACACATGCATCTGTTAATAGAGAGCTCTGCAACTATTTGCCGATAGTCTATCAGAGGCAGGAAGATTGTGATCAGAGTGCCATAGAGCAGTTTTCTGGGTGGGACTAAAATTACCACACCTAGAGCCATTGCAGAGGGAAGAGTTAGGGGAAGTGCTTACCAAAGAGTAGATCAGGACAGTTATTGAGGATATGCCCAGGTGAAAACACCACTAAGTACACAGATTGCCAGCCACACACTTACTTAAATCCTCTATTTTTGAGGGAACAAACCATAAGAGACTTCCTGGTTCGTACGGGTATATCACTCTAACCCTTTTATTATTTATTTATTTTTTGTCTTTTTTAGTATCGATGTATGAAAGGGACACCTTATCGTTTTGTACACCTTATATACAATTATTTACAATTCGCGATTATTTACAACACAAACACATACACATAACTAGTTGTATTATACAAAGTGAATTGCTCTGATATATATACACTCACATATTCATACTACAAAGAAAAAATCATCCGTAATTCCATAAAGACCAGAGTCAAAAGTATAAACTTGATGACAATCATAAATCAATGAACTACAGTTAAATGTAGGCAGTTCAAAAAAGGAAAAATAGACTTCAAATTAATTCATTCAGTCCATTCGACCAATAAATGGCTAATCTTTTTACGCCAACGCGTTTCGAATCCGGTATGTCAACTCTACGGATTCTCATCAGGGCTCTGTCTTAATACGGGATATCTGTTGAACCAGCAGCCGCCGGTCAAGGGTAGAGTATTAGTTCTGACTGAGTTTCTTTTCTTTTCGGGATCTTACTGGATCATTCTCGTGATCCTACGTTTCCACCAAATGTGAGTTAATTTTCAGTCTTGTATTACAGCCTTCTCTGAGGGATTCCTCGCTTGGGCTGTTCGTGTTCTAATCGGTTGCAGCGGTAAACGCTTTATAACCATGCAGGCACCGCTTTCCTCAGTCCTTTTTACTCGCGCTCGCTTTCCTTGAACAAGCTGTGACTCGGCATCTAGCTCTCATTCACTTAGTTTGGCAGGTGAAAACACCAAGCACAGATGGGCTCCCTGCAGAATTTTATGCTGTATAAAATTGCTGGAGGTCTTCAACGAAGCAAGGGAGGTGGGGGTCCTTCCGTGGTCTATGAGAGAGGCTATTGCCATCATGCTCCCCGAACTGAATAGAGACCTGGAGAAGCTTGGCTCCTACTGATCAACTTGGATGTGAAGATATTAGAAAAAATCATAGCGAACAGAATATAAGGGTTTATCGAACAGTTAGTACACAAAGGCCAATGTGGCTTTATCTCCAACAGGAGTACATTTCTGAATTTCTGTGAGCTTACTCATGTCATGTACACAGAGCTGGACTCCCAAGAAGAGATGAATTGATCACATCGTTCAATAGGCAGCCAGTGCAGGTCAAGAAGCATACTGGGTGTAGAGGTGCATTTGAGGAGGATGGAGCAGGAGGCGAGCAGCCTGCATTTTGTACTATCTGGAGGCATTTGAGTAGGGTTTTTGCCACACCCAGATAAAGGATATTTCCATAGTCAATCCTGGAGATAACCAGGGCCTGGACTACAGTTGTCTGGCCGAGGTGGGGAGACAGGTGTGAATTTGCTTGAGCCATTTCAGGATGCCAAAACAAGTGACTGCCACTGTGTTAATCTGATAGCTCGTGGTTAGTTTGTCATTAAGCCAGACTCCTACATTTTTCACTACCAATACTAGAATAGGGATATTACCAAAAGTCGCGGGCCACAAAGGATGTTGGTGGTTATGGACCTGAAAGGTGTTATCCTGCAGGAAGGATCTTAACCAGAACAGGGCAGTATGCGGTACTTCCTTTTCCCATAGTCTTAGTAGGAGTATGGTGTAATTTACAGTGTCAATATTTACACTGAGATCTAAGAGGATCAGTGCAGCAGACCCACCAGTATCTAACAGATGCCTTAGGTATTCAGTAACACTGAGGAGGGCCAATTCGGTGCTGTGGCCTGCTCTAAAACCTGATTGTGATGGGTGGAGCAGGCAATTGAGTTCTGTGTAAGATGTAAGTTGCTAATTCACATGTTTTTCTAACATCTTGGCTGGTGTAGGCAAGAAAGATATGGGTCTGTAATTTGACCATGTAAACGGATCCAAGTTAGACTTTTTTAGCAATAGGGCAACCAGGGCAAGTTTCCAGGGTTTGAGGACGATGCCCTCTACCAGTGATAAATTCAACAATTGGATGAATTACTTCAGGGCAAGATAGGTAGGCTTGTTAAGCACTGAAGGGGACAAGGATCCAGTGATGAGACCGATTTGGTGGATGCAAGAAGCCACGTGAAAGACGGCATATCTATGGGATTAATCATGCACATAGAGCTGGGGAGGAATACTTGAATGCTTGCCTCCACTGTGTTGGAGAAAGTTGTCTGGATGTCTGCCACTTTTTTTTAAGGAAAAGATAGGCTAGCTCATCACACTGTAGTTTGAGAGCAGGGTAACTGCGGTGTTGTTTGCAGAGTCAGAGAGTGTTTTAACTACCTGGAAGAGAGTTTTAGGGCAGTTCTAGCCTGTAGTTATTTTATCTGTGTAGAACGACTCCCTGGAAACACAACAGTTTTTTTGATAGTCCTATAAAGCCTACTTGTACTTTTGTTTAACCTTCTTACTGTACATTTTGCGTAATGCTCTTTTTAGGCATTTTCAGGACTTTTTTATTTTCATACAGGGAGGCACTTTACCAAGGGACAGGGGGGAGGGTTCTATGGTGCTTTCTATTAGAAATAGGAATTAAGGAATCCAGAGTGGGTCTGAGCCACAAATCTATGATAATGATGTCTGATTCCACTGAGTTGCTCAACAGAGGAAGGGTGGCCTCTAAGATAGAATTCCATGTGGGAACGTTGAATTTTAACTAACTCCTACCAGAGGAAATTGACTGATTCTCTCAAACCTGAGATCTTGCATCTACTGAAGGGGAGAAAATGATGGTGAAATGACTGGACCACGACAAAGGTGTAGGTGGATCTGTCTGCATGTTTGTTAGACTTGTCATCTTTTGGTGTGTTTCCCCTGAGTTTTTGCTTTCTGCCCTCCCGGTTTTGCTGCCGTAGTGTTTCTTACCACTTTTCTCACTGCTGATCAGTGGTAAAGTGCAAGTGCTCCTGTGGTAAATTGCGTTATGGATTGGTGTTTCCAGGATTGGGTATTTGATTTACTTGTTAGTCCCTAGTAACGTGCACTGAGTGTGCCAGGGCCTGTAAATCAACTGCTAGTAGTGGGCCTGCAGCACTGATTGTGCCACCCACGTGAGTAGCCCTAAAAAGGTAACTTAGACTTGCCCAGTCTGCGCGCAGTTTGTAACTGCCATGTAGACTTGGAGAGTGCAACCACTTGCCAGGCCGAAAACCTTCCCTTTTCTACATGTCAGTCACCCCTCAGATAGGCCCAAGGTACCTCTGTGGGCAGGGTGCAGTGTATGTGAAAGGTAGGACATGCCCTGGTGTGTGTGTCATGTCCTGATAGTGAATTACAGCCTATTTTGTTTTTCACTATTGCAAGACTACCTGTTCCCCATAGGACAGAATGGGAAGTTTGTTTATAACATCGTATAAACATAACTGGCCCTGGGAAATAGGTAGGAAAATAAAGTTCAGTATGCTTGAACTCAGAATCTAAAGATGCATCTTTTAGTGAAGTTGATTTTTACATTCTGTGTTTGAAAATACCACTTTTAGAAAGTAGGTATTTTCTTGTTCAGTCATCCCGTGTGCCTCTTCTGGAATGTGGATTGCCTGTCTGGGTTTTGGATGACAGAAGTCTAGGTAGGGTCAGGAAAGGGCTTGATAGACCTTGGCTGCAATGGGGGAAGGGGGAGGAGATTTCCTTGCACCCTAAAGAGCCTGGTCTGCCTCTGACAATGCTGTCTCCGTCTCCTGCCAGGAAATCACAGCAGAGGAGGCAGCATTCTGGCTGGGCACAGAAACTCTCTACCTAAGAGATCAATGAATTTTGGGGTAAACATATTGGGGACCGGATCCCTGAACTTTAGCACTCTTTTGGATCAAGAAGACTGCCAAGAAGAGGAGCTGGAGAAGTTGTGAGGAGGAACTACCACTTTGCTATGTACTTTGCTTTGTTGGCCTGCAGTTGCTACTTCTGTCTTGGGCAGTGAAAGGACTGGACTGAACTTTCTGCAATCTACTTTAGTGAGTTTCTCCAAGGCTTGAGGTAGAGCTTGCCTCCTGTTCACGAAGTCTCAGGAACAGCAAAGACTTCAAGCTCTTCTGCCCTCAGCACTGGGGCCTGAGTGTTTTGTGCTGCAATAGAAGAAAAGCAACTCGACGCCGCTGCTGACTCCGTGTCCCGAAGGCCCCACAGAGGGCACAGCCGCAACACCGCAATGCGACCCTGGTCTCACCGACACTGCCACCAAGCCACTGATCGCACCGCGACCTGCTGGCACCGCACTCCGCACCGCTTAACTTCATTTCAACGCCTTGGCGCGGCAGAGGGCACCGCCGCAATGCGACCCTGGTCTCACCGACGATGCCTGCTGACCCCGCCACCGAGCCGTTGCTCGCACGTGACCTGTGGACACCGCACTCTGCACCGCCTCACTTCATGGCGACGCCTTAGTATCCTTGACGATGATGCTCCTAGCCGAAATCGACGCCACTGCTTGCACCGTGGCTCGAGGGCACCGCTAGTAAAGATACACGATGCACCGCCCTCATCCCGCACCACAGCCTTGGCCTACCAACGCCAGCTGAGTATAATGTGCCGGCTGAGTAGAAGTGAAGTTCGATGAAGACGTGAACCGGCTTTCTGCATCAGTTGTTGCAACTGCAACTGATGCAGAATGCCGGTTCACTTCTTTATCGAACTTCACTTCTGAATTTGAGTTTCAGCAGTTTGAAAGAGTTCAATATATTCTCCCAGAAGAAGGGCATAATTTTAATTTATTAAATGGAAGCACAAATATTATGAAAAGATAATAAAACAAAATATATGCTTCAACTTATCCACAAATGTTTGTGAAATCCTTCAGGAATCGCAAAAGTGTGCCCATGGGGATGTGACCAATTGTCAATTGGAAAAACATTATACTCATTTGATATTAGACGTCACAGGACGGGAGAACTCACCAGTGGAGCACCTTAATTTTCGCTAGAGACATAATCAGACCTACAAGGGCTGTCCACCAACCAACAGAAATTATATTTGATTTTACCAACACCAGCGCCATCGAGTCCAGTTCATCAGCCGGCGACAGCGCTTCAGCAGTGACAACACCGCTGCTTGCACCGTGACCTTCCAGCACCATGATGAACACCGCCTTCATCTCGCACAGCGACCCTGGTCTCACCGACGCCTCCACCTGACGCCGCCACCGAGCCGCTGCTCACACCGTGACCTGTGGGCACCGCACGCCGCACCTCTGCACTTCGCACCGCAGCACACAATGCCTGCCGACACCAGCGCCCCTGACTCCATCAGAGAGTTCGAACTGCAACATGTGTGACTTCAAGGGCCATGATAACTACTGCACCGAACCCCGGTACCGACACCTGCGGAGCCGTGTTTTCGTAAGCTCAACGAGAGGTTATCGATGTCCTGCAATTCTAAAAGTTACTATTAGCGGGTCTTCCTGACACCGTAGCTGGCCCGCAACGCTGTGGTCAGCCAAAACTGTTTTCATTTGTTTGCTCACAATGCCGTGATAGCCCCGGACGGAGCTATCGACATAAAGGAACTGTTTTTCAAGGTTATTTTGATAACTGAAACTTCTTAAGTACTGTAGTGTGGATTTTTATCATTTTTGGTCTTGTCTTAAGTATATAAAAATATTGAATATTTTTCTAAACTGGTGTGGTGTCCTTTTGTAGTGCTTACACTGAATTACTGTTGGTTATGGGAAAATGCTTTACACACTGCCTCTAACATAAGCCTGATTGCTCGTGCCAAGCTACCAAGGGGGTGAGCAGGGGTTATTTTATGAGTGTAACTGAGAGGTGTTCCAGCTTACTCACCCTTTTCTATGCTGGGTGACAAACAGCGCCAAGATGCTCCTTGGAGTGATAGCATGCGCTATACAAAAGCTTCCTTACATTACATTTACATTACATAACTCCATTATCCTGACTAGGAAGAAGGTTGTCAGCGGTAAGGATAGGACTTGTGTTTGCACTTACAATGATTGGCGTGCACTACTACCATATCGCAGACCATTACGTGCCACATACTGGTTCTTTTTCTTTTTGGCCTACTTTTTGATCTTGCCAGTTTGAACTTACTACTTCCTAATGCCGGAATTGGAATTCGGTCATAGAGTAAGTCTTTTTAACGGACAAACTACTAACTAAATTATGAGCTCTCAGGACACACTGCCAACTGAATTATGAGAGCGCTAGACTGGCGGAATAGAGATTGGAAACGCTAATCTCTTACTGATAATTTCCTGACTAAAAATCTTCCTGCCCGATACTCCGCCACTGCTCACTCTTCAGGAATGTCAGTTGAAGTGCGCCGAGCGCCGGAGGGGCGAGCGCTAAATCAGAACACTTCTCAAGCAGCTGAAAAACACTAGACTGCCAACCGCGAGAGACATAAGTGATTGGCCGCCATCTTGGAATTCCGCCAGGAGTTCAAAAGGAAAGACCGGCGCCTCTTCTGCAGAAAAGTCCTGCATGATAATGGATGCTGATTGACTGACATGAATCAGGTAATCTCTTGTATCTGAGCCACACCTTACCTGGAATCGCCTAGTATTGAGCCTAAATTGGGTAGACCAGTACCCCCCACCAAAGCCCCTCCTCCACCCTCCTTGGGCTTATTTGGATGTGTTCTATGAAATTCTCGAACCAATCGGGGGGCACGAACATTAGAGCTTGGTTCCGATGAACTTTCTTCTGGGCCATAACTTTTCCTGTCCACCAAATACAACAAAATACAACAACCTTCCTCTTGTTTTCTTAGAATCTAAAATGCATTTTACCTCAAATTCGTCTTCTGATTGGACCTGAACTGGATCGGGTGGCAAATCTTTCCTCAAATCAGGTGGATTTCTTTTGATCAAAGATACTGGATGCATTCTGACCCTGCTGGGGAAGTTAATTTTTACACTGACTGTGTTCACCATCTTTTCTACCTTAAAGGGTCAATACGTTTAGGCTGGAATTTCTCATTCCCCTTCAAGCGCATATTGCGCGTGGAGACCCATACCTTATCTCCTGGCTCAAAAACTGGGTTTTCCCTCCTCTTCTTGTCTGCCTGCTTCTTAAAGGAACTTTTTGTTTTCGTCAAATTACTAGTGGCTACTTGGTAGGTCCTTTGCAACTCTTTCACAACTTCCTCTACTGCAGGTATCTCACTTTCAGGTTTTCCCACTAACATGTTCGGATGCCTGCCGGAGTTTAAAAATAATGAAGTATAGGCCTGTGGAAGAATGTTCCGCATTATTATAGGCAAATTCTGCTGCCCATATCAATTTGGGCCACTCACCTTCTTGATCCATCAGATACAGGTGCAAATATTGCTCCAGATCTTGATTCACTCTCTCAGTTTGACCATCGGTCTCTGGGTGAAAACCAGTGGACAAACGAGAACCAACTCCCAGTCTTTTCAGAAATGCCCTCCAAAATCAGGAGATAAACTGTGGTCCCCAATCGGAAATAACCACCTTGGAGATCCCATGTGCCTTCACTATGTGTTGAGTGAAGAGTATAACTAATTAAGCAGAATTTGGGATTTTTTCAAAGGGACAAAATGTCTTATCTTGGAAAAATGATCAACCACTACCTATATGGTAGAATAGCTTTGACCTGAGGGCAAATCAACAATAAAATCCATGGAAACTGTATGCTATGGATACGGGACAACAGGAAAAGGCATGATTAACCCTTGGGATGCCTGTCTGAGGATTTTTCCTTTGGCACACTGCTCACAAGATGCCAAATATTGTCTCACCTGAGCTTCTACTCCTGGCCACCAGAATTCTCTCTTGATCAACTCCAATGTCTTCTTAACTCTTTTGTGGCCAGCCAATGGGTTATCATGACAAAGTTTAATGATTTCTTTGCGTAGTTCCTCATTTGGCACATAGAGTTTTCCTTGATGAAATGGTTTCCCATTCTTAATTTCTCTTTCGAAACCTTCCTTAACCCATTCTAACATCCTCTCTTCCGGAAAGTAAATCTTAAGTCTTTCTTACAAATCAGTGAACAAGAGGGCCCCAATGATCTTTTCTACTGGGATAATCACCCTTCTTTCGTATTCTCCTTAACTTCACTTGTATTTAAACGGTACAAGGCATCTGCCTTTCTGTCAGCTGATCCTGGCTTGTAAGTGAAAACAAAGTTATAATCGGCGAAGAAGAGGGACCACCACAATTGTCCGGGGGTGAGTGTTGGTGCTGACTTTAAAATTTGCAAATTTCTATAGGCAGTAAAGACTGTGATCTCATGTTTCGTTCCCAAAAGGTAATGTCTCCATTCCTGAAAGGCGTCTTTTACTGCCAACAATTCTTTATCCGCAATAGAATAGTTAACTTCTGCTGCTGTTAACTTCCGGGATCGATAAGCGACGAGTGGAGTTGAC
This sequence comes from Lissotriton vulgaris, assembly GCF_964263255.1. Taxonomy (NCBI): domain Eukaryota; kingdom Metazoa; phylum Chordata; class Amphibia; order Caudata; family Salamandridae; genus Lissotriton; species Lissotriton vulgaris. The sequence goes on along the minus strand of NC_141685.1, from coordinate 1,763,273,653 downwards.
CTGTTTTCAAATGTCGCTGTGACAGGATTCCTCCAATGGCTAAATTGGAAACGTATGCTTCAACAAAGAAGGGTTCTTCTTTATTTGGATGCAAAAGAACTGGGGCAGTGGTGAAACTTTCAGTTACTGAAAAGCCTTTTCTGTTTCAGGATTCCATTCGAACTTCTCTTTCATCCTCAGCAGACGGGTTAGAGGGCAGACCTGTAGGAGAGTAGGGTCTGCAATCCTATGATCACCCAGATTTTTTGCTTTTGTTTCACTGGTTTACGACTTTCTCTGGCTGTGGGCCTGCCAATCAGACCCACAGCCTGGCTGTTCTCTCTCTAAATTACAACGTGTACCCTAGGTGCATTTACCCATTGGTACTGGGCCACCTTATCAGACCCTGTAACTCAGGGCATAGGTGTACCCAGGGCCTACCAGGGGCTGAAGCATGTATTATGCCACCCCTGGCTGGCCTCCTAAATTTGACACAACTGGCTGCATGACAGCTGGGGCAAAGTCGTGTAATCACCCTTTGCTGTAGATATAGTATACCTATATCTAACCCTAAAAATGGACACACAGATTCCTATCAGTCACTCCTATGGCAGGCCTTAACAATCCTGAAGGCAGAGTGCTTGGAATCGTGTGAGATGGTGCTCTGGCATGAGCTGAGCCTGTCTGCAGCTTGCGGAACCAAGTCCTAATAGCTGTTCCATGATAACGCATACCATATACTCTTAAGTGCATTATAATCCTCGCTGTTAAATGCTATCTTTGGTATTGCTTTATCAAAACATGTCGAGTAAGGTGTCATACGAATTGGAATACTAACCCCTCGCCAATTCTGGCGACGGGGTTAGCATTCCACCCTTCTAGAGGGACACGACATGTATGTAACTGTGAACCCCGGTTAAAGTTAAGCAAAGCCTCAGCTCCACAAAATGGACGCTGCCACCACAGACACGAGTCTGACCTCCTGCTGCTGGGAGTCCTTCCAGCGAGGAGAGCTTGGACAAAGTGTTTCCTGTCCGGGGCGGTGCTAGCACCATCCCAGACAAGGTTTTGTGTATCCTGGGTAGGCAGGTCTTTACAGGAAGGTGACTGCTGAGTGGCACCCCGGTGCTCACTACGCATAGGCCGGTCAGAACCAGTTCCAGGGGCACACCAGCCCCTGGCCTGGGGGAAGTCCGGCATGGGAGAGGGGTGTAACCACCCCCCTCCTAGTCCCACCCATAGGCAGGACCTAGTCACCGGGTCAGCCCCCTTTTTTTAGTATAATAATAAAGGGGCTTATAAAGCGCTTGGTGACGCCATCCCGGCGTGTCCCCGCGCTGAGGAGAGAGAGGCAGAGAGAGGCAGAGACAGATCTACAGAGTGAACAAATGTGTTTTTAACAGCTTCCTGAATATAGTTTCGGTCCTGGCCAGTCTAATTGCCGTGGGAAGGGCATTCCATTGATTGGCTGCTAACACTCGGAAGGAGCGTCCTCCCATTCTGGCCCTCTTTATACGAGGTACTTTCAAAAGACCCATGCCCAAGGAGCGAAGTGCTCTATTGGGCAGATAAGGGATGGCTAGGTCCTTCAGATAATCAGGGGCTTTCTGAGTGGTTATCCTATAGCAAATAAGAAGAGCTTTAAATAGGATTCTTTTCTTTATAGGAAGCCAGTGAAGGGCCAGTAGAGTGGGTTTGGATGCCGTTCTTTTGGGAAGTCTGAGAACTAATCGTGCTGCCGTGTTTTGTAACACCTGGAGTCGCCTTATGTTTTTCTCAGTTGTTCCTAGTAGCAATACGTTCGCATAATCTATGCGGGAGGTGACTAACGCTTGGGTCATAGTACGCCTAGCCTCCAGGGGCAGAAGGTCCAGCGTGCGGTTTAAGGTCTTCATTATCCCAAAGCATTTCCCTGCTACTTTGTTGACGTGGTTCTCAAAAGAGAGTTTGGGATCCACCCAAACCCCCAGATTTTTTGCTTCCCTTCCAGGGATAGGTGTAGGGCCAAGGCACGGAGGCCACCAGTCCTGAGTCCAACTGGTATCCTTTCCCCCTATCACTAAAACCTCAGTTTTTGAGCCGTTGAGCTTCAGGCAGTGTTGGTTCATCCAGCCTGCAAGCTCCTGCATACATGCTTTAAAATTGGCCGCTGCTAAAGTGGGTGTCTGTGATAGGGAGATGAGCAGCTGAGTATCATCGGCATAGGATACTAATTCTATGCCGTATGATTGAACCACATCTGCCAGAGGAGCCATGTACAGGTTGAACAGGGTGGGGCTCAGGGCAGAGCCCTGAGGCACCCCCTGTTCTAAGGCTATGCTGTCTGAAAGAAACATGCCTCTCTGCACCTGAAAACTGCGGTCAGATAGGAAGGCTTTAAGCCAGCCCAGTGCCGCCTTGGTGACCCCAGCACTGCTCAGACACTGTAGCAAGATGGAATGAGCCACAGTGTTGAACGCAGCGCTGAGGTCCAGCATAATGAGATAGGAGCGGGCCCCCTGTTCAAATTAGATCATCTTTGGAATCAAGACACGACTTTCTGCGAAAGACATCAAGATTTCCTTCTTCAAGATTCTCCCTTGTGGCTAAGGAGTAGTCACCCTGCATCAAGCGGGCACCATCCTAAGAACACTGCGGTCTGCTGCAAGTCCTTCCTCAGGAATCCGACGACACAGCTCGACGAGACCCGGCTTCCCTGGCACCTCTGACCTCTACTCACCTCTACAGCCAAGCCGAGAACTGTGAGTGCGACGAGACCTCGAGGGACCGACGATCGCCAAGACTGCACGACTTCTTTACAACAAGCCCACCGTGTGCTCCACTGGTGAGTGCTTTGGGGTCCGAGAAGCCCCCACCCTGAGCAGCTCCAGCACCGAAGATCAGCCCTCCAGCATCTCCACGATCTGCGTGGGGCCCTTCTGCTTTTGCCTGCTCACCGCGCTGTGTGGCTACTAGCCGGCTGGCTTGTGGCCTTCTTCACGACGCCCGACGACATCACTGCTGTTGGTCTGGTTGCTCCAGACTGGCCCTTGCTTCCTTGCAACAGAGAAGCACCCGGACCCTCCTGGTCCACTCCAGACGCCATTTTGAGTCCACCGCGTGGGCTTGAATTTGCCAAGGCTTTGTTGCCCAATCCTGGGTCCAGCGACGCCGACAGCTTCATCCATCGTGGGACAGTTCGCTCCTCCATCCTGGTCGCCAACAACGCCTCCTGGTCCGTGAGATCTGCAGAGCACAGCGTCACCCACTCACCTAGTCGAGGTGACTACCATCCGGTGCCCTCCTGGTGCCACCTGACTACTGTCTAGTAGTCTCGAACTTGGTCCCCTCTGCTTTCAGGTGTCATCTCTCTTCGATCCAGGCTTGGATCAATCGAACTTTCTTCACTGGTCGCCTGCCAGCAACTTCTTTCTTCCAGGCTCCTGGCCCGTCAACGAGGATTCCCGACGTCTTTTGAGACATATGCAGCTGCAGCCCCTGGGCTAGGTAACTTCGGCATTTCGGTGCCCCAGCATAGCCTCACTATCCAAGGGTCAGGATCCACTTTCGTTTTCCTCCTACCAGGTCGGGTTCGCCCGAGAACACTAACTTTCTGAAATCTAGCTACCATAGACTTTGTCCCGCATCACGCGTGAGAGTGCACACTCTGCACCCGAGTCCCCTAGGCCTCCTAGCAGTAATCTGAAGATTCTATAGTCAAGACCTAGCGATTCCAAAGTCTATTAGTACTGTACTTACCTGCTAGTAATTTCGCATTCCACTTTCAGAGTATATGGTTTTCCGTGCCCCTCGGGCATTTGTATATACTGTGCTAACTTAAGTATTTTCGTAAGAGTTTTGCTTGTGCTTAGTACCCTGTCCTCATAAAGAGTACAGGGCTGTTGTGATTCTTAATAAATATATTGTTTATTTTCATAACACTTGTGTGGTGTCCTTTCACTGGGTGTTCAAGGGGTACATGTGTGGTATAACAGCTGGCTTAACACGCCCTCTCGAGTCTTTAGCCTTAGACTGCTCGTATCCACGCTACTAGGATAGCTGGTCTATAAGGTTGACTTACAACCAATCATCAATAAGGGTTGCTGGACTGATACATAGTGTTCACTAGAATAGTGAGCACTGCATATCAGGCCACCTTCTCACATTGGTGGCAGCGGTTGGGATTTGAGCTTGCTGTTGTTCTACCACACGTATCCTAAGAATATCTTGTTGAAAGATCACATAAGTACTGTTAGGTACATATAACTTAGCTTAGAATACTCTGAGTTCTACTGAACCAGCTGTTGCAGCTCCTCAAGGCTTAGCACACCTTGGCTGCAACTCTTAGCAAGGGATCAGTAGGTAAACACATAGTGTAGGTAGGTGCATCACTTACACCACACTAGAATCAGCATGTCAGTCACAGGAGGAAACACTGAGTCTCCCCTTGTGTCAGAAGACCTTCCACAGGTCACTTCCAGATATGCTGCTCTTAGCTTCCAGGAGATGAGACAAGTGTGTACCTCCAGGAAACTAAAACAGGGGTCTAACCCCACAATCCCATTTCTGATTGGTCTCTTAGAGACTTATGATGCTAGAAAGGCTGAGAAACATCTTAGCTCTTCTCATCCAGAAGGGGACATGCCAGCCCTAGAAGGAACCAGGGGTGACCCAGATCTCATCCATCTCTCAGGTGAGGAGGATGATGATCCGGAGACATCTGGGGATGAGGCAGACAAAGGTCCAGAAATAGTTAGTCAGCTAACTAGGGACAACTTAAGCAGGCATGAGAGTGATACTAGGAGAGCCCTGGGACCCCTCTCAGGCCAGCTTAACATTGGGAATGGACGAGTTAGGTCTCTCTCAAGAGGCTCTAACAGATCCATTCGAACCAATGGCTCTCAGGCCTCTGCTCTGAGGAGGATGACCTCCCCTCAGAGGAGAGTTTATGAAGCCAAGGAAAGGGAAGTCAATCTGAGGATTGCCAGGGAAGAACTTGCCCTGGCCAAAGAAAGACTTGCCTTTGCTAGAGAGCAGGAATTGAGTGGGTCAAACCCCACGGGTGGCAGCATTATACCTAGCAATAGGGAAAGGAGTTTTGATACAAAACACCTGAATAAGATAGTGCCCCCCTTTAAACAAGGGGATGACATCCACAAATGGATTACTGCTTTGGAGAGGGCCTGCACTGTGCAGGGTGTTCCCCAGAGCCAGTGGGCAGCTATCTTGTGGCTCTCCTTTGAAGGTAAAGGTAGAGATAAGCTCCTCACTACTAGAGTGGAGGATGCTAACAATTACCAAGTCTTGAAAAACACACTGTTTGATGGGTTTGGCCTAACCACTGAGCAGTACAGGGTGCTGTTCAGGGATACCCAGAAAACTCAGTCTCAAGATTGGTCTGACTTTGTAGATTGTGCCACTAAGGCTTTTGAGGGCTGGTTGCTGGGCAGTAAGGTTACTGATTTTACAGGATTGTACAATTTGATGATGAGAGAACAAATTTTAAACAATTGTCAGAACCAGTTGTTGCATCAGCATCTTGTTGACTCAGATCTGACCTCTCCCCAAGAATTGGGAAAGAAGGCAGACGGATGGGTCAGAACAAGAGTTAAGCAGAACCAGGGCCAGAATCAAGGTGGTCAGAAGAAAGCAGACCAGAAGGGTAAAGATTCTAAAGGGGAACAAAACGACCAGAAGTCTTCGACAGGTCCCCAACAACCCAAAGAGGGTGGGGGTCAGGCTCCCCAGAAAAAAAAAATCAAGAAGGCCAATCTAAAAGGTGGTGCCAATACTGCAAAAGTAAAACTCACTGGTTTAGTGAGTGCACCAAGAAAGGAGGAGGGCAGACTCCTGCCACTGCAGCCCCTAAGGCACCTGTGCCCCCTAGTACAGTCAGCAGTGGTAGTGCACCTCCCAAGGTTTTAGTTGGGTTAACCTTGGGTTCTGAGGGGAGTGACAACTTAGTTGGCACACTCACTCAGGCTGTCCTTGTTTGTACAGGGGATGTGGATATGTCCCCTGATGTCAGTCCCAATACTTTGGGCAAATACAGACAGACACCTTTAATAAATGGAAGAATGGCTCAGGCCTATAGGGACACTTGTGCCAGTGTCACAATGGTGACACCTAACTTTGTGGACCCTGGACAGATCATGCCAGGTACCGATTTCCTGGTGACCAATGCAAGCAATGTCACTACCAGTCATAGTATGGCAATTGTTGCTTTCTCCTGGGGAGGGGTAAATGGCCAAAAGAAGGTTGTTGTTAGCTCAGACCTCCCAGTAGATTGTTTGTTGGGCAATGATTTGGAGTCATCACAATGGTCAGAAGTGGAGCAGAGGACTCACATGGAGATGTTAGGTTTGCCAGCACATGTGTTTGCTGTGACTAGGTCACAGGCCAGAAGATGCCCCACTGAACAGGTGCTGGATCCTGGAACAATGGACCAGACACCTTCCAAGAAGAAGAGCAGTAGGGTTAAGGCTGTGCCTTCCCCCTTGCCCCAGGTTGAGGATCAAGTCTCAGAGGAGGCTGACCTAAGAGAATTGAGGGAAACTGAGCCTAAAGAATTTGAACTTGATCAAGTTGAATTTCTGGGCTCAGGGGGACCCTCAAGAGAAGACCTGGGGAAGGAACCGTTAGACTGCCCTTCCCTTGAACCCCTCAGACAGCAGGCTGCTGCTGAGGCTGCTGGGAACGCCACAGGTACCCACAAGGTATACTGGGATGATGGACTCCTGTACACTGAGGCAAGAGACCCCAAGCCTGGCATGACCAGGAGGCTGGTTGTACCCTTGACTCAGAGAGGTTTCCTTCTCACCTTGGCCCATGAGATTCCCTTAGCAGGTCACTTAGGCCAGACAAAGACTTGGGACAGGCTTGTCTCACACTTTCACTGGCCTCACATGAATGAGGATACCAAGGAGTTTTGTCGCTCCTGTGTCACTTGCCAAGCCAGTGGTAAGTCAGGTGGCACAACAAAGGCCCCCCTTATACCAATGCCTGTGGTGGGGGTGCCCTTTGAAAGAGTGGGGATTGACATTGTTGGTCCAATGGAACCCCAGACAGCATCAGGGCACAAGTTTATACTGGTGGTAGTGGATCATGCCACCAGGTATCCTGAAGCTATTCCACTTAGGACCACTACAGCACCTGTAGTGGCAAGGGCCCTAGTTGGAGTGTTCTCCAGAGTGGGCTTCCCTAAGGAGGTTGTCTCTGACAGAGGTGCAAACTTCATGTCAAGCTACTTAACTGCTATGTGGAAGGAATGTGGTGTCAACTACAAGTTCACTACACCCTATCATCCACAATGCAATGGGCTTGTTGAAAGGTTCAACAGGACCCTAAAAGGGATGATTCATGGACTACCTGAAAAGCTCAGGCGAAGATGGGATGTCCTGATACCCTGCCTTCTGGTTGCTTACAGAGAGGTCCCACAAAAGGGGGTTGGCTACAGCCCTTTTGAACTTTTGTATGGGCATCCTGTGAGAGGCCCCCTGTGTTTGGTGAAGGAAGGATGGGAGAGACCTCTCAAAAAGCCTGCAACCAACATAGTGGACTATGTACTTGGTCTCCGCTCCAGGATGGCTGAGTATATGGAGAAGGCATCTGAAAACCTTAAGGCCAGTCAAGGACTTCAAAAAGCTTGGCATGACCAAAAGGCTGTCCTGACTGTTTACCAGCCTGGACAGAAGGTGTGGGTGCTGGAGCCAGTGGCCCCAGCAGCACTCAAAGACAAATGGTCTGGGCTCCACACAATTCTTGAGCAAAAGGGAGAGGTCACCTACCTGGTGGACCTTGGAACTCCCAGGAGCCCCCACAGGGTACTCCATGTCAACAGGCTCAAAGCATATGTCGACAGGAAGGACATGAGCTTGCCCATGGCCATTGATGAGGGACAGGAGGAAGAGAGTGACCCTCTCCCAGACCTGCTAACTCAGAATCCTGATGATGGGTCAGTAGATGGTGTTGTCTTTTGTGGCAGCCTCTCTGAACATCAACAGAAAGACTGTAAACAGGTTCTTCAGTCTTTCAGACATATGTTCTCTCTGACACCCAGTCAGACCAATTGGTGTACCCATGAGGTTGACACTGGTGACAGCTTGCCAGTTAAGAGTAAAATCTACAGGCAGCCTGATCATGTTAGAGACTGCATAAAAACTGAAGTGCAGAAAATGTTGGAGTTGGGAGTCATTGAACCCTCAGATAGCCCTTGGGCTAGTCCAGTAGTTCTAGTGCCAAAACCTCACACCCAGGGTGGTAAGAAAGAGATGAGGTTCTGCGTAGGCTACAGGGGTCTCAATGCAGTCACTAAGACTGATGCCCACCCAATACCAAGGGCAGATGAGCTTATTGGCTTGAGATTGGCTTCTGCCAACTACTTAAGCACATTTGACCTGACAGCTGGGTATTGGCAAATCAGGTTAGCTGAGGATGCCAAGCCCAAGACAGCATTTTCAACCCCTGGTGGGCATTATCAATTTGTGGTAATGCCCTTTGGTCTGAAAAATGCACCTGCCACCTTCCAAAGGTTGGTGAATCATGTTCTCACTGGGCTGGATGACTTCTGTGCAGCATATCTAGATGATATTGCTGTCTTTAGCTCCACCTGGGAGGATCACCTGGTCCACCTGAGGAAAGTGTTAGAGGCTCTGCAAGCAGCAGGCCTCACTATCAAGGCCACCAAGTGCCAGATAGGGCAGACACAGGTTGTATACCTGGGCCACCTTGTAGGTGGAGGCCAGGTTCAGCCACTGGAGAGCAAAATACAGTCAATCAGGGACTGGGCTCCTCCAACCACCCAGACTCAGGTTCGAGCTTTCTTGGGCCTGACTGGTTACTACAGAAAGTTTGTCAGGAACTATGGATCAATTGTGACTCCATTAAATGAACTGACAAGTAAGAAAATGCCAAAAAAGGTTCAGTGGACAGCAGGCTGTCAAAAAGCATTCGATGACCTAAAGCAGGCCATGTGCACAGCACCTATCCTCAAGAGTCCAGACTACTCCGAACCATTCATTGTCCAAACAGATGCTTCTGAGTTGGGTGTGGGAGCTGTTCTATCTCAACTGAATTTTGATGGTCAAGACCAGCCCATTTCTTTTATAAGCAGAAGGCTGACCCCCAGAGAGAAGAATTGGTCAGCCATTGAGAGGGAGGCCTTTGCTGTGGTTTGGGCCCTGAAGAAGCTGAGGCCATACTTGTTTGGCACTCACTTCAAGATTCAGACCGACCATAAGCCCCTCTTGTGGCTAAATCAGATGAAGGGTGAAAACCCCAAACTGCTTAGGTGGTCCATTTCCCTACAGGGGATGGACTTTACAGTGGAACATAGACCTGGTACTGATCATGGCAATGCCGATGGGCTCTCCAGATATTTCCACTTAGAACAAGAAGACTCACCTGGTCAAGGTTAGCTTATTGTCCCAAAGTTTGGGGGGGGGGTCATGTAGGAGAGTAGGGTCTGCAATCCTATGATCACCCAGATTTTTTGCTTTTGTTTCACTGGTTTACGACTTTCTCTGGCTGTGGGCCTGCCAATCAGACCCACAGCCTGGCTGTTCTCTCTCTAAATTACAACGTGTACCCTAGGTGCATTTACCCATTGGTACTGGGCCACCTTATCAGACCCTGTAACTCAGGGCATAGGTGTACCCAGGGCCTACCAGGGGCTGAAGCATGTATTATGCCACCCCTGGCTGGCCTCCTAAATTTGACACAACTGGCTGCATGACAGCTGGGGCAAAGTCGTGTAATCACCCTTTGCTGTAGATATAGTATACCTATATCTAACCCTAAAAATGGACACACAGATTCCTATCAGTCACTCCTATGGCAGGCCTTAACAATCCTGAAGGCAGAGTGCTTGGAATCGTGTGAGATGGTGCTCTGGCATGAGCTGAGCCTGTCTGCAGCTTGCGGAACCAAGTCCTAATAGCTGTTCCATGATAACGCATACCATATACTCTTAAGTGCATTATAATCCTCGCGGTTAAATGCTATCTTTGGTATTGCTTTATCAAAACATGTCGAGTAAGGTGTCATACAAATTGGAATACTAACCCCTCGCCAATTCTGGCGACGGGGTTAGCATTCCACCCTTCTAGAGGGACACGACATGTATGTAACTGTGAACCCCGGTTAAAGTTAAGCAAAGCCTCAGCTCCACAAAATGGACGCTGCCACCACAGACACGAGTCTGACCTCCTGCTGCTGGGAGTCCTTCCAGCGAGGAGAGCTTGGACAAAGGGTTTCCTGTCCGGGGCGGTGCTAGCACCATCCCAGACAGGGTTTTGTGTATCCTGGGTAGGCAGGGCTTTACAGGAAGGTGACTGCTGAGTGGCACCCCGGTGCTCACTACGCATAGGCCGGTCAGAACCAGTTCCAGGGGCACACCAGCCCCTGGCCTGGGGGAAGTCCGGCATGGGAGAGGGGTGTAACCACCCCCCTCCTAGTCCCACCCATAGGCAGGACCTAGTCACCGGGTCAGCCCCCTTTTTTTAGTATAAAGATAGGAGCGGGCCCCCTAGATCATCTTTGGAATCAAGACACGACTTTCTGCGAAAGACATCAAGATTTCCTTCTTCAAGATTCTCCCTTGTGGCTAAGGAGTAGTCACCCTGCATCAAGCGGGCACCATCCTAAGAACACTGCGGTCTGCTGCAAGTCCTTCCTCAGGAATCCGACGACACAGCTCGACGAGACCCGGCTTCCCTGGCACCTCTGACCTCTACTCACCTCTACAGCCAAGCCGAGAACTGTGAGTGCGACGAGACCTCGAGGGACCGACGATCGCCAAGACTGCACGACTTCTTTACAACAAGCCCACCGTGTGCTCCACTGGTGAGTGCTTTGGGGTCCGAGAAGCCCCCACCCTGAGCAGCTCCAGCACCGAAGATCAGCCCTCCAGCATCTCCACGATCTGCGTGGGGCCCTTCTGCTTTTGCCTGCTCACCGCGCTGTGTGGCTACTAGCCGGCTGGCTTGTGGCCTTCTTCACGACGCCCGAAGACATCACTGCTGCTGGTCTGGTTGCTCCAGACTGGCCCTTGCTTCCTTGCAACAGAGAAGCACCCCAGACCCTCCTGGTCCACTCCAGACGCCATTTTGAGTCCACCGCGTGGGCTTGAATTTGCCAAGGCTTTGTTGCCCAATCCTGGGTCCAGCGACGCCGACAGCTTCATCCATCGTGGGACAGCTCGCTCCTCCATCCTGGTCGCCGACAACGCCTCCTGGTCGTGAGATCTGCAGAGCACAGCGACACCCACTCACCTAGTCGAGGTGACTACCATCCGGTGCCCTCCTGGTGCCACCTGACTACTGGCTAGTAGTCTCGAACTTGGTCCCCTCTGCTTTCAGGTGTCATCTCTCTTCGATCCAGGCTTGGATCCATCGAACTTTCTTCACTGGTCGCCTGCCAGCAACTTCTTTCTTCCATGCTCCTGGTCCGTCAACGAGGATTCCCGACGTCTTTTGAGACATATGCAGCTGCAGCCCCTGTGCTAGGTAACTTCGGCATTTCGGTGCCCCAGCATAGCCTCACTATCCAAGGGTCAGGATCCACTTTTGTTTTCCTCCTACCAGGTCGGGTTCGCCCGAGAACACTAACTTTCTGAAATTTAGCTACCATAGACTTTGTCCCGCATCACGTGTGAGAGTGCACACTCTGCACCCGAGTCCCCTAGGCCTCCTAGAAGTAATCTGAAGATTCTATAGTCAAGACCTAGCGATTCTAAAGCCTATTAGTACTGTACTTACCTGCTAGTAATTTCGCATTCCACTTTCAGAGTATATGGTTTTCCGTGCCACTCTGGCATTTGTATATACTGTGCTAACTTAAGTATTTTCGTAAGAGTTTTGCTTGTGCTTAGTACCCTGTCCTCATAAAGAGTACAGGGCTGTTGTGATTCTTAATAAATATATTGTTTATTTTCATAACACTTGTGTGGTGTCCTTTCACTGGGTGTTCAAGGGGTACATGTGTGGTATAACAGCTGGCTTAACACGCCCTCTCGAGTCTTTAGCCTTAGACTGCTCGTATCCACGCTACTAGGATAGCTGGTCTATAAGGTTGACTTACAACCAATCATCAATAAGGGTTGCTGGACTGATACATAGTGTTCACTAGAATAGTGAGAACTGCATATCAGGCCACCTTCTCACAAGACCTTTTCAGAAAAATTGAGGATAAAACATCTGTAAAAATTTGCAAAACCAATGAAGCTTTGTATTTCCTTGACATTTTGAGGGGGAGGCCAATCCTTGATTGCTCTCACTTTAGCTTCATCAATAGACACTCCATCTGGAGAGAATATGAACCCCAAACATTCCACTCTACTCGTATGAAACACACACTTCTCCAGCTTTACATACAGTTGGTTGTCAAGAAATTTCTTCAGATTAGTTAGAACAAGCAAAACATGCTTCTCCATGTTCGCAGAGAAAATGAGAATATCATCAATGTAAACTACTACGAAGCGATCCAAAAATTCTCCAAGAATGTCATTGACAAAATGCTGGAAGGCTGCAGGAGCGTTATACAGGCCGAATGGCATTGCCTGATATTCGAAAAGGCCAAATCGAGTACAAAACGCCGTCTTCCACTCGTCTCCTTCAGCCATTCTCACAAGATGGTAGGCCCCTCTCAAATCAAATTTTTTATAGATCTGAGCTTCCTTTACTTGATCCAAGAGTTCAGAAATCAGGGGCAGTGGGTTTTGATTCTTCTGGTCACTTGGTTCAGAGTTTGATAATCTATACAAGTCCTGAGTTTCCCATCTTTTTTGGGAATGAAAAACAAAGGTGAGGAGACTGGGGATTGGGAAGGTCGGATGAAACCATTGTCAACATATTAATCTATGTAGTCTTTTAAATGTTGATTATCAGCTTCCGATAGGGCATAGATAGGACTACAGGGTAACGATGCGCCAGGTTACAATTCAATCCTACAATCGTACTCTCAATGTGAGGGCAGTTTCTTGGCATCCTGCTCATCAAAATAGAAGCTAAATCGTGATATTCACTGGGTATCTCTTGTATTTCTACAGTACCTATCACATGACTCTGCTCAGCCAACAAAGACAAAGAGGATGGTTGATTGTCCAGAATATTCGAGTGAAAGCAATGATTGTTACAGTATTTTGAGTTCATTTCAACTGTTCTTTCTGCACAATTGATCTTGGGATTGTGTTCAATAAGCCACAGTAAACCAAGAATGAGCTGAAATTGAGGGGCATCAATAGGACTGAATTTCAACAAACTTTGATGCTGGCCAGGTCCAATTAACAAAATCTCCTCTGCGCTAAATCAGAACACTTCTCAAGCTGCCGAAAAACACTAGACTGCCAACTGCGAGAGACATAAGCGACTGGCCGCCATCTTTGAATTCCGCCAGGAGTTTAAAAGAAAAGACAAGCGCCTCTTATGCAGAAACGCCCCACATGAAAATGAATGCTTCCTGACAGACATGAATCAGGTAATCTCTTGTATCTGAGGCCACACCTGACCTGGACTCACCTAGTATTGAGCCTGAATATGGTAGACCTGGCAAATTGCATTTGAGGAGGATAGGTTTGAAACCTACAATGTCAGGGAATTGAAATCAATTTGCAAAAACCTAAAAGTCCAAGTCAGAGGCCTCACTAGGAAGGACGAGCTACAAAAGGCGCTGAGGGCCTGGGTAGCAGCCGGACATGCCGGCGAGCAGTCTGGTGATCTCAGTGGAAAGGCGGAGGAGTCTATTTCTAGGCTGGATGTGCTTTTGGGAGGGGGGAACCCTCCAGGATGGCAGCAGTGGCCTGTCCCCAGAAGAGCTGGAGGACAGGCGGGAAGCAAGGAGAGTGGCAGTAAAACTGGAGAAGCTTAAGTTAGCCATGGAAGAGAAAAGGATGGTGTTAGATCACAAGATCAGGATAAAGGACCTGGATCAGAGGAGTAGAGTCAGCTCAGATGGTGGCAGCAATCCGTCAAGACAGGCAGATAATTGTGCACATCCCTAAGAATGTAGGCAAGGAATTCAAGAAGAGGGATGACATACAAAGGTGGTTTCAGGGGTACGAGGCAGCAATCCACATGAATGGGGTCTCTGAGGAGAATTGGGGAGCAAGATTGTGGCCTCTCTTAACAGAAGAAGCAAGGGATACTTTAACAGCTTTTGGTAAGGGGTATCACCTCACCTATCCAGACATGAAGGATGCCCTTCTCACTAAGTATGGTCTTGCTCCTGAAAAGTACAGGGATCAGTTCAGCTCCAGTAAAAAGTCTGATGCCAACACTTGGTTGGAATGTGTGGATGTGTTTGGAAGGTCACTGGATGGCTGGGTGAAGGGCAGCAATGTGACAGATTTTCAGGGGCTCTATAATTTGATTGCATGGGAGCACTTGTCTAGGCTATGTTTTGCAGATCTGCGCCAGCACCTAGTTGATAGTAAGCTGACTGACCCCTAGAAGCTTGCTATGGAGGCGGGCCGCTGGAGGGGCACCAGGGTCCACAAGAAAGCGTTTTGGGGAGACTCAGTCAAAGGTGAGCAGGGTCCCCAGCAGAAAAGTGGGGGGACTGGGGTAAAGCACAGGAGTTCTCCAAAGGGCCCAAAACTAACACCCAGGGTAAAGGTTCCCATCCCCCCGGAGATAAGAAACAAGGGGTCTTGTCAGGAAAGCCTGCGGAGACCAGCCCCCGCAAGGGTTTTGCATGTGACCAGGTGGGGGACCAGAAGGGGGACCCCATGTGCTCAAAGGGGGCTCAACCACCAACCGGTGGGCAGTCCAAAGTGTGGGCTGGTGGAGGAGGAGGAGTACCCACAGCCCAGAGGAGGGAGGGGACCTTGCAGAAATGACCCTTGTCTCACTAGGGGACAGTGAGATGGTCCCGGGAAACCAGGTGCCCACTAACACAAAGAAATACCGCACCTGGGTAACCATCGATGGGAAAAGTGTAGAGGGTAGAGGCTCTCAGATATACTGGAGCCAGTGTGACCTCAGTCCGGTGTCACCTGGTCTCTGAGAAGCAGATAGTCCCAGGGACATTCCACCAGGTAATTGCAGTAGACAATTCAGAGTGCTAGTGTAAGACCTGGCATTGGCATGAGTCTCCCTTCCACTTTTTGCTGATGTGCCTCAGATGTTTTGCTCGTGTTAGCTGCTCAGGGCACTGTTCCACTGCCAATCAGTGCCACAGTGCAAGTGCTCCCTATGGAAAAGTGTACATGTAATTGATTTCCATGATTGGCTTATTTGGTTTACTATCAGTCCCCAGTAAAGTGCACCAGGAGTGCCAGGGCTTGTAAATACCAATGCTGCTAGTGGGCCTGCAGCGCTGGTTGCACCACCCCCAGAAGCAGCCTTTTAAAATGTGTCTAAGGTCTGCCATTGCAGAACCTGCGTGCAGTCTGGTACTGTCATGCTGGCTGGGCAAGTGTACACCCTTGCCAGCCTCTAAACCTTCCCTTTACTTCATGTGAGTCACGCCTATGGTAGGCCCAAGGGCAGGGTGCATTGTAAGCATAGGGTAGGACAAGCCCTGATGGGTGTGGCATGTCCTAATAGTGAATGACAGCCATTTTCGTTTTTCACTATTGTAAGGCTACATGTTCTCATAGGCCAGAATGGGCTGCTGGAATTATTACACCCTATAATCTCAGTAGGCTCAGGGAACGTGGTAGAAAGTCAAATTTAGTATGCCTGAACTCAGAATAATAAAATACTTCTTTTAGTAAAGTTTAATTAATATCCTGTGTTTGCAAATGCTACTTTTAGAAAGTTAGCATTTGCTTGCCTGACTATTTCTACCTGACTATTTCAGCCCGCCTCTGCTAGGATGTGTATCTGCTGTCTTGTTTCTGTGAGTGACAGGGCTGGGGAATTCCAGGGGACGGTCTGGGCTGCCAGGTGGTGAATAGAGGGATTACCCCCAGGATAGGTGGGAGGCGTGC
Source organism: Lissotriton vulgaris (assembly GCF_964263255.1). Lineage (NCBI taxonomy): Eukaryota > Metazoa > Chordata > Amphibia > Caudata > Salamandridae > Lissotriton > Lissotriton vulgaris. Next base: position 1,763,257,767 of record NC_141685.1, on the reverse strand, counting down.
CCCGTGATTCTGAATAGGGCTGTGCTCTGCCACCACAATGCTGGCTCCACCTCCTGCGGAGCGTCTGATGTCTCTGCCCTGCACCCTGAAAGAAGACGGCAGCTTCCTGTAAACAAAGTGCTCCAAAACTGGGTTGAACCAGGCTCAGGCCCCTGGCCTGCAAAGACAAAAGAAACTGTGTATAAACGTAGGAGCCCTGCTCCTAAACATTAGATCCTGTTTTGACCACGAAGAACCTCTGCCCGACCAGAAGGACCAGGACAAGCTGAAGGAGGAAGACTGTCTCTGATCTAGGAGACTGGCCTGCAGTTGGTGCCTTGGTGAGAAAGGAGAGGAAAAGACCAGAAAGGACTTGGTAGAACTTGTGCCTGAAACAATCTCCAAGGGCTTGAATCTGAGCTTGCCCCCTGAACTCAGCCCCAGGACCATTGGGCTCATTGTGCCTTCGACTGTCTGCTGCTGAGCTGTTGGGTTTTCCTTCCTCACTGGAGCCGTGACCCCTGCTGCCCTCGCCCCCTCCCAGGGCCGTGACACCCGGAGCCTGGCTGCCCCTGCCTGCTGAGAGCCCTGCTCGAGATCGAGCCACTCCCTTTACGCTGTGCCGGGCCGCCCGCTCTCGTGTCACCTCGCCTGCCATGAAGCGCGCTGTGCCCACCTCACCCCTCCCGCTGGAATCCGCTCCAAGTGCTGCCTCGAGCCACGGCCGGCACGTACCTTTGAGACATACGCCTCCGCCCCGCTCTGCAGTCTGGAAACCTGCCGCGCCGCGCCGCACGATCTAGGCCTCTCTGTACGGTGCGTACTGAGAGCCCTGTGCCGCGCCAGCCCCGCTTTTACAGCCCCAGTCGACCCGAAGGTACGCCATAAATTCCATAGCGTACGCAAGGAGTACGTCCCGCAGGCCTGAACGACGCCTCGCCCCGTGAGCCGCATGGAGTCCCGGACCGCCCGCACCTCTCCACGTAGTCCCGCTCACCCGCCTCGTACCTCGAGGGGTCTTCGAGCCGGACACCTAATCGGAGAACCGCCGGCCCCGTCCCGGGCACGCCCTCACCTGGGGTCGCATCTGAAACGCTGCAGACATTACGAACAAGGTACTGTGATACACAAACTCGATTGTGAGTTCGCATCGGATCCAGGGTCCGCAACGTTTGTTTTCCCTGTCGTCCTGCACGTGTAAACGGGTTGCCCCATCAGCGTGAAGCGCGCAGAGACCTACAGTTCGCCTTGTTGCCGAATATTAAAGAACTTTGTCCTTATTAGATATTGTGGCCTCATTTAACAACGTTATATGGTCTTGTAAGTAAGCCGCATATGAAGTATATTTTTCCATAAAGCCTATGTATTTTTCTACATAAATTAAGCCTGGTGCCTGTTTGTGGTGGGTCAATTGGATTTCTGTATGTGGTCATAAATGCTTAACTAATCTAACGCCCTGAGGATTAGCCTTGGCTGCTCGTGCCACGCAACCTAAAGGGTGATCAGGGGTTATTCTTAACGAGTAGGTCCCTTACCTTGACTAGAAGAGAGGGTCCCTGTTTGTCCCAAGTGCATACTTGGGCCAACCAGAGACCCCTAATTCTAACAGCCAGTGTCTGGTGGCGCAGGTTCCCTTTGAGTGTGGGGGGGTCTCAGCTCCCTTGAGGGTGGTTGTGAACCCTTCCATGCCTGTAGATTGTCTGCTAGGTAACGACCTGGAGCTGTCCTTGTGGAAGGATGATGAGCTCAGGTCTCAAATGGAGATGCTTGGGCTGGCAGAGTGGGCATGTGTGACCACTCGGTCAGTGGCGGCCAGAGAGGGTGGTCAAGAGGACTTAGAGTCTGAAAGAGTGGCCCAACTCCCTGCAAAGAGAAAGGGCAAGGGGCGTGGGAAACCAGCCCCTGAAGTTCCCACGGACCGGGAGGAGGCGGACCTTGAGGGGGATGCCCCAGTGCCTACAGGGGAGCAGATAGCTGAACTGGGGGACATCTCTGAGCTGACCCATTGGCAGCAAGAAGGGGGTCCCACTAGGTAGGAATTTTGCAAGGAGCAGAAAGAGTGCCCTTCTCTAGAGGGTCTGGGACGGCAGGCTGCAGACCAGGCAGCTGGTGATCAGTCCGGATCACATTGGATCTACTGGAAGATTGATCTCTTGTATAGTGAGCCTAGGGTCGCTGAGCCTGGGTCAGCCCATGTGCTGGTGGTACCTCAGTGTTTCAGGACCTTCCTGCTGGTCTGGCTCATGACGTGCCTTTGGCAGGGCATTTGGGGCAGGAAAAGACCTTTGACAGGCTTGTCACCCACTTCTTCTGGTCCCAAATGCGAAGGCAGTCAGATGGACATTGCTGGTCTTGCCAAACTTTCCAGGCAAGTGGTAAGAGTGGGAGGAAGGTCAAAGCTCCTCTCCAACTGTTTCCAGTTGTTGGGACACCCTTTGAAAGGGTAGGGATAGACATTGTGGGGCCACTGGATACCATGACCGCCATGGGCAACAGGTAAATCCTGGTCTTGGTGGACCATGCCACCCGGTACCCAGAGGCAATCCCTCTCAGGACAATGACGGAGTCAGTGGTGGGCCGGGCGTAAATGGGGATCTTTTCCAGAGTGGGGTTCCCCAGAGAGGTGGTTTCTGACAGGAGGACCAACTTCATATCTAAGTATATGACATTCCTGTGGAAGGGGTGTGATGTAACTTACAAGTTCACCACTCCCACAAGGTATCGGTCTGGTAGAGAGATTCAACCAGACCTTGAAGGGCATGATTAAGGGTCTAACAGAACCCCTGAGGCGTAAGTGGAACGTCCTCTTGCTGTGCCTTCTCTTTGCATACAGGGAAGTGCCACAGACGTCTCTTGAGTTCAGTCCCTTTGAGCTTCTGTATGGTCACCTCTGAGTTTGGAGAAGGAAGGCTGGGAGGCAGTTCCCAGGAAAAATTCCCAGGATGTGTTTAGTTACATGCTGGCCCTCCGAAACCAAACTTTCCACTTCAGGAAACTCGCTCAGGCGAACCTGGAAGCAACTCAGGAAGAAATGAAGAAGTATGACCAGAATGCCACTCTGGTTGCATTTCAACCTGGACAAAAAGTATGGGTCATGACCCAGTGGAACCTTGTGCCTTGCAGGACAAGTGGACTGGGCCGTTTGAGGTGGTAGAGTGCAAAAGTGATGTCACCTACCCGGAGGATTTGCAGGCTCCCAGAAACCCTTTGAGGGTCCTCCACGTGAACCGTCTCAAGCCCCACTTCGAGAGGTCCTAAGTGAGCATGCTCTTGGCGACAGATGATGTGGTGGAAGAGGAGAGTGAGACTCTCCCTGACCTCCTGTATGCCAAGGAAGGTGATGGGTCAGTGAAAAGTGTGATCCTCCCCCCCTACCCTGACCGCAGAGCGACTGTCACTGGTTGTTGGGACAGTTTGCCCCACTGTTCTCCCTGACCCCCGGTGTTACTCACTGGTGTATCCATGACGTGGACATCGGTGACAGCCCGCCTGTGAAGCACAAGATTTACAGGTTGACTGACTGGGTCAATGCCAGCATCAAAGAGGAGGTCACTAAGATGTTGGCATTAGGGGTGGTCGAGCCTTCCAACAGTCCTTAGGCCAGCCCAGTGGTCCTGGTACCAAAGGCTGCTGCACCCGGTGCCGCTCCAGAACTGCGGTTTTGTGTGTACTACCGTGGGCTCAATGCTGTCACCTGGACTGACGCACACCCGTCCCCATATCTGATGAGCTCATTGATCGGTTGGGAGCTGCCATGTTCCTCAGCACGTTTGGTTTAACGTCTGGGTACTGGCAGATTGCCTTAACTGATCGAGCCAAGGGGAGGTCAGCATTTTCAACTCCCGAAGGACATTACCACTTCCGGGTGATGCCCTTTGGGTTGAAAAAGGCCCCTGCCACCTTTCAGAGGTTGGTCAACCAGGTGTTGGCTGGGCTGGAGGATTTCAGTGCCACCTACCTGGATGACAATGTAGTGTTCTGTTCCAGCTGGAAAGAACACTTGCAGCACCTCAGTGAATCGTTGAGGGCGCTGCAAAGGGCAGGACTCACGATCAAGGCCAGTAAGTGCCAGATCGGGCTGGGTTCGGTGGTGCACTTGTACACCAGGTAGGAAGCGGCCACGTGGCGCCCCTACAACCCAAGATTGACACCATTCTGGCTTGGGAGCCCCCACGACTCAGGGAGAGGTGAGAGCCTTCTTAGGACTCACTGGGTACTACCGGAGATTTGTTAAGGGTTATGGCACCATTGTTGCCCCCTTAACAGAGCTGACTTCCAGGAAGCAGCCCAAGAAGGTGATTTGGACTGAGTCTTGCCAGAAGGCTTTTGATGCCCCAAAGGCTGCCATGTGCACGGCACCCGTGCTCAAGGCACCCGACTTCTCCAAGGAATTTGTCGTGCAGACCGACGCTTCAGAGCATGGTGTGGGAGCGGTGCTCTCACAGCTGAACAAAGAAGGCCTAGACCAGACTGTAGTCTTCCTTAGCAGGAGACTACTCCCCTGGGAACAGAGGTGGAGTGCCATAGAAAGGGAACCTTTCGCTGTGGTCTGGCCACTGAAGAAGCTGAGACCCTGCCTGTTTGGGACTCACTTCTGGGTTCAGACAGACCACAGGCCCCTCAGGTGGTTAATGCAAATGAGGGGTGAGAATCCAAAACTGCTGAGGTGGCCCATCTCCCTACAGGGAACGGACTTTATGGTAGAACACCGTCCTGGCACAGAACACACCAATGCAGATGGTCTGTCCAGGTTCTTCCGCCTTAGTGAAGAGAACTACCAGGAGGTTGGGTAGTTCTCCCTACTTTCAGCTGGAGGGGACATGTGTTAGACTTGGCATCTTTTGGCGTGTTTCCCCTGAGGTTTTGCTTTCTGCCCTCCTGGTTTTGACTCTGTTTTTGCTGGAGTAGTTTTTCTGCGCACTTTTCTTACTGCAGATCAGTGGTAAAGTGCAAGTCTCCTGTGGTAAATTGTGCTATGGGTTAGTGTTTCCAGGATTGGGTATTTGATTTACTTGTTAGTCCCTAGTAACGTGCACTGAGTGTGCCAGGGCCTGTAGATCAACTGTAACTAGTTGGCCTGCAGCACTGATTGTGCCACCCACGTGAGTAGCCCTAAAAACGTAACTCAGACCTGCCATTGCAGAGTCTACAGGCAGTTTGTAACTGCCATGTCTACTTGGCGAGTGCACCCACTTGCCAGGCCCTAAACCTTCCCTTTTCTACGTGTCAGTCACCCCTCAGGTAGGCCCAAGGTACCTCTGTGGCAGGGTGCAGTGTATGTGAAAGGTAGGACATGCCCTGGTGTGTGTGGCATATCCTGATAGTGAATTACAGCCTGTTTTGGTTTGCACTACTACCTGTTCCCCATAGGACAGAATGGGAAGTTTGTATATAATATCTTATAAACATAACTGGTCCTGGGAACTAGGTGGGAAAATAAAGTTTAGCATGCCAGAACTCAGAATCTAAAGATGCATCTTTTAGTGAAGGTGATTTTTACATTCTGTGTTTGAAAATACCACTTTTAGAAAGTAGGTATTTTCTTGCTCAGTCATCCTGTGTGTCTCTGCTGGAATGTGGATTGCCTGTCTGGGTTTTGGATGACAGAAGTCTAGGTAGGGTCAGGAAGGGGCTAAATAGACCTAGGCTGCAATGGGGGAAGGGGGAGGAGATTACCTTGCACCCCAAACGGCCTGGTCTGCCTCTGACAATGCCGTCTCCACCTCCTGCCAGAAAAGTGCACCTGAGAAGGTAGAACTCGTTCTGGCTGGACACAGACACTCTCTGCCTAAGATATCATAGGATTTTGGGATATAACTATTGGGGCCCAGACCCCTGAACTTTAGAACTCTTTTGGATCAAGAAGACTGCCAAGAAAAAGAGCTGGAGAAGCTATGAGGAGGAACTACCACTTTGCTGTGTGCTGTGCTTTGTTGGCCTGCAGTTGCTGCTTCTGTCTTGGGCAGTGAAAGGACTGGACTGAACTTTCTGCAATCTACTTTTGTGGATTTCTCCAAGGGCTTGAGGTAGACCTTGCCCCCTGTTCACGAAGTCACAGGAACAGCAAAGACTTAAAGCTCTTCTGCCCTTAGCACTGGGGCAGGACACGATGCCTGCCAACGCTAGCACTCCTGACTCCATCAGAGAGGAGATCGACCTGCAACGTGTGGGACTTCGAGGGCCCCGACAACTCCTGCACGACCTCCGGAACCGACGCCTGCGGACACCATGTTTTCGGACGCTCAACAAGAGGTCATCGACGCCCTGCATTTCTAAAAGGTACTGTTTGCGAGTCTTCCCGACACCGTAGCTGGCCTGCGACGCCGCGGTCAGCCAGAACTGTTTGGATTTGTTTGCTCACAACGCTATGATAGCCTTGGACGGAGCTATCGACAACAAGGAACTGTTTTTCAAGGTTATTTTGATAACTGAAGATTCTTAAGTACTGTAGTGTGGATTTTTATCGTTTTTGGTCTTGTCGTAAGTCTATAAAAATATTAGATATTTTTCTAAACTGGTGTGGTGTCCTTTTGAAGTGCTTACACTGTATTACTGTTGGTTATGGGCAAATGCTTTACACACTCCCTCTAAGATAAGCCTGACTGCTTGTGCCAAGCAACCAAGGGGGTGAGCAGGGGTTATTTTAGAAGTGTAATTCCCTTCTCCTGACTAGGAAGAAGGGTCCCTCTTTGGACAAAGATGCAAACCCTTGTCAACTAGAGACCCCTATTTCTAACAATGTTCCTCAGATTCGGAAGTATGGGATCCTGCATGTGTGGGGGTTCATTGATCAGCTGTCCAAGGCCCTAAAATCCTCTTTCAGATATGAGGTGGTATTGCAAGTTATACTAACAAAGTGGATATTGAGATCCCCACAATGGTGAACCTGGCGTATTTGAGGATAGACAGGCGAGACAATTTCGGTGATAGTGAAACTCCAGTTACCAGCAAAACTAAGAGGGTAATAAATTAAAGCTCCAGACATGGTGAAATTCTTAGAATGAGACAACGAGAAGAGCAGTGAGTCACAGTCAGGGACGATATGTTTTTCGATTTTGTATTTTTGAAATAATCGCAGTGCCCCATCCCTTTTTGTTTAATTGATCAGCACGGAGGATCCGGTATTCTGAAGGTAGTGCCATAACAATTTCTGGCACCGAGGCATCGTTAAGCCAGGTTGCAGTTAAAAATATAGCATCAGATGCCAGTCATTGGGGCTGGAGAGCTCGCTACAGCGATATTTCCACCAACAGGAGATGATCTCAGGAACAATTTGTCCTGCACATCAACTGCTTGGAACCTCTGGCAGGTTGCTTTGCGATTAAAAGCTTGGTGAAGGGTATGGTCAGATGTTCAATACCCCTGAAGATGAACAGCATCTCAGTGATACAGTACATCAACAAGCTGAGGGGGCACCAGGTTGAAGATGCTGACAGAGATTGTTAAAGGTTTCTGGAACTTCTGCCTGCAGAAGGGAATCAGTGTCACAGATGTTCATCTGCCAGGGAAGGCCAATGCTGTGGCGATTTGGAACTTGCGCTTCTTAATGGATTCCACTGACTGGCAACTTCCCCCATAGGTAATTCAGCAACTGTGCCTCGATTGGGACTGCCAATCAGGGACTTATTTGCATCCAGCCTGAATGCTCAAGTTCCATAATATTTCAGACGGTTTAGGTGGATGTGATTCTGAAAGTTTCTGCTAGTCATACCTCGTTTTATATGCTTTATTGAGCATATGCTGGTTAAAATGCAATTTTAGCAATGCGTTTGTCTCGAAAGAAGAATCTTTAAAATGTTACTTCTTGTTTTAGTTTCAGAGGCAAAATGATAGGTGGCAAAACGGTCCATATTGCATGGACCCCAATCAGACCCCCCAGGATATAGCGGCACGGATTAGCAAATTTAGCGGCACAAAAATGGAAATTTAGCGGCACAAATATGGAAATTTAGCTGCAATTTTGCGGCATTTTATTTGGCCATTTTTCCTACAACAAACACAGACATCTTCGTTTTTTAGTTATTTAACAACATGAAGCTGTGTATGTATACTAATGTAAGCATTCCTCCATAGAAACACTCTTGATTGTGTGTTTAAGTAATTCCCTTTTCCTACAGCTTGACAGTTACACGAAATGAATGTCCACAATGTAGTGGTAAAGCTCTGGTTTAGGGGTTACTTTTTGTTAAACCCTCCTGAACTCCTACTTGCATATATTGGGAATTTTTGGAAGACGAAAAATGACAGAATTAACTGCACAAGATGCGTTTTTTTCAAGAAATTATTTTTTTACATGTTCAGTCAGCCCTGACTCTTAAGAATTCAAGAAAAGTAATTCTGGGACTTGTAGTTTTTTAAAATAAAAGGATGAGCATCCCGACATGCTAAACGCTGATGGAGCTCAATCGTGTCATGATGAGGCGACTTAGCAGCTGTTTTTGTTCCTAGGAGGACTGCACAAATTGTTGCAGCACGGTTTGGGGGACTCAGTGCTCCTGTGACAGAAAGGCTGGAAAAAGCTGCATTCTTGTGGCATTTCAGCAGTCTGTGAAGTCAGTCTGGGGCAATTTTCTTTTGAAAACGCTTACATGTAAAGGAAGCCTCGCACGGGGCGATGGACAGGACTGAGACGGATGGCCCACCTGAGCGTTTCTAGGTTGATGCACAATGTCTGACACTCATTCGATGGGGGCGGGGTGCTTTGAAATGCGCCAGGCCGAGGCCTGGAGCCCGGCGCCCTTTGATGGGCCGGAGAGGTGCTCTAACGCCAGTATTAGCATATCAGTGAGAGGATCGCCCGGGGGCCGATATAGATCAGGCCGGGCCGAGCTGGGCGAGGGGAGAAGTGAGGCCGGTGATAATTGAGTGTCAGCCGCTGTCTGCGCTGTCCCGGTGGCGCCAGCAGCCTTTAACTTGCTAATTAAGCTCACGTCTGCCTGCAGCTTCTCCTGCCCCCCTCACTCCGATCGGCTGGCTGGGGGTGGGGGTTATTGATCACAGGAGCATACAGTATGTGTCTTCTGTGGTGTGTTACTGCTACAACGCATCTTTTACAACGTAATGCTGTTACAACGCAGCTATTACATCGCAAATACCATTACAATGCATGCCATTACAACGCATGGCATTACATAGCAGATGCTATTACAACTCATACCATTACATCGTAAGTATTGGTAAGTATTTTTTTTTTTTTTTATTTTATTTAATATTTTATAATTGATTTAATTATTATTAATTATCAAAAAATATTTATTTCGTTTTTAAATATTATAAATTAAATATATTAATTTAAGTATTTTTTAAAATAAGTATGAGTATAGGAGTATATGTTTTGGGGTACTGATGTATATGTTTTGGGGTGTTTGGGTATTTTTAGGTTTTAGGGCAGTGTTTGGGTTTTGGGGTACAGGGGTGTTTTTAGGTTTTAGGGCAGGGTTTGGGTTTTGGGGTACAGGGGTGTTTTTAGGTTTTAGGGCAGGGTTTGGGTTTTGGGGTACAGGGGTGTTTTTAGGTTTTAGGGCAGTGTTTGGGTTTTGGGGTACAGGGGTGTTTTTAGGTTTTAGGGCAGAGTTTGGGTTTTGGGGTACAGGGGTGTTTTTAGGTTTTAGGGCAGGGTTTGGGTTTTGGGGTACAGGGGTGTTTTTAGGTTTTAGGGCAGTGTTTGGGTTTTGGGGTACAGGGGTGTTTTTAGGTTTTAGGGCAGGGTTTGGGTTTTGGGGTACAGGGGTGTTTTTAGGTTTTAGGGCAGTGTTTGGGTTTTGGGGTACAGGGGTGTTTTTAGGTTTTTGGGCAGTGTTTGGGTTTTGGGGTACAGGGGTGTTTTTAGGTTTTAGGGCAGTGTTTGGGTTTTGGGGTACAGGGGTGTTTTTAGGTTTTAGGGCAGGGTTTGGGTTTTGGGGTACAGGGGTGTTTTTAGGTTTTAGGGCAGGGTTTGGGTTTTGGGGTACAGGGGTGTTTTTAGGTTTTAGGGCAGGGTTTGGGTTTTGGGGTACAGGGGTGTTTTTAGGTTTTAGGGCTGGGTTTGTTTTTGGGGGTACAGGGGTATTACGACTTTATATAAATTAAATTAATTAAATTAATTTTATTTAATTTAATTACATTTATAACTATATTTACAATTATTAATTTAATTGTATTAATAAACGATTATAATTAAATTATATTATTTAAAAATGTTTCATTAATTAAATTCTTTTAATTTTATTAAATATAATTATATTATGTATTATTTATAATTTAATTACATTATAATTATATTTATTGTAATTAATTACATTATATTATTTTCTATTTATAAATTTTTTATATTTCATTAATTATATTATTTTAAATATATTACATTAATATCAATTTTAATATTAATTAAATTACTATAATTAAATTAATTACTGTTTTAAAAATGTTATATTATTTTTATTATTTTAAATTAATTTAATTAACTTTATTACATTTTTTTTTTAAAAGATATACTTACCTATACTTACGATGTAATGCCATGCGTTGTAAAAGTATCTGCTATGTAATGCCATGCGTTGTAATGGCATGCATTGTAATGGTATTTGCGATGTAAAAATCGCGTTGTAACGGAACGCGTTGTAATACATCGCGTTGTACTGACACCAATCCGTCTTCTGTGCACGTGGAAAGAGTTTTTTTTATGTTACAACGTGACGTTTCTTTCTCTGTCTCTCTGTAACTACAGCAGACCCCCAGGATATAGCGGCTTTTGTCAAAATGCTGCGATTTCTACAAAAGTGCTGATTTCGCGGGCACTTTTGCAAAAATCGCGGCATTTTTACAAAAGTGCCGATTTCGCGGCAAATCGCGATATCCTGGAGGGTCTGCCCAATGATTCTATAGCAATCTGAAGACTGTTGAGTGCAGCTTCCACTGACTGGAATCTTGAACACACCTTGAGTTCCAATTAGCCACTACATTGTTACGGCCTGGGAGATATTCTGCTGTTCCAGTGATGCGATGGTAGAAGCAATATTACCAGGAGCTTTTACAAGGATTACCAACACTTTGGATTTGATCCCTCTCAGTCTGTTTATGTATTGGACCGATGGGATGTTGTCCATTCTCAGCAGGGCACAGCAACTGGATTTGCGAGGGGTTAGAGTTCTTATCACAAAAGATCCTGTTAAATGTTCCAAGCAGTTTATGTGGAAAATGGCCTTTTATGTAGACCACCTACCTCCTGTGGAAATATTGCTGCATCTGGCTTCCCAACCCAATAGGTTGGCGTCTGATTCTATAATGACAGGAGGCGAAAATGGCTCTGCCATTCCAGGCAGCCATGTGGTCTACCCACTATTGTAACTCTGCTTTGGTCTCTGGTGATGAGACTTACTGAATCTGAATATGTAATCTCTCTCTGAAGATGTTGGTTCTTCAACAGTTGGCGAGCCCTGTAGTGTAACGGGGCAGGAAAGATCACCTGTATAGAGGACAGTAGAAGGCCTACTATCCTAGCAAGAACTCTCAAGGAAACTTGGTCCCTGTGAAGAGCTGAATGAATTTCCTTCTGAACTGCTTTCCGTGTTTGTTGAGGAAATGAGAGGAGCGCCGTTGAGGAGTCAATCTGACATCCCAGACATTCTTTGCCTTGTGAGGGAACAAGAACAGATTTCTTCTTGTTCACCATGAAGCCTAGTTCCTGGAGCAGCTGAATCATCCAGTTTAGATGTATCAACAATAGGTGTCAGTCCTGAATCATCAAAACAATTTTGTTGAGATGTATGATCAATTGCACACCCTGGTGTGTAGATTCTGGACAACTGGACACATCACCTTGGCAAAACACCTAGGGTCAGAAAACAGACCGAAGGGTAGAAACTTGAATTCATACCAACAACCGTCCCAGACGAATTTGGAGGAACTTCCGGTGAGGAGTGAAAATGGGGATTGAGAATTACATGTCTTTAAGATTGAGAAAAGGCAAGTGTTTCTGATGTTTGAGTTTCTGTGTCTAAGATTGCTAATGCCAAAAATGCTTGTTGTCCATTGCTCGCAAAGCAGGCAATTGGAGGCAAAGTCGCGAAGGTGCGTTTCTGTTCTTCCTCAGCTCAACGTCACGAACAGCTGTGTCACTTGTAAGAATGCTCATCATTTATGCACACTCAGTCTACAGGCTCTGCACTCTGACGTTCATCTGCAGCATGTGCTTAAACACACTAGGCCAGAGATTCCAGTCAGTTCACACAGTTAATTAGACATGCTTTTCTTAATTTATATTTCAAACTGAAACCATGAGTTAACTTGTTTCATGCAGAACATGAACCAAAAATATTCGCAAAACTGTATTGTATGAGGATTAGCTGTGAATTGTGAGTTACTGCTTTTTATTAAGTTAGTGGTCTTCGATTCCTGGTGCTTTACAGCAGTTTTAAGATCTTGGGGCCCGATGTAGGACACCAAATACAGGTCGGTAACGGACGAAATCAGCCGTTACCGACCGGTATTTGGTTTTTGATATGTAGGGGTCTTAAATTTTACAGAATCGGTAAATTTACCGAATCGTTAAAATACCGAATCGGTAAATCTAGATGTATGTGGCACTGAAAACAGTGCCACATGCCCTTAAGAATTTGTTATTTACCACAAAATAATATTTTGTGGTAAATAACGAATTCCAGTGTACATGCACATCTGTGCATGTACACCTGTGCCATGTGGCACACATACATGCCTTAAGGACATGTATGTGTGTCACATGGCACACAAGCCAGAATCAAGGGTGCAACAGGGTGTCAAAGTGACACCCTGTCCCCCTTGACAAATCGGTAATTTTACTGAATCGGTATTTACCGATTCGGTAATTGCCATTGATTCCTATGGGCCTCAAGGCCCATAGGAATCAATGGCAATTACCGAATCGGTAATTACCGAATCATAGCGATTCGGTAAAAATTACCGAATTATTTCCTACATCTCATTTACCGAATCTCGAATACCGAAACGGTAAAATTCGGTATTCTAGAGTCGGTAAATGAGATTTACCTACATCGGGCCCTTAGTGTTTCTCGTTGCTCAAATAGGTGTCATTTCTGATTGTACTATATATATCTCGGAAGGAGTATATAGGAATAAATTGGAGATTGCATGAGCAATTTGCGAGTACCAGTAGGTACTTGCAAATTAATCATGCAATTTCAAGGGTGTCAAAATGACACCCTGTTGCACCCCTGAAATGGATCTGTGCACATATGTTGTGTACACACATGCCCCCAGGGCATGTGTGTGTGCAACATGAAACTTTGAAAAATGCACAAAAGTGCATTTTTGAAAGTTTTTGCAAATTACCATGAAGTTGACTTCATGGTAATTTGCTACTTCTATTAGCGAAATCTCATTTTTTTTTTTACTTTGATTCATTGCATTTAAGGAATCTCAATTTGGGATTCCTTAAATGCAATCACAATTTAAGGAATCTCAATTTAGAGATTCCTTAAATTGCGATTTTTGCATTTGGGATGATGTATCCCAAATCCAAAAATACCGGTAGCAAAGGGGCAGATTCTGAGAATCTGCCCGTTTGCGACCGGTTTTTAGGTTGATGCATCGGGCTGTAAATTGTTTAAAATTCTTACAAATGTTAAACTTAAAAGAAGTAAAAAAAAATACATACCATCTAACTTGTCAATGGTGGGCTTTCAAACTTGTGACAAAATATATTAGGATTAAAGTCTATATTTTACTTCTGCGTCATACTAAAAAATAAGAATTCCAAGACGCGCGTTCCAGCAGTATGTCGTCCAAGGTTGCCTTTTTTTCTGACTCGACAAAATGTTAGATTTAGCAGTCTAGTGTTTCTTCTGACCTCTTTGGTTACGTCACCGTCCAATCGGCCATCTTGCAATGTGCACTTTGTGCGTTCATTACATGAAAATGCGAGGGCTGTATCTCCGATTCGGTGCGTTTCGGTGACGTCATATCGTACTACCGCCGTTCTAGTCTCACTACGCAGGCGCTTCAGCGGTCAGGGAGGTGGGGTAACGTGCCTCGACAACGGAGCCGAAGGAAAGGGGTCACGAACTCTGACCCTGCGGATCCAAAGTGACCGGCAAAGGGGGGTAAAAACATCCGGGTTCCGCAGGGAAGCTAAGGCTTGCCAACGAGTGGGAACGCTGCAAGTAGTGACTGCAGGTAAGCCGCTCACATCCACAGGCCATGTTCTGTTGGAGGAGGCCCAGTGTGAGAGGTTACCAGGCTTCCCTGCAGCGCCAAAGTTATAAAAAGCAAACATTTCAGCGCGGGTTTGGTGCAGTAGGGAAGGAGGGTGCTGCAGTTGTCTTCTTTCCATGTCTCTCACTAGTAGGAAGTACCCAAGTGCAGCTGGTAGATTCTTGGCCGCTTTGAATTTTGCTAATTTTAGATTTCTGACTAGTAAATGCCTAACTAGCTGACATTTCTTAAGGGCTACCGACGTTTGGGGTTAGGAAACCGGTTCACTATGGTAAATGATTAGGTTATGCTACTGTACTTTAGAATCTGCAAGGCGGGTTTGGAGCGAATGATCTTCAATAGTAAGCCCATTGAAATCCTGTTAAATTGAAAGTATGTAGTAGGGCAAGGGATTTGTTCACGGTGGGTCATCCAGTTGAAGTGAGTAGCATGTTGCTTGCTTGTGGGGTGGTTTAACCGATCACGAGAGAGTGACCCGGAGATGTGGACTCAGAGATGTGGAATTTAATATAATATCTACTTGTCCATAGAACATGATGCTTGATAAATTTACTCGTCCTGTAAAAAAATCCACTTGTCCCTTTGGTGCCACGTAGTGCAGTGACAAATTATATAAAACTTATGCTATTAGCCTTCTGATCATGCCAGGGCCCATACTTTAGTAGGGTTTGAATTCTAGCAATTTACTTAATTCCCAACCGTTCAACAGATCTACATGCTGGGGTTGGAGATAGCGTTAATCCATAGTTTCAGGGTTGTAATGCCCTTTTGAGTCTGTGCAAACCTTCTAAATTGCATGTTTTATTGGTTTCGCCAGCTCTACTCCTAATCCTTTTCCCTTACTGAGAAAAGTTGGAAATGTATTCCTGACAGTGGCATAAGTAAAACTTCTTCTAGGTTTTGGAAAAAAGTGGTTGGAGGGAAAGTGAACATTTACACTTTCAACAGATCTTCGCATGAGCAAATCTACACCTAAACATTTGCTCGTGCTAAACAGCAGTTCATAAATATTTACTACGAGTACGATTTCCTGGTCTACTTTTGTGAATTCCTGAAAGTCGTAAATCTGCAATAATGCAAGGACATGTAACATGGGTGCCAGTTTACAGCTTTCTTTAAAAATTGGGTCTCTAATCGGGTCTGGAGTCAAGCAAGACCTTTTTGTTTTTACAAAAGTTCTCTTATCTGTCACTGGTTTCTGCTCTTTCGTAAGGAGCATTTCGGTACACAAAGTAGTTTTGTTCAGTTCTAGGGACTACTGTACAATGTGTGCTTTTTGAGACCAATAGTATTATTGCTTTTTGCCAGTTTTAGTTATAATGGTGAGACAGACACACCGAGCCCAACACACACAGACACACCGAGCCCCAGACACACAGAGCCGCACAAACACACACACACACACACACAGACATCCCTCAGTCTAGGTCAGCCACACGCCCATTTCTGCCCAGTAACGCCCCAGGGAACAGAGGCAAGAAAAAAAATAAATGGCATTGTCATTTACAATGCCAATAGCTTAATCTCTCGCAAATGCAAGACCTATTGCATTTATACACACACACACACACAGCCCAACACACATACACACACAGAGCCCTACACACACAGATCCTAACACACATTCACACACACACAGAGCCCAACACACACACAAAGAGCCCAACACACAGAGCCCAACACACACACACCACAATATATATAACAGTTCAAAAACACAACACCTGCACAATATACAGCTCAACTCAAGTTCCCTTAGGCAGAAACCTGCAATATCCAAACTTCCACTGTGAACTATCACGCTGAGCAGCCCCACTAGACGCTCTAAATTAACATGGGTTAACTTGGAAAGTTGCAAGGCCCAGACTGTCTTTCTTTATGAAACACCTATGTAAAGTTAACGTACAGCCTCAAACCATTCACTAAATATGGTTTGGATACATTTTCCCCAAGTAAGAAACCGATGCAGGACGAATCACCAGTACATGTCAGGCGTAGGCAAATATTTAGAAATCTGAAACCTCCCTCCTAAACAATTAGCTCGTCATTTATCTCTATCCAACTTCCATTCAATATAATACCATATTATAACATGGATATGTACAGGTATTTCCATGGCTTATTTGGTTACAAAATGTTTTTGAACGTTAGATATCCTTTGACACCACTTACCTGTGTTTTAACAGTAGAGGTGCTCATAGGCACTGGGGTACCTTCAAATGTTTAACCTGGATGGGAATCTACCAGCACTTCTATGCAGTAATACTTTTAACTGCGATTATCACCCAAATGCTGGACTTCTGTTTCCATTTAAAAAAAAAAAACTGCCCACTATAATTCCCCGATTCATTTATCTTTCCTTTTAGCTGTGAGCAAGTGTCCCCCCTTAGTCCAGGACTATACCAAAGTACATAGAAGATGCAATGTGTAAGCATTTTCAACGAACCAGTAATTGTTAAGGGTGACTACTCATCCCTGAGGGTCTCAAGGCACTGAGAGGGGTGTGTGTGTGTGTGTGCGAAGGGGGGTCTGTTCATGTCCGACTCAGCATATTGGATTAATCACCATTAATACATTTTTCGAGTGGCTATAACATTGGGCCGCCTACTATATCATTATGTTCGCTGCAAATCATGATTTACAGTATTCTTATTGTATAACAATATATGTGCTTAGAAATATTTGTTCACCCCATATATTATATTGACCTTAATGCTTGGAATGTATGATGGGAACTCGTAGCAATAACGTGCAATAAATATTCACGAGGCTGTGCTCTCAAAACGTTTTTTAAAATGAGGATAAAGATGTGTATTATTCTAGGTTTGTGTTTTAAACATATAATTGGCAACTTGAGTTGGATTGTAAAGCTTACTTCGTGATGTGAACAGAGAACATTAACTCAAATCAAATCAGTTATCTTTATTTAGATATAACACATATATCTTTAAAAGAAGGTTACAAAATTCACATTGTGTATCAATAAATAAGATTAAAAAATCTTGAAGAATAAAAACATGGTCAGTTGACAGTCATTATAACAAGCATTTACAATGCAATGGTTTCGCCTTTGGAAAAGTTAGAGTTATTGGCATTGTATATGCCAAAATTTGTATTTATGTTTTTGTTTCGAAAACAGATAAGTAAATGGCATTGTCATTTACATTGCCATTACCTTTTTTTTGCAGTCACTTGGCACTCTCTAGCACTCCCTAGTACTCTTTTTGCACTCTGCATTTCATATGCACTCCCTGTGCACTCTGCACTCCCTATGCAGCACTCTGTATGCACTCTGTACTCTATATGCACCCTACACGCTCCACTTCCTATGCACTCCCTATGCACTCTGCACTTTTTATGCAGCACTCTGTATGCACTGTGCACTTTGTATGCACTCCACACTTCCTATGCACTCTGCACTTCCTATGCACTCTGCACTTATCATGCACTCCCCTGTGATTTTGTGTTTTGTGAATCAACCTATTTGTATCTAGGTTTGTATGCAAAATCAAATTGTATTTGTAAAATTGGGTGAGCTAATTGTGATCACTTTTTTATGTAATCTTGGTACATCAAGCCCTAATTTATCAATGTTGTGTAGTGTCAAATAACCAGTGGTTGACACTCAAGCTGGTCATTTCTTGACCGCAGGTACCAAATCACCATAACAATGGGAGAAGGAAAAATCTGCATATGCAATGCGCATCAATGTCACTTCATCATAAGAAGCACTTTCACAGCCTTCTTCTGCCCTCTATTACAGTCACAGGTGAAATAAAAATGTAGTAATGTGTATTTAATATGCAGGTAAATACAAAATTCTCACTGCATATGTTCCTATATAAACAACATGCTGGGGTCTAAGAAGCTTGTGATCATATTTTGTTTTCACTGGTGTCCTGAAAAGGCCTCCTGATTAACAGAGCACTATAAAAAATAAATATTATTTCAAATGGAAGTGTGAAAGAACATTCAAGTTATTTTACTAAGGTAATTCACATGAATATTTTCCATATATTTAGGAACTGACCATATGAATTAGTCAAAAAGACATTTTAAAACAAGGGTTGCACTTGTTTGGTGTATTTAAAAGGGTGAGTTTTTCAACAAGTAAATGAATTGCCATGAATGTTATAATGCGTGAGAGCTACAGGTATAAAAAGTGAGAGATGGCTTCGAATTGCAGTCTTATATGCCTCTGACACCCCACCATGGTGCCTTCGAAATGTCGAATACTTTTTAACTTCTTGTCTTACTGTAAAAATGTACCTGGCCATACATGAGCCTTGCGCATGGTCAGCCAGTAAACAATATAAAATGTCATCCCTCAATTCTTGGCCACTTATCATAAATCATAGGTGGGGTAGAAACGTCACAAGCAATTTTAACCTTGTGCCTAAGGTTGCATGCAGTAGAAAAACTGGTTATTGCTTTGTCACAGAAAAAAACATGGCAGCAGAGGTACACAGGGAGTGGTATTAGACTCGTCCAATCCCCGTAAGCAAATTTTTGTAAACATGAATGGGAAACTGTGACAATACAAAATGACGTGTACACAATGGAGGGAAATACCAGATTACTCTCGATTTAGCTAGCTATTTTGAGCATTAGCCTTGCCATTCCTCAGTGATGGCTCCCATACTAAACAAGCATTGGGAAAGCCAATTGGTGTGGTGCTGCTGCCAGCCTTTTGGTGTAGTCAGTGATTATTTTGTTTTGCCATCGTTTTTACAAACCTTTATATTGAGGAAGCTGGTGGCCCTCCTCCGTCTAACAAACAAATGGCTAATAACAAAAATACTTTCTGGGTAACAGAAATCAAACATTGCCATGGTAGCCCAGGGCACTAAAGAGAACTACTTTGTGTGTGGATAGGCTTCTTCTGAGAGGGCAGAATGGCGCAACTCTCAGTGAAGTTAGCCAAGGGGTGAAGCTTGCCTGACCCTTTGCCACAAGTTGTGCTCTATAGTGGGCAGAAGAAAAATGTGAATGACACAATATCAAACCAATGGATGATGAGGAGAAGCTGAAAGCCCCTTGAGTAACTGTACTGTACATATCATTTTAGGAAAATCAAAAGAGCAAAGCTAACTCCAGACCTAAAAACGTATCTTGTCTACTTTAAAACTATTCAGTCAAATTCAAACCAAGAATTAATCAAAGATAAACTTGAACGTCCAACCCTGATAACTAGTAAGTCCCTGCTTGCCATTCACTAGGCTCTACCACAACCTGAACCACTGCGCACCACCAGCAGGCACGCCACCCACATTCAGACAGGAAGACCCATATGAGGCCCTCCCTTGGTGTCGCTACGCTGACATGCTGCTGCTCTGTTCATTTCCAACTCACAGCTATCTGCAATGCTAAACACATCCTACTGCACTCTCAGACGTCACTCCCTTTTCCGGCCACCAAAGAACACACGACCTGCTAAATTCTCGAAAATACCAATGGCGGCCTCTGAAATTTGTGTTTGTCAACAGAAATATGGACATTCTATAATCAGCCGAATACTGCTACGCGTGGTTGAATATTCAGATATAAAAACTGCAGTATTATATGTTAATATGCAACACTGAATATTTCCTGTCGGATAAGAGACGGCATCTCAGTTTGCTGGACAAATGCCCCGTCACTCAAATCGGTCCTGATAATATTGATGTCTCTGCAACCAAAGGGGCACTTTGCAAGCGGTAAGGAAGTGTACTAATGGCGTCATTAATTTGATTTTAGCACAGGGTCCATAGCTCTTGATTCTATGATTCTGTCACAGGAAGAGCTGGATGTCACAAACCACATTCCAATGAGCCTTCATTCGCCATATTCGATTCCCAAACTGCATGATGTGTTTGCGCATAGTATAGTATTTTATGATGTATAGAAGTGCGTCACATGCTGAATGTTAGGCGGTATGTGTTTTTTAAGCAAAGCACAAATACACTGAGTGAAACATATAGGTTTATGGCTTGTCATTACGTGGCATGTCGGTCGTATTACGTGAATGCAGCGCACGGACTTCCTATCCCCCTGCGCTAGTTATGTTACTTTATAGGGCCAATGATGATTTGCGTCAGAAGTGAACTCAGCACAGAAGCAAAAAACATTATCACTGCAAGTGCAGTGAGATTGGAAATAGTAGGCACAGTGGCGCACAACTCTGACACCAACACTTTCCACGCGTTCCCTCAGAGTCCGCCCCTTCTGCCCCCACAACCCGCCCGTCGAGCTCACCTCGCGTGCCCATAATGCTGCCCAGTTTCTCATCAGCATACCTGTGCGCCACATGCAGACTCCCAGACAGCGACCGTCACGTGTTCCCAAAGACTCACCCTCGCAGGCACGGCCCCCGTCGCAGCTCCCACTGGCCTCCGCTGACGTCAAGGGTTCCCCCGGAGTCAGCCACTCACAGCGCGGCTCCCGGGGCAGATCCTGATGACGCGGCGAGGCTCCAACCAACGGCGGCGCAGCTCACGGGGACAGGCCCACTGCAGCGGCCAATCAGAGCGCGCCTCTGCCGACGAGCCTCCGAAAAGCCACCAATGCGGTCGCAGCCCCTTCGTGTCGCGGCCAAGGTGCCGAGCAGCTGCCGGTTGACCCCCGGGCGGATAAAAAAAATGGCGGCAGCACCTACGAGGACACGGGGGGGGGGGGGGCGAGAGAGGAACGGACGGCGGGAGGGGGCGGGAGAGGACACAGGGGGCGTGAGGGGGGCGGGAGAGAACACGAACGGCGGGAGGGAGGCGGGAAACGTGCCGGGGGAACAACACTCACGATGCCCAGGACAGCAGCAAGCACGGCCCGGCCGGAGGAGACTCGGGGGCGTTCCCGGCGTCGCGTGACGTCGGCAAAAGCCAAAGAATCTCGGGAACGCCCCCGTGTCTGGTCCGGTATTGATGGACAGGCCCCTCGTCCAATGGCTAGGCTCCATTTATGGAGCTAGCCAATGGGACGGGGGGGCGTGTTCCATAGTGCTTACTATACTCAATAGATTTCTCTGGAGGAGGAGCCTAACGGCTCCGCCCCCCAGCGAAACCTAAAAATGGAAATTGTCTTCTCTTAAGCCTCTTTAAATAAAATAGAGTAGCTTGAAGCATGATGTATAGGGAAAAAAGTTGTCTCTTCCTCCCTTTTATATTATACTCGGCATCAATGGTATCCTACTTTTAGGAAGCAGCCGACATTCCTGAGGTTACTGGTCGTTTTATTTTAACCTCCCTAAGAGTTGGAAAGTGGGAGGGGCACTTTAGCAGGGCCTCTTTTGATTGAAATTACGGTATGCTTGCAGAATGAAGTTTATGAGTCTTATGTTTAGGGATGTGTTTTCCGGATTTAAAGCTACCATGATAGCTTGCCTGCAAGTCCTGGCACCCAGCCTATTCCATTCTGGTTTTAGTCTCCGCCTGCGTTCTGAATTAAAAGCTGGGCAGAGGCAGATCACATGCGACATAGTTTCAGCTGTTTTGCCACACCCTGTACAAGTTAAATCTTCAGCGGTGCGTCGCCAGGAGGGTAAATCTTTCAGGAATCGCCAGTCGCCCATTCTAATGGCGATAAGGCTGCGCTTTAGATGGAGTGAATATGTACAGGCCAGATAGGAGGCGGGGGCTAGCCGTCTATAAGAGTTTACAAGAGCCCAGGCGTGACTGCGTTTCAAAAAGAGTGCTTTATCGATGATACTTGATCTCATTCTCACACCCTTTTTGATCCCTATTGTGAATGCTGTCTGACTAGGATTCAGGGCCCACAAATCACTTGCTGACATTTGCTGAATGGCGTCTTTAAAGAGACGGCCGTATGTTCCACCTGGATTTTTCTGGGTTATTTCTTCCCAGACTAGGGATTCTAATGTATTGGGGTCCGCTTGTCTTAGTTTGTGACAGAGATTGAGATATGCCCCGATGTTGGAGGCATCGTAGTTTATCAGTCCCATCTCCAGTCTTATCTGTGCAGCAGATGCAGATTTTGGCAGCTGGAGAAGCTTTTTTATAAATTTTGGTTGTGTGCTGGTTCAAGGCTGTATTCATTTTCCCCCCAAATAACTCTATGCCATACGATAGAGTAGGGCCAATTTTTGCTCTCATCACCTCCAAAAGAGGCGATGGGGTTGGGCCTGAGAGATTTTTTGCAAGCTTGCCTAGTGATACCGCAAGGGTTATTGCTTTGACTGCGATCTCGTTACGCTGCTTTCTAAAATTGTATTTAGAATCCAGGTGGACGCCTAGATATTTATATGACTGGCCTGTTACGAGGCTTATGTTGTTGAATGACCAACCACCACCTGTGTGTCGTTTCTTACCAAAAGGAACGACTTGCGTTTTTTTTAAGTTGACCTCTAATTGATTAATAGTCGTATAGTCATGCAGTTTATCAAGGAGCCTTTGTAGGCCAACCCTGGTGAGGCTAAAAAGGACAAGGTCATCGGCGTACAAAAGGTTGCTTAGACCCAAGCCACCGACTTTTGGAGAATGGCTGTTGGTATCGTCCAGGGTCACCGACAGATCTGCTATAAACAGGTTAAAGAGAAGGGGGGCCAACACACATCCCTGCTTCACGCCCCTAGTTGTCAGAACATTAACTCATTTTAGGGGTTTGAATGTTTTGAAAGTGTTGACACGGAGTGGCTCTGTAATTTAGCTGGATTTTATTTTATCAAGGACATCACTGTCAGATGGCAGCAGTGCCTAACACTGTAGGCTGTTATTGTGGTGTGAGCTGACTTCAAAGCTGGCGTTGAAAGGCAGAGCGGAAAGCCTACCTTGCTGGCCTAACTTCTTTGAAGAATGCAGTGGGTACAAACACCTGGCAAGTCTGCCGACCAAGACGAGGTGAGCCCGCCGCCCAAGACGAGGTGAGCCCGCTGCCCTGCTAGGGAGGTGCAAACTAAGGCTGTGCCTGATTCTGCCCCAGCCTTCCCCTCCTTGAAGGACTCAATCCACCAGTCAGCGCTGATGTAACTTGTACGCCCGTCGGCCTGTGCTACCTGCAAAGTGGAAATAAAACTTTTCTCTGCCTCCGTTTCCCACTCTTCCCAGCAGTATGGACGCAGTCCAGGCATGTGGAGGGCCTTAGCCGAGTGGGCTGTTTGTTCTCACGTCTCCCAACAATAGCTGCACCTCCAGTGTGCTGCACAGGCCCTGACTTGACTTTGGCAGTGGCGAGTGAGGAGACACGCACGTGAAGGGAGCGAGTGCGTAACAGCACCTAGAAGAGGGCTGCGCACCTGTTGTCGACTGTCAAGGCGCCACCGTCAATAACCAGCTCACAATATGATTTTGTCTGCAGTCCACTACAGCTTTCATTATGCATTTTGGGTGAAATAGACTCGTAACCCCCACTCACCCAAGCTGGGGCAAACTGAACCCTTAATGACGCCACCCCACACACCTGAGTGGAGCACTATCGGTCCTCTCTGCCTGGGCACCAAGGAAGCTCGCCCTTGTGTAACAACTCAGACATATTAGAATACCCTTTCCTCCGCCCCTTAAGTGTCTGACCCTCTTCCTGGGGCCGCTCCACCCACCGTAGGATGCTCCCTGCCGACCATTACAGTGGCGTGTGAACCCTACCATGTAGCGACGACGACTGCTCCAGCGTCTCTGTTGATGCCCATAAGGGCAGAAAAACGTGTTAACGCGGTAGACCTATGCTGCCATCGACTGCTTCCCGTGCCTTTAGATTTTAAAGTATCGAACACCTAGTTCTATTGAGTGTTCTCTTGACTCGTACTGTTTTAATGTTTGGCCATCACAATGAGGTCTCTCCATGACTGTACACTACTCACTACTGGATGGAAGGGAGCCATCTATGAGGAACAGATCACTGTTAGATGTGTCTCTCCCTGACGTCATTGGCAGAGAGCTGCCCCTCATCACGCTGCCTGCATGCGCCAGTCGGCCCTCTGATTGGTTAATAAGGAACACCAATCAGGGAGCTGACTTGAGAGTGCAGACAGCGTGATGAGGGGCGTGCTCTCTCCCAATGACGTCAGGGAGAGAAAGAACAGTAAAAACACACCCCTCTATCCCAAAAGGACGGGGCTTGAACGGAGTGATGCCCCTCTCCTCCAGTGGCTGGCCTCCGTTTAGGGAGCCAGCCAATGGAGAAGAGGGTCCGGTTCAAGCCCCCCCATAGTGTAAACATAAATTCTCAGCTGCGCGACACTGCTGCGCAGTGTGCGCTAGGCCGAGACCTAAATATGACTACAAGGTCAGCAGCACGTGTTGCCATACAGTGGAACGCCCTTTCCAAAGTATGACTGGTCAGCTTTCTGGTTGCTTATTGAGTATTAAACTTAGACAAATGACGTGCAACCAATGCCTTCACAGTGATAACAAGTGTAACTTACAAAATAATGACATAATACTTTAATAAAATGTGCCAGATTACGCCGCATAATTTGGCTTTTCTTGCAGCATAATTTAATCAACCCTGCCACATAATTTGACCTTCCCTGGCTGCATAATTCTGTTGGCCCTTGCTGTTGGTCACTGATAAAATTTACAGCACACAGTCTGCCAGCAATATGGCATCTGATGGGCTTTTGCTAGTTAGGGGTATGACTAGAGATACTATTATCTCTGGTGTCATCTGTGTCCTATTAAGAGAAATGTAACCTTGAGAGCCAAGGCGGTCCTTATACCCCCTAAGCTAGGGGAAGAGATGGGGTTGGGGAGTAATAGGTAGGAAAAGAGGTAAGTAAGCACACAAAGCATTAGTTAAATAACATTTTACTTCTCGAAGGAGAGTGTTCAGGAAACCCTATCATGTAACATGGTTTATGGAATACCGTACCATTTGAGACAATAATTCATCTTCTCCACAAGCTCAAACTAGAATTTGAGTCTCTTGAAATTGAACAATGTTTGTGGGTCTAGTGTGACATTAGAAGTTGACCTGCAGTCTGACTGGTAGTAAGACGAATGCAATGGACAGCCATATTTTTTAGATAGCTTCAAATAAGTTTCCCAACAGTAGAGATGCAAAGCCAACTTCCGAGCAATGATACGGAGTAGCTGCCCCCCCCCCCCCCATTAAAATCCATCCACTGTAAGGGTGAGTGGATTGCCTCAAAATGTATGCCTGAATAGCGGAACAGGCATTGTTTTTATGCCAAATCTGCCTAAATAAAAGTGATATAAACTAGCATTTGCAGTGCAATAGGTCTCGCGTTAATTAAGTTTGAGCTATTGGCATTGGTAAATATTGCAACACCAATTGCAAAAAAATAGTGATCCAAAGACTTAACCAACTCTGTCCGGGTTTTGGGGTTACGGAGATGCCAAGGATTGATCGGAGCCACTCGACCCTCGGAACCCATCTTCGTGTCCATCAAAAGCCACAGTGGGGAGTGATCCGAAATACCCCTGGCCAGGTGCCTGACTTCCCTAACCGAAGAGGCCTGCGCTGCTGGCATCAAGACATAGTCAAGCCTAGAGAGACTACTGTGTGCACCAGAGTGAAAGGTGTATTGCGCCTGTCCCGGATGCAGCAGCCTCCAACAATCTACCAGTCCCAGCGTCTCCACAAAGTCACTCAACCAAGACTGTGATCTCGTGAGGTCCATGGGGGGGCTGCGGTCCTCCCTACCGGAAACAACAGAATTGAAATCTCCACCCATCACCAGAATGCCCTCAGGAAGCCCCAACACTACTCTCCCCAAATCAGCGAAGGTCGTAGTCTGCAGACCAAGTGGAACATACACAGAAAGAAGTGAGATAGTCTTCCCCTCCCACCTACCAGTGAGCGCACCATAGCGTCCCCTGTTGTCAAGAATTATGTCGTCCAACTCCAGGGAGAGGGAACTCCTGACTAGGATACCCACCCCTCTAGATCCAGTAGTAAATCCAGAGTGTGCAATTAGACGATATCCTCGCAGATTCATAGCATGGCATGTGTTTCCGATCAGATGTGTCTCTTGCAATAAAACTATGTCAGGGGAGAGGTGTCTCAATAGCTGCAACACGACTCCACTTTTTATCCTATCCCCCAACCTGTTAACATTCCAACACAATAACTTCAACCCCCTACCCCCCCATCCCGGAAGTAAGTGCAGAATCCAACCCACAGCGAACACGACACCCAGATCAAGATGCAAGATAATGCGTTGCCTTGAAGCAAAATGAAACGCACCCAAACCCCCCCCCCCCCTCACCCCCCAACAAATACCCGAAACACACTCCTCCACCCCTGCGTTAGACTTAAAGCCACCCCAACTTGCAGTGTGCCTGTTGCCCTAACATTAAACTAGTCTACAAAAGAAACCCGGAGGAGGGAGAGTCCCATCCCCCTCGCCACCTCTGGGTATAACACCATAAAGTATTGCAAATACAAAAGTCATCAAACCACAGCTGCCAGTTCTGTACACTGTCCGGAAACCAGCAACCACTTCTCATTCTTGTTCCAACGGGCCACCTTCAGCACCTCCAGAATGTTCAGAGCGATCACGCTGTGTAGACAACGTATCAAGCCAGTCACTCACTGTCTCGGGCGGTCAAAGGAGAATGTCCGATCATTGTGTTCAACACGTAGCCGAGTTGGAAAAAGCATTGCTTATTTCGTACCCATGTCTCTCAGTCGCCGCTTCACCCCCTGGAACCCCATCCTTTGTTTCTGAACGAACTGGGTGAAATCAGGGTAGAAGCTCACCGTGGTGTTTTCAAACTTCGTGGGGCCACCCACCCATGATGCCTGCAGGATAACGCCTCTATCTCTGAAGTTGAAAATTCTGGCGATTATAGGCCGTGGAGGGGCAATCGACTTCAGCATTCCCACCAGGCACTCTGTGTGCACGTTCCACCGCGAAAAAGTTGCTCAGGCCTTTGGGGGCGAGATGGTTTTTCAGGGACCCCAATGATACGTACGTTATTGCCTCTTGCCCGACTTTCAAAATCCTCCAGCCGGCGAGCAAAGAGATCATTGGAGGATCGTAGGTTGCGAACCTCCGTCTGTAGATCGGACACATCGGTCGTGAGGCTGGAGGTCTTCAAATCTAGGGATTTGACCTTTTCGTTAGTCTTTGATAAGTGTGCCCTGACGAAGTTGATATTGATTGCCACAGTTTCAAGCTTTAGAGCCAGAGCCTCATATTTTTGGCCAATGGAGGTCTTCATGCTGGCAATGGCGCCCATGACATCACGCAGGGTCAAATCATCCACTGCAGCTGAGCCGTCACCCGCATCTTCCAGAGACCTACTCGCACCACCGGGGGACCCTTTGGGATGGGTATAGCGATCCATAATATTCGATTGAATAGTACCCCCTCGGTGGACAGTCTTGGTCTTCTGTTTCTCGCTATCGGGTTTGCCCGCCATATTAGATGTTGCGCCCCGGAGGGGCCTCTGAGACCTGGTAAAAATGACTCTTCACGATTCACCCACAGGGATCTCCAAGTGTGGGACTCAGCAGGATGTCACACGACCAGGAACACTCTGCAGCTGGCACAGGGTGAAGTTGAGGGGTCCGGCTCCCGGTCTGCCAGAGCGGTGTTTAGATAGGAAGAGGCAGAAGAACCAAAAACGAAACCGAAAGTTAACTCCAAGGTCAAGCAGGACCCCGCAGGCCCTTGTTGTTCAACTACCACCTGGGCACCACAGTGACTCGAGCCCCGGGCAGTTTCATGGAGGAGGCCACAAAAGTTCAAAGTATCGTAGTTTCCGTTCCCGGGGTCCAAATCGATTTTTGAAAGCAGCTATTATATCAGCTGGGTTGCGTTTACAATAACCCGTCGTCGTAGTCAGGATAAAATTCAGGATAGATGCGGGGGGCGGCGAGGGTCTCGGGAGCCCTGTGCTCACACGACCATTTTGGTTGCGCGTGAAGCTCCTCCCCTCCGCACATGTCTATTTCTGAGCTTTTAAACTCTCCTGACATAGAAATAGTGGTATAACTAGAGCGTTATATCTAGGACCACTGGGATTATGTGGCAGTGATAGACCAAAGTATGCCGCTAAATTATACTGCAAGAAAAGGCAAATTATGCGGCATAATGCAACACATTTTGTTATATTAACTATTTTGTCTTTTTTACTCACGGTAACACCATCTGGGCAAAGATTTCACCTTATTACCAGTACCTGTTTAACATCCAAATGCACCAATAAACAAATGAAAGATAACTAGTCAACTATTGTAAAAGGTCCTCCACTGCGCTTGAACTCATCGTCAAGCTTTAGTGAGGCTTTAGTGAGCTAGAAGCATGCAGCGCTAGGAGAAAGCAGCTGTGTGCAGAGCGAGGCGCTATGGGAGATAGATGTACAGTGGAGAAGAGACGCCTTGTGCGCAGAGCCATCAGGAAGAAAGCGAGGACTCGTGGCATCACCTTACAGTACACTCTTCGTTTAATTCCATCCACATCAGCAGAGCAGAGGCCTGTAGTGAGGTCCTGGCAGGCTCGGCTCAGCTCAGCTCCCTGAATACTGGAGGGGGGGGGGAGATGCCTGGCTCTGGCTTAGCCCGACATCCTGTTGGCACCTCGAGCCCATGACGAACTGAGCCTCCATGTGGCATTGCCTGCCCCTCTCCCCAGGATGCGGTGTAATGGCCATACCTGCTGACTTTAGAACTGGGAATCAGGTTTGAGTCACAGTCGCTTGACATCCTATAGTTCTGGACGAATAAGCTAATATTCCCGGGACAATAAAAATGAAGGTGACCTTGTGTAAGGTAACTGGAATGAATGACACGCCTTAACAGGAGACTCGCCCATCCAATACCTGAGCTCTCTGAAGAGAGCACGCAGCGATGGTCATCTATGTGTGAGTGTGTGAAGGGGTTCACAGCACTGAAGGAGGTTACAATGGGTTGAGAGGGGGTGAGGGGTTAAATAACTTGCAATACCACCTACCATCGTCCTGCCCTAACAGCCCCACATAACGCCTTAATTTGCTAAAATGTGAGGGGCAGTACAGCAGCAAAAAGTGGATTGAAACGATAACGCCAGCAGCGTGGGTAATGTAATAAAGGGAGTGGCTTAAATAACGTGCAAAAATAAATAAATCGTGCTTAGCTTAGTGTGCTGCCCCACTTGTATTTTGGCTGTTTCTGTCATTGCATCCAGATATATGATACGAGTAGAAACATACTGACAATAAGTCGGGTTTATTGGCTTGGTCAATGGTTGTTAGTTGCATAACATAAATAAGCAGCAACGATGGCTTGGGCTATAGTATGCGGCAGGGCGATGGTCAGCTATGTGCGAGAGTGTGAAGGGGTGCACAGCGCTGAAGGAGGTTACAATGGGTTGAGAGGGGGTGAAGGGTGAAATAACTTGCAATACCACCTACCATCGTCCTGCCCTAACAGACCCACATAACGCCTTAATTTGTTAAAATTTGAGGGACAGTACAGCAGCAAAAAGTTGATTGAAAGGATAACGCCAGCATCGTTGGTAATAAAATTAAGGAGTGGCTTAAATAACCTGCAAAAAAAAAACTTGCTTATCTATGTGTGCTGCCCCACATGTATTTTGGCTGTTTCTGTCATTGCATCCAGAAATATGATACGAGTAGCAGCATACTGACAATAAGTCGGGTCTATTGGCTTTGTCAATGGTTGTTAGTTGCATAAGATGAATAGGCAGCAACGATGGCTTGGGCTATAGTATGTGGCAGGGTTGGGTATAAAAAAGAGGCCAAATTTTGCGGTATAATGCAGCACATTTGGGTTCATGGGGGGACTAAACAGGTGCACGCTGCAAAAAGATAGTGGGAACACAAGTCGCTTGGGGACATTACCTGGCCTGTAGTCAACCACCAGCTCACAAGAACATGCCTAAATCAAAACCACAATGTTCGACCATCCACAGTAATGAAACACAGATGATGCATGGTGTCTGTGTTCATCAAGCCTTCAAATATGCTCACATGGTTAAGGGAAGTGCTTGTTCACAATGTTGCACTGCTGAAGTGTAAAATGAAGAGCAGTAACCATCAGGCAAGTGCCACGTAAACCATGTGAAAGAATAAAGTCGCATTTGAAATGTAAACAAGCACGGCAAACAAAGTGGCTGGTGCACGCAGGAGAGATTAATAAAAACACAGTTGATAACACTGTAAAGTGAGTGCCATGCTCATCGTGCCCCCAAAAATGCACAGCGTTAAGGGAGTGCTAGGTAATCGTTCAAAATGCCTTATAAACCACAACATGATTCTTCAGCAAAAAAAACACGCACATTTGAAGGAAGCGCTCGGTGGTCTTTCACAATGCCTCGCTAGGTGAAGCAACCCTTAGCTGCGGCAGTTTTAAGCGTAATAACCCGAGGGAACAAGCGATGCGTGCTCTGTGCTGGGGGAGATGGAGGGCCATTAAAGGAAGGGGACGGAGAGGAGCCTGTGAGAACTCGCGCTGAAAGTTCAAAGAAAATCGGAGATCAAAGGAAGGGTGGGAGGGACATTTGTGAGCAGGCATATGGGGCGTGAGGGGGTGTGCAGCCTGATGAGCTGAATGCGTGTGGCTGCAGAGGCAGAGCGCGCAAAGTGTCTGGTGGCAAATGGAAGCTGTGCACAATGCGCGTGGTTGTGCTCACATGCACTGTACCCAATCCGCATTTTTGAAGCACTTTTCAAAGCCCTTACTTTATATCTCGCAAGCATTGCTAACACAATGGCTATAGCGAAGCTAAAAAGCACAGAGCGGGGAAAACGATAGGTGTGAAAAGAGCACCAGGAAGAAAAGAGGATAAACAATGAGAGATAAAGAAGTAGGGTGGGTTGGAGAAGATGGCAGAGCAAAACACGGCAAGAGCTTAAGAGAAATGACAAGACCAGATTTACATTGTGATGAGGTTTAATTAAAATTATACATGACTTCTGGATTTGTTCAACTGTGAAAATTCGGACCGCGCATAGCCATGCGGGTGAGGAAAGAAGACGACGAGTCCCTTAAATGGGCACAGTGCTGTTAAAATAAGTCGTGTGGCCGGGTCGCGGGGGAGGCTTGGAGGAGCGAGAGGAAAGACAGATGGTGCATGGCGCCTGATTGATTAAAGCTGACGAGAAGGGAGGGGGAGTGCGCGCAAAGGAGCCAGATGGCAGCCGTGCACCGCGCGTTCTCGTGAACGCAGGCATTGGGTCAGCTGAACCCTGTGGGTAGCATTTTGAAAACTCACTTACTATAGTTCGAGCAAGCAGCGCATGCGCTGCTTTAGGCTCAGCCTAAAAAAGGTGCAGTGAATAAGTTATGTATAATATTTTTCTCTTGCCATTTTGAGGTATTGGTGATATTTACATTACACTCGGCCTGTGGCCTTGTTGTTTAGGTCACTAAAACCCCTCAATGACAGTTTAGCACCATTTTACACTGGTGCCTGTAAACTATTCTCTCTATATATAGGTATGTGCAGACTGATGTTCACTATTTCCCTGTGTCTCTCGTCCCTGTCCTGTCATTTCTAATGAACTGGACCTCATTAGTAATCACCATGATGAGGACAAGATGGACACAGGGTAAATAAGATTACCAGTAAATAGCCGGGCCAGTTATTATCATTGTTGAGTGTGTGGGGCAGCCATAACTCATGAGGCATTCAGGTACTCCGTTGTCAACTTGTTTGGCTATGGCTTATGTGTTTTTTGTCATAAAACTTCAACTGCAACTGTTAAATATTAGAGTGCCAATATGTCTCTAATGTACATAGTGGCCTGATAACGAAGGACGTAGGCAGGATAGAATTAATTAGATTAAGCATTTTCGTAATGTTAGTGTAAATATGCAGAACTCTGAGACTAGTTTCACATTCCTAAAAAGTTGCAATAGCTCGAATGCCTAAACGGCATTAAAGTCACTTAGTGTACCAAATGATAGCCATTTTGTTCTGGTCAGGTAACCATATGTAAGTCACTCATTACAGTGTTTTCAATATGTGTGTATGTATAGAGTTAAGCCAAACATTCTCATATTACACTCGATGTGAATTTCTCAGAAGGAATACACTTTGTTACTTTGTTCAGAAGTATGAAATTAACTTGCAGTTGATATTGTCTAATTTACGTAGGACAATAAAAATTGCACGATCACACATCTTATTTAACCAGCAGTGTAATCCTAAGTAGTTGGGCATACAGTATTGTCTTCTATAATTCAGTCAACAAGAGAAGAAATAAAAGGTTACACTTACAAATCAGTTATTCATTTGCAGTGCAATTGCAAAAAATACACACATATTTGAAAATTTGAAGCAGCCCCTTCCCCACCTTATGTATATTTGTTACTCCTGCCCATGTTAGTACATTTCAAACCTTCTCCACAGGGTGGGAAAACGATCAGCGAGAAACTGGGCAATACTCTTAAGCATATGAAGTTATGAGTATGTTTGAACTCTGAGGCCATTCCAGCCTAGGAATGACCACTTCTGAATACTTTCAGTCGGTCGGTGGATTTACTCTCACGAAAATCCTCTCAAGTGGATCCTTTTATGAGTGAAAAGCCAACTTTTATAAGTGC